>NW_026882109.1:0-385619 GCF_032173495.1 Musca vetustissima | reverse complement strand
ATAAATTCACGCCTCAGTTGGCCCTTGAAAAATATTCTTTAATAAATCCACGCCTCAGTTGGCCCTTGAAAAATATTCTTTAATAAATCCACGCCTCAGTTGGCCCTTGAAAAATATTCTTTAATAAATCCACGCCTCAGTTGGCCCTTGAAAAATATTCTTTAATAAATCCACGCCTCAGTTGGCCCTTGAAAAATATTCTTTAATAAATCCACGCCTCAGTTGGCCCTTGAAAAATATTCTTTAATAAATCCACGCCTCAGTTGGCCCTTGAAAAATATTCTTTAATAAATCCACGCCTCAGTTGGCCCTTGAAAAATATTCTTTAATAAATCCACGCCTCAGTTGGCCCTTGAAAAATATTCTTTAATAAATCCACGCCTCAGTTGGCCCTTGAAAAATATTCTTTAATAAATCCACGCCTCAGTTGGCCCTTGAAAAATATTCTTTAATAAATCCACGCCTCAGTTGGCCCTTGAAAAATATTCTTTAATAAATCCACGCCTCAGTTGGCCCTTGAAAAATATTCTTTAATAAATCCACGCCTCAGTTGGCCCTTGAAAAATATTCTTTAATAAATCCACGCCTCAGTTGGCCCTTGAAAAATATTCTTTAATAAATCCACGCCTCAGTTGGCCCTTGAAAAATATTCTTTAATAAATCCACGCCTCAGTTGGCCCTTGAAAAATATTCTTTAATAAATCCACGCCTCAGTTGGCCCTTGAAAAATATTCTTTAATAAATCCACGCCTCAGTTGGCCCTTGAAAAATATTCTTTAATAAATCCACGCCTCAGTTGGCCCTTGAAAAATATTCTTTAATAAATCCACGCCTCAGTTGGCCCTTGAAAAATATTCTTTAATAAATCCACGCCTCAGTTGGCCCTTGAAAAATATTCTTTAATAAATCCACGCCTCAGTTGGCCCTTGAAAAATATTCTTTAATAAATCCACGCCTCAGTTGGCCCTTGAAAAATATTCTTTAATAAATCCACGCCTCAGTTGGCCCTTGAAAAATATTCTTTAATAAATCCACGCCTCAGTTGGCCCTTGAAAAATATTCTTTAATAAATCCACGCCTCAGTTGGCCCTTGAAAAATATTCTTTAATAAATCCACGCCTCAGTTGGCCCTTGAAAAATATTCTTTAATAAATCCACGCCTCAGTTGGCCCTTGAAAAATATTCTTTAATAAATCCACGCCTCAGTTGGCCCTTGAAAAATATTCTTTAATAAATCCACGCCTCAGTTGGCCCTTGAAAAATATTCTTTAATAAATCCACGCCTCAGTTGGCCCTTGAAAAATATTCTTTAATAAATCCACGCCTCAGTTGGCCCTTGAAAAATATTCTTTAATAAATCCACGCCTCAGTTGGCCCTTGAAAAATATTCTTTAATAAATCCACGCCTCAGTTGGCCCTTGAAAAATATTCTTTAATAAATCCACGCCTCAGTTGGCCCTTGAAAAATATTCTTTAATAAATCCACGCCTCAGTTGGCCCTTGAAAAATATTCTTTAATAAATCCACGCCTCAAAAATATTCTTTAATAAATCCACGCCTCAGTTGGCCCTTGAAAAATATTCTTTAATAAATCCACGCCTCAGTTGGCCCTTGAAAAATATTCTTTAATAAATCCACGCCTCAGTTGGCCCTTGAAAAATATTCTTTAATAAATCCACGCCTCAGTTGGCCCTTGAAAAATATTCTTTAATAAATCCACGCCTCAGTTGGCCCTTGAAAAATATTCTTTAATAAATCCACGCCTCAGTTGGCCCTTGAAAAATATTCTTTAATAAATCCACGCCTCAGTTGGCCCTTGAAAAATATTCTTTAATAAATCCACGCCTCAGTTGGCCCTTGAAAAATATTCTTTAATAAATCCACGCCTCAGTTGGCCCTTGAAAAATATTCTTTAATAAATCCACGCCTCAGTTGGCCCTTGAAAAATATTCTTTAATAAATCCACGCCTCAGTTGGCCCTTGAAAAATATTCTTTAATAAATCCACGCCTCAGTTGGCCCTTGAAAAATATTCTTTAATAAATCCACGCCTCAGTTGGCCCTTGAAAAATATTCTTTAATAAATCCACGCCTCAGTTGGCCCTTGAAAAATATTCTTTAATAAATCCACGCCTCAGTTGGCCCTTGAAAAATATTCTTTAATAAATCCACGCCTCAGTTGGCCCTTGAAAAATATTCTTTAATAAATCCACGCCTCAGTTGGCCCTTGAAAAATATTCTTTAATAAATCCACGCCTCAGTTGGCCCTTGAAAAATATTCTTTAATAAATCCACGCCTCAGTTGGCCCTTGAAAAATATTCTTTAATAAATCCACGCCTCAGTTGGCCCTTGAAAAATATTCTTTAATAAATCCACGCCTCAGTTGGCCCTTGAAAAATATTCTTTAATAAATCCACGCCTCAGTTGGCCCTTGAAAAATATTCTTTAATAAATCCACGCCTCAGTTGGCCCTTGAAAAATATTCTTTAATAAATCCACGCCTCAGTTGGCCCTTGAAAAATATTCTTTAATAAATCCACGCCTCAGTTGGCCCTTGAAAAATATTCTTTAATAAATCCACGCCTCAGTTGGCCCTTGAAAAATATTCTTTAATAAATCCACGCCTCAGTTGGCCCTTGAAAAATATTCTTTAATAAATCCACGCCTCAGTTGGCCCTTGAAAAATATTCTTTAATAAATCCACGCCTCAGTTGGCCCTTGAAAAATATTCTTTAATAAATCCACGCCTCAGTTGGCCCTTGAAAAATATTCTTTAATAAATCCACGCCTCAGTTGGCCCTTGAAAAATATTCTTTAATAAATCCACGCCTCAGTTGGCCCTTGAAAAATATTCTTTAATAAATCCACGCCTCAGTTGGCCCTTGAAAAATATTCTTTAATAAATCCACGCCTCAGTTGGCCCTTGAAAAATATTCTTTAATAAATCCACGCCTCAGTTGGCCCTTGAAAAATATTCTTTAATAAATCCACGCCTCAGTTGGCCCTTGAAAAATATTCTTTAATAAATCCACGCCTCAGTTGGCCCTTGAAAAATATTCTTTAATAAATCCACGCCTCAGTTGGCCCTTGAAAAATATTCTTTAATAAATCCACGCCTCAGTTGGCCCTTGAAAAATATTCTTTAATAAATCCACGCCTCAGTTGGCCCTTGAAAAATATTCTTTAATAAATCCACGCCTCAGTTGGCCCTTGAAAAATATTCTTTAATAAATCCACGCCTCAGTTGGCCCTTGAAAAATATTCTTTAATAAATCCACGCCTCAGTTGGCCCTTGAAAAATATTCTTTAATAAATCCACGCCTCAGTTGGCCCTTGAAAAATATTCTTTAATAAATCCACGCCTCAGTTGGCCCTTGAAAAATATTCTTTAATAAATCCACGCCTCAGTTGGCCCTTGAAAAATATTCTTTAATAAATCCACGCCTCAGTTGGCCCTTGAAAAATATTCTTTAATAAATCCACGCCTCAGTTGGCCCTTGAAAAATATTCTTTAATAAATCCACGCCTCAGTTGGCCCTTGAAAAATATTCTTTAATAAATCCACGCCTCAGTTGGCCCTTGAAAAATATTCTTTAATAAATCCACGCCTCAGTTGGCCCTTGAAAAATATTCTTTAATAAATCCACGCCTCAGTTGGCCCTTGAAAAATATTCTTTAATAAATCCACGCCTCAGTTGGCCCTTGAAAAATATTCTTTAATAAATCCACGCCTCAGTTGGCCCTTGAAAAATATTCTTTAATAAATCCACGCCTCAGTTGGCCCTTGAAAAATATTCTTTAATAAATCCACGCCTCAGTTGGCCCTTGAAAAATATTCTTTAATAAATCCACGCCTCAGTTGGCCCTTGAAAAATATTCTTTAATAAATCCACGCCTCAGTTGGCCCTTGAAAAATATTCTTTAATAAATCCACGCCTCAGTTGGCGTGGCCCTTGAAAAATATTCTTTAATAAATCCACGCCTCAGTTGGCCCTTGAAAAATATTCTTTAATAAATCCACGCCTCAGTTGGCCCTTGAAAAATATTCTTTAATAAATCCACGCCTCAGTTGGCCCTTGAAAAATATTCTTTAATAAATCCACGCCTCAGTTGGCCCTTGAAAAATATTCTTTAATAAATCCACGCCTCAGTTGGCCCTTGAAAAATATTCTTTAATAAATCCACGCCTCAGTTGGCCCTTGAAAAATATTCTTTAATAAATCCACGCCTCAGTTGGCCCTTGAAAAATATTCTTTAATAAATCCACGCCTCAGTTGGCCCTTGAAAAATATTCTTTAATAAATCCACGCCTCAGTTGGCCCTTGAAAAATATTCTTTAATAAATCCACGCCTCAGTTGGCCCTTGAAAAATATTCTTTAATAAATCCACGCCTCAGTTGGCCCTTGAAAAATATTCTTTAATAAATCCACGCCTCAGTTGGCCCTTGAAAAATATTCTTTAATAAATCCACGCCTCAGTTGGCCCTTGAAAAATATTCTTTAATAAATCCACGCCTCAGTTGGCCCTTGAAAAATATTCTTTAATAAATCCACGCCTCAGTTGGCCCTTGAAAAATATTCTTTAATAAATCCACGCCTCAGTTGGCCCTTGAAAAATATTCTTAATATGTATGTCAACAGTTCGCTAATCCGCATAATTGATATAGTCTCCAATCGAATCTAACGGCAATTATGATTTATCCGCTACGCGGTGCCATTTTAATGAAACTTAATGGACATTCAACGGTCATACAATTAGCTTCGATGATAATGTCCAGTGATAATCACAGCAAATGATGCCGACCACGAGGTAACACACTGGTAACGAATATTGTCGACCTGCTGCTGCCATATCAATGACATTTAAAGTCTGTTTCGTTTTTCGCCTGTTTTTTTTTGGCGACCACAAAACAGAGCTCCACAACAACTGGGGTGGTGTCGTAAAATCAGGCACCACCTTTCCACCAAAAACAGCAACAACACCATTGTCGATATAAAATTTACAGCAGTTGCTGGACAGTTCGAATGTGGCCATGTTGGTTGTTAGGTTGTGCGTGTCGAACTACAAACTGGCCAATGAGGCTCATTGTTCAGTCATTGCCTGCCAAGAGCTTAGCCGGTGCTGTGCTCCTGTATTGTAATGTTGCTGACCATTACGACGATGCAGTTGGCGATGATGATGAGGTTGATGGTAGTGGCGTAAGTTTTTAAAGCACTTGGGCTCAAAGCTTGTATTTACGAGCTATCATTTAAAGGTTGTTGTTGTTCCATTTTTTGCGATTTATATTAAGGTAGGATGTGAGGTGTCATTTGAGAAGGAAATGTCCTTGTCCTGAAATGAACATTCCGAAAATACAATTTCGATACTTCATTGTGAGTAGAAAAGTAATGCCACGTGATCTACTAATTATATTATTTAAACAATGCCCGGACGAGGTGTCTGTGTGTCAGCATTGCCATTGTGGTCCAATGGTGCATCAATCGGATGTGTCAACGAATATCCTCAACACGTGACCGAGTTAATGAAAGTCACAATGCCAAAGTCCTTTGTCTTTTGAATGGTAGGAAATACATAGCGACGGCATACTGAGGGGGAGGAGGTTCGGAATATGATGGTGTAGCTTTTTTGAAAAATAAATTTTCAAGGGCTATCCAAGGTGTGGATTTTTTAACGAAGACTTTTTTCAAGGCCTATCCAAGGCGTGGATTTTTTAAAGAAGACTTTTTTCAAGGCCTATCCAAGGCGTGGATTTTTTAAAGAAGACTTTTTTCAAGGCCTATCCAAGGCGTGGATTTCGTAAAGAACACTTTTTTTCAAGGCCTATCCAAGGCGTGGATTTTTTAGAAAAGACTTTTTTCGAGGCCTATCCAAAACGTGGATTTTTTAAAGAAGACTTTTTTCAAGGCCTGCACAAGGCGTGGATTTTTTAAAGAAGACTTTTTTCAAGGCCTGCACAAGGCGTGGATTTTTTAAAGGAGACTTTTTTAAGGGCTATCCAAGGCGTGGATTTTTTAAAGAAGACTTTTTCAAGGCCTACCCAAGGCGTGGATTTTTAAAGGAGACTTTTTTAAGGGCTACCCAAGGCGTGGATTTTTTAAAGGAGACATTTTTAAGGGCTATTCAAGGCGTGGATTTTTTAAAGGAGACTTGTTTTAAGGGCTATCCAAGGCGTGGATTTTTTGAAGAAGACTTTTTTCAAGGCCTGCACAAGGCGTGGATTTTTTTAAAGAAGACTTTTTTCAAGGGCTATCCAAGGTGTGGATTTTTTAAAGAAGACTTCTTCAAGGGCTATCCAAGGCGTGGATTTTTTAAAGAAGACTTTTTCAAGGGCTATCCAACGCGTGGATTTTTTAAAGAAGTCTTTTTTTTCAAGGCCTTTCCAAGGCGTGGATTTTTTAGAGAAGACTTGTTCAAGGGCTATCCTAGTCGTGGATTTTTTAAAGAAGACTTTTTCAAGTGCTAGCCGAGTCGCGGATTTTTTAAAGAATACCTTTTCAAGGGGTATCCTAGACGTGGATTTTTTAAAGAAGACTTGTTCAAGGGCTATCCTAGGCGTGGATGTTTTAAAGAAGACCTTTTCAAGGGGTATCCTAGACGTGGATTTTTTAAAGAAGAATTGTTCAAGGGCTATCCTAGGCGTGGATTTTTTAAAGAAGACTTGTTCAAGACCTATCCAAGGCGTGGATTTTTTAAAGAAGACTTTTTTCAAGGCCTATCCAAGGCGTGCATTTTTTAAAGAAGACTTTTTTCAAGGCCTATCCAAGGCGTGCATTTTTTAAAGAAGACGTTTTTCAAGGGCTATCCAAGGCGGGGATTTTTTAAAGAAGACTTTTTTCAAGGTCTAACAAAGGCGTGTATTTTTTAAAGAAGACCTTTTCAAGGGGTATCCTATTTTTTCAAGGTCTAACAAAGGCGTGGATTTTTTAAAGAAGACTTTTTTCAAGGTCTAACAAAGGCGTGGATTTTTTAAAGAATACTTTTTTCAAGGTCTAACAAAGGCGTGGATTGTTTAAAGAAGACTTTTTTCAAGGTCTTACAAAGGCGTGGATTTTTTAAAGAAGACTTTTTTCAAGGTATAACAAAGGCGTGGATTTTTTAAAGAAGACTTTTTTCAAGGTCTAACAAAAGCGTGGATTTTTTAAAGAAGACCTTTTCAAGGGGTATCCTATTTGTTCAAGGGCTATAAAATTATTTAATGAATATTTTCCAAGGTCTTACAAAGGCGTGGATTTTTTATTAAAGAATATTTTTATTTCTTATCGAATTGCCTACATGTCCCAGCTATCAGGCTATGCTTCTAATTCTCTAGCTTTCCGTTCCAAATAGTTATCAAAAAATAAGCACACACACACAATTTTTACCAAAACAATAGCGTAGATTTGACGGGAAAGGAAAATAAAATCCATCAGGCATTCACATATTAGCATCTTGAGAAAATTGAAGAACTGACAAATCTTAATAAGATTATTTCATTTGCTTTCATCTCGAAATGAACAAGAACAGTTCCGAAACAATAGCCAAAGAATGTCGGGAATAATTCCATCATCGGTTCAGTTGCCTGCCATAAGTCACCTTAATGTAATTACTTACAAATCAATGAGCACAAAAGGATGGGGAGGGGGAATGACTGGTAAATGTGCAACGAATACTACTATCACCACCCTGCCTGCCATTCACTTCGAAACAATGTCGAAAAAAATACAAATCACAAATTGCAATTTTGTGGATTATTTTATGGCCTCTTTTCGGTCCTGACTCAACAAAGAGAGAAAAAAATTCACACGACTCCAAAAATATTTCGCACAATGATTAGCAGCAGATTTTGTAATTTAATCCTGGCATAGGATTCAAACATGATATAGCATGTACCAGTACTTTGACTACCATTCTTCGGCTGGTGTTGTTGATTATAATTTCAAGTTTTGATTTATGATATGCAACTTTTCCCGATGCAAAAACAAACACACCCAAACGAACGATTCACCGCCTGTCCGACCATTTGACAATGACATTGAAGTCCTTTGAAATAAATAATCTTTACAGCAGTCGAAGCAACCTTTTTTACAACTTGTAGCGGTTTAAGAGAAACACCATACATCCATCCAACCAACCAACCATGCTAAAGTGTGTGCGGCACACACACTTGCAGGGGGTGTTCTGTGTGCAGGGGAGTGTAGAAGTTAATCGTATTATTTACACCATCAAGGATTAACTCTATGACTTTTGGGTCTATTAGTCTATTAAGATTCCCCCTCCACCGACCACTCTTCTCCACTCCACCTTTTAGTGGTTTGAGTATCGTCGCTTTGCGCCCGTCATAAATAAATGGTCATTAAATAATATTCTCGGATTTGCTCGTCGATCTACATTTCTTGTTCAACAACAAATCATCCCCCGTTTTTTGGTTGGGGTGCGGGCAGTGAAATCTTGATGGTGTGGGAAGAACGGTAAAGTAGGACCAAACTAGAAATAATGAAATTTTCATACATTTAGTTTTGTAAGCATTGCAAAAAATTCACACCTTTGGTAATTCTTAAAAAAATATTTTATAAAAAATCACCCCTTAAAATGTTCTTAAAAACTGTTCTTTAAAAAATCCTTAAAAATATCTTCTTTAAAAATTTTAATCTTAAAAGGTCCTTGAAAAATGTTCTATAAAAATCCTCTCCATGAAAGGTTCTTGAAAAAGTGTTATTTAAAAAATCATCGATTAAAAATCCACGCCTCTTATATTCCTTGAAAAAATATTCTTTAAAAAATCCACGCCTCTTATAGTCCTTGAAAAAAAATTATTTAAAAAATCCACGCCCCTCAAATTCTTAAAAATTATTCTTATAAAAATCCATGCCTATTATAGTCAATGAAAAAAATTCTTTCTTATAGTCCTTGAAAAAATATTTTTTTTTATAGTCCTTGAAATAATTCCTTTCTATACCCTTCACCACACTGTGGTACTGGGTATTATGTCTTTGTGCATATGTTTGTAACAGGCAAAAAAAACAAATTGAGATAGACTCATGGTTCCTTTTGAGAATATGCATAGAATCACTTTCTGAGTCGATTTATGCATGTCCGTCCGTCTGTTGATGTTAAATTGTAAACAAAGTACAAGTCGCATTTATGATCGGAATAGGATGAAATTTGGCACTGCTCATTTCTTTGGCCCAAGGACGGTTCAGATTTGGATATAGGTCCCATATATATTTTCGTCCGATTTAAGGTAAATTATGTACCAAAGTCCATATATATCTTTCGATTTGCACGAAATTTGGCACAGCGTAATGAATAAGGTGTAGAATGATGTCTGAAAAGTTTCGTGAAAATCGGTTCAAATTTAGATATAGCTCCCATATATAGTTTCGTCCGATTTAAGGTAAATTGTGTACCAAAGTCCCTATATATCTTTCGATTTGAACGAAATTTGGCATAGCGTACTAAATTAAGCCTAGAATGACGTGTGCTAAGTTTCGTGAAAATCAGTTCAGATTTAGATATATCTCCCATATATATTTTTGTCCGACTTTATGTAATTGGTGCACCAAAGTCCCTATATATATTGCGATTTGCACGAATTTTGGTATATGGTACTGAATTAACTCTAGAATGATGTTGCTAAGCTTAGTGATAAGATCCATAGCTAGACCGTATGGATGTCATTATTCTTTAAAAAATCCACGCCTTTGTTAGACCTTAAAAAATAATCTTTAAAAAAATCCACGCCTTTATTAGACCTTAAAAAATAATCTTCAAAAAATCCACGCCTTTGTTAGACCTTAAAAAATAATCTTCAAAAAATCCACGCCTTTGTTAGACCTTAAAAAAATATTTTTTAAAAAATCCACGCCTTTGTTAGACCTTGAAAAATATTCTTTAAAAATGCCACGCCTTGGATAGTCCTTAAAAAAATATTCTTTAAAAATTCCACGCCTTTGTTAGACCTTGAAAAAATATTCTTTAAAAAACCCACGCATATGGCACCCCTTGAAAATCGTATAAAAATTATATTTCAATGAAATTTTCTATAAAAATAAAATTCAATGATTTTTTATTTTTTTATAAAATTTTTTATAGAAAAATATGAAATTTCAATGAATTTTTTCATAAAAAATAAAATTTCTTTGAAATTTTCTATAAATGTTCACAATTTCCTAAAATCTCATTTTAATAAAATTCTGGTCGACTTTCCCTTTTTCCTTGGGGTAGTATCTATTTTTTCCCACTGTCCATACAACATTAATAATGACTTTTTAAATCCTCTAAACAATGAATGAAATGAAGCTTGAGCTATTTTCTTCTTCTGGTCGCTCGCTTACGCACAAAACTTCTTACGATTGATGGTTGACAATGAAACGGTAGGAAATATCCCACGGGGATACAGCTAACATATGTAAAATGTAAGTTTCTGTCGGTGTGTCAGCCAAAATCCCAAACACCGATGACAATGAACGCAACGACAACAAGAGACCAAGGACGATGATTGTGTAAGGACTTTCCGTAAACGGATCAAGAGGGTGCTAAACAGCCTCTTAAGCGGTAACGCGTGTTGGCTGTCCGCCTTGTTTGGGGGTGCGTTTTGCACCCTTAAGCATCGTCGTCGATGCTTTAACAAATTTCTATGATGCGACCACCAGGACTTAATTCAATTGCCAAACGTCGTGTGTGTTCGTCTGTCCGTCCGTCCTTTCGTGTCCTTATGCAAGTGAATGTGCAGTGAGCCAGTCCGTCGCAAAAATATTAATGTTGCGGTTCTTGTAATGAATATCCTTTTTATTCATTGTTAGGACGACTTTGTCCTTTTGTTGTAAATGGGATTTTTTTGGGTTGCCTCTGTTTAAAGGGCGAATTTCATAACGTCGACGCCCATCGCTTAAAGTATCAAATATCTCTCCCCTTGGAAATTTATGATTTTTTGCAACCGAAAAATATAACTGAACTATGTGACAATCCTGTTTTACAAATCGCAGGATTAGCGACAGGCACAAATACTACGGAGGGTGGAGGTTCGCACAACCTGCCTAACTGGAAATATATAGCTATAAAAAAAGCACAACAATAACAAAAAACTGACATAAACGTATGTCATTTGACATTGATTGACGGCAGTGAGAACTAATCAGCCTCATGGAAGGACCACCAAAGGAAGGCGGCAGGACTGGGAGAGGGTGGAGTGCTTCGTTCCCTGTGTAATGCGATACAATTTGAGGCAATTCACTTTTTTATTGCAATTCAATGACAATTGAATCGATTTAAAAATAAAAGTTGGGATTTCTTATCACAACCCACAATTTTTGTTGGGTTTTTAATTTTTAAATGGGGTTTAAAACTGAAAAAGGGGGAACTTTTTTTAAGGAAAATTGAAAAATTTCTCATGGAAAAATCGAAATTGGTGTTGTTGGATCATTAAATATAAAAATGTCTTTTTTAAAAAATCCACACCTTGGATAGCCCTCGAAAAAGTATTCTTTAAAAAATCCACGCCTTGGATAGCCCTCGAAAAAGTATTCTTTAAAAAATCCACGCCTTGGATAGCCCTCGAAAAAGTATTCTTTAAAAAATCCACGCATTGGATAGCCCTCGAAAAAGTATTCTTTAAAAAATCCACGCATTGGATAGCCCTCGAAAAAGTATTCTTTAAAAAATCCACGCCTTGGATAGCCCTCGAAAAATTATTCTTTAAAAAATCCACGCCTTGGATAGCCCTCGAAAAAGTATTCTTTAAAAAATCCACGCCTTGGATAGCCCTCGAAAAAGTATTCTTTAAAAAATCCACACCTTGGATAACCCTCGAAAAAGTATTCTTTAAAAAATCCACACCTTGGATAGCCCTCGAAAAAGTATTCTTTAAAAAATCCACACCTTGGATAGCCCTCGAAAAAGTGTTCTTTAAAAAATCCACGCCTTGGATAGCCCTCGAAAAAGTGTTCTTTAAAAAATCCACGCCTTGGATAGCTCTCGAAAAAATATTCTTTAAAAAATCCACACCTTGGATAGCCCTCGAAAAAGTATTCTTTAAAAAATCCACGCCTTGGATAGCCCTCGAAAAAGTATTCTTTAAAAAATCCACGCCTTGGATAGCCCTCGAAAAAGTATTCTTTAAAAAATCCACGCCTTGGATAGCCCTCGAAAAAGTATTCTTTAAAAAATCCACACCTTGGATAACCCTCGAAAAAGTATTCTTTAAAAAATCCACACCTTGGATAGCCCTCGAAAAAGTATTCTTTAAAAAATCCACGCCTTGGATAGCCCTCGAAAAAGTATTCTTTAAAAAATCCACGCCTTGGATAGCCCTCGAAAAAGTGTTCTTTAAAAAATCCACGCCTTGGATAGCTCTCGAAAAAATATTCTTTAAAAAATCCACGCCTTGGATAGCTCTCGAAAAAATATTTTTTAAAAAATCCACGCCTCTAATAGCCCTCGAAAAAATATTCTTTAAAAAATCCATGCCTCTAATAGCCCTCGAAAAAAATATTCTTTAAAAAATCCACGCCTCTAATAGCCCTCGAAAAAAATATTCTTTAAAAAATCCACGCCTTGGATAGGCCTTGAAAAAAATATTCTTTAAAAAATCCACGCCTTGGATAGGCCTTGAAAAAAATATTCTTTAAAAAATCCACGCCTTGGATAGGCCTTGAAAAAAATATTCTTTAAAAAATCCACGCCTTGGATAGGCCTTGAAAAAAATATTCTTTAAAAAATCCACGCCTTGGATAGGCCTTGAAAAAAATATTCTTTAAAAAATCCACGCCTTGGATAGGCCTTGAAAAAAATATTCTTTAAAAAATCCACGCCTTGGATAGGCCTTGAAAAAAATATTCTTTAAAAAATCCACGCCTTGGATAGGCCTTGAAAAAAATATTCTTTAAAAAATCCACGCCTTGGATAGGCCTTGAAAAAAATCCACGCCTTGGATAGGCCTTGAAAAAAATATTCTTTAAAAAATCCACGCCTTGGA
Organism: Musca vetustissima; assembly: GCF_032173495.1. Classification (NCBI taxonomy): domain Eukaryota; kingdom Metazoa; phylum Arthropoda; class Insecta; order Diptera; family Muscidae; genus Musca; species Musca vetustissima. The sequence goes on along the minus strand of NW_026882109.1, from coordinate 372,666 downwards.
TAGCCCTCGAAAAAAATATTCTTTAAAAAATCCACGCCTCTAATAGCCCTCGAAAAAAATATTCTTTAAAAAATCCACGCCTCTAATAGCCCTCGAAAAAAATATTCTTTAAAAAATCCACGCCTCTAATAGCCCTCGAAAAAAATATTCTTTAAAAAATCCACGCCTCTAATAGCCCTCGAAAAAAATATTCTTTAAAAAATCCACGCCTTGGACAGCCCTTGAAAAAAGTCTTCTTTAAAAAATCCACGCCTTGGACAGCCCTTGAAAAAAGTCTTCTTTAAAAAATCCACGCCTTGGACAGCCCTTGAAAAAAGTCTTCTTTAAAAAATCCACGCCACTAATAGCCCTCGAAAAAAATATTCTTTAAAAAATGCACGCCTCTAATAGCCCTCGAAAAAAATATTCTTTAAAAAATCCGCGCCTTGGATAGCCCTCGAAAAAAATATTCTTTAAAATATGCACGCCTCTAATAGCCCTCGAAAAAAATATTCTTTAAAAAATCCGCGCCTTGGATAGCCCTTGAAAAAAGTCTTCTTTAAAAAACCCACGCCCCTAATAGCCCTCGAAGAAAATATTCTTTAAAAAATTCACGCCTCTAATAGCCCTCGAAAAAATATTCTTTAAAAAATTCACGCCTCTAATAGCCCTCGAAAAAAATATTCTTTAAAAAATCCACGCCTCTATAGCCCTCGAAAAAAAATATTCTTTAAAAAATCTACGCCTCTTATAGCCCTCGAAAAAAGTCTTCTTTAAAAAATCCACGCCTTCAAAAAATATTCTTTAAAAAATCCACGTCTCTAATTGCCCATCAAAAAAATATTCTTTAAAAATCCGAGTCCTTTTTAGACCTTGAAATAAAAATAATTTTTAAAAAATCTAAGTCTTTTTTAGACCTTGAAAAATATTCCTTAAAAAACTTTCCAATCCTTCATATATTTTTTTAATTTTATAGTAAAAAAATTCTCACTTCAATTTGATCAATTAATACAACGTGGGGGAGGGAGGACAGCATGGCATTGGTCCCGTCCACTAAGGTGTAAAAAACATTTGTTTTCTCATACCTCGATTGCGCACGATAAAATCTCATAAAATGAAACGTAAAAAACATAAATTTACACTTTAGTACAACCCATGTGGCAACTCCCCTTCTCTCCAGGAGAAGAATCGCTTGGAAATCACACACTAATTCATAAATGCAACAACGTCTCGACGCAAGTCTAATTGAACACGCTGGCAAATACCTATTGATGGCCTCGCGTTGCGATCGACAGGAGGAGGAGGTTGATCGGTTGTCTGGTAGGTATGATGTTCTGCAAAAACACCCACCCCCAACCAATTTCCAATCAATAGTGTGGCAGTGCATCGGAATCGGAATACATTGCAATCACCTCTCTTGTTTCCTTTTGATGTGGATAAACGAGTGGAACGAGGTTATGCGGTCGATCGTGCGTTGCTACGGCTGAAGCTTTGTTTGGAGGACAGCTCAGACAAACAGACGACGCTGGGGCTTTTTTTGAACAATCGTTCTCAAGTGTTTTGGTCGAAACTATTCTAGTCGCAAATATGACCAAAGGCATAACGTGCCCTACCAATAAAGAAATAGCAGAGATGAAAAATTGTCGAACTGTGCGAATGACAAATGTGATTGTGCACAATGGACTTGAGGCAAGAAATTCTATGAATTTTTTCATTGAAAATTTGAATGGATTTTGAATTTTTAGTTTCATAAAATTGCATTGCAATTTTTCTTTCGTCCTTGTCCCTGAAATTTTAGTTTCATAGAAAATTTTTCATATAAAAAGTCCTTGAAATTTTATTTTCATAGAAAATGTCATTGAAATTTTAGTTTCATATACATTTTAGTTTCATAAAAAATGTCATTGAAATTTTAGTTTCAAAGAAATTTTCATTGAAATTTTAGTTTCATAGAAAATTTCATTGATATTTTATTTGTATGGAAAATTTCATTGAAATTTTATTTTTATAGAAAATTTCATTGAAATTTCAGTTTCATAGGATATTTCATTGAAAATTTAGTTTCATAGAACATTTCATTGAAATTTTAGTTTCATAGAAAATTTCATTGAAATTTTAGTTTCATAAAAAATGTCATTGAAATTTTAGTTTCAAAGAAATTTTCATTGAAATTTTAGTTTCATAGAAAATTTCATTGATATTTTATTTTTATGGAAAATTTCATGAAGTTTTAGTTTCGTAGAGAATTTCATTGAAATTTTAGTTTCATAGAGAACCTCATTGAAATTTTAGATTCATAGCAAAATTTCATTGACATTTTAGTTTCATAGAAAATTTCATTGAAATTTTAGTTTCATAGACAATTTCATTGAAATTTTAGTTTCCTAGAAAATTTCATTGCTATTTTTCTTTCATATAAAATGTTTTTGAAATTTTAGTTTCATAGAAGATTTCATTGAAATTTTAGTTTCATAGAAAATTTCATTGAAATTTTAGTTTCTTAGAAAATTCAATAAAAATTTTAGTTTCATAGAAAATTCCATTGAAATTTTATTGAAATAGAAATTTTTATTGAAATTTTAGTTTCATAGAAAATTTCTTTGAAATTTTGGTTTCAAAAAAATGTCATTGAAATTTCAGTTTCATAGAAATTTTAGTTTCCTAGAAAATTTCATCGAAATTTTAGTTTCCTAGAAAATTTCATTGAAATTTGAAGTTTCATAGAAAATTTTATTGAAATTTTATTTTCATAAAAAATTCTATTGAAATTTTTCTTTCATAAAAATGATTTCATTAAAGAAATTTCATTCCACTGTGCACAATTTCCTAACTATGCACTAAAATGCGTTTTCTGTTTGCAATCGTAATCATAAAGAAATTACGACTCTTCGAAACATATATTCTCCACCCGCCTCCAACTGAAGCTGTGCAGCTAACCGCCAAAGGATAACCTGCATCTGCAGTCTTCACCGAAAAAAACCCGAATTGTGTGAAATATGTTTTTATTTTCAAAATGAAGATTTATTTTTAACACTCATGGATGCATGTTTAATATGTTGCAGGGGGCGTGTGATATCAACAACGCCTCTGAATTTTAACTCACGATCTTCTGTAAGGCCAGAGAGCAAGAAAGACAAAAGCGGCAGACAGACACACACAATCGATTGTGGCAAGGCATTGACAAAACGATTTTTATTGGCATTCGATTGAATGCTTGGTCACCTGTTGTGGGACAGCGAAGTAAATGTTAGGTAAAATATTCTTTAAAAAATCCACGCCTTTGGTAGACCCTTGAAAAATATTCTTTAAAAAATCCTCGCCTTTGGTAGACCCTTGAAAAATATTCTTTAAAAAATCCACGCCTTTGGTAGACCCTTGAAAAATATTCTTTAAAAAATCCACGCCTTTGGTAGACCCCTGAAAAAATATTCTTTAAAAAATCTACGCCTTTGGTAGACCCTTGAAAAAAATATTCTTTAAAAAATCCACACCTTTGGTAGACCTTTGAAAAAAATATTCTTTAAAAAAAATCCACGCCTTTGGTAGACCCTTGAAAAAATATTCTTTAAAAAATCCACGCCTTTGGTAGACCCTTGAAAAAATATTCTTTAAAAAATCCACGCCTTTGGTAGACCCTTGAAAAAATATTCTTTAAAAAATCCACGCCTTTGGTAGACCCTTGAAAAAATATTCTTTAAAAAAATCCACACCTTTGGTAAACCCTTGAAAAAAGTCTTCTTTAAAAAATCCACACCTTTGGTGGACCCTTTGAAAAAATATTCTTTAAAAAATCCACGCCTTTGGTAGACCTTTGAAAAAATATTCTTTAAAAAAAATCCACGCCTTTGTTAGACCCTTGAAAAAATATTTTTTAAAAAATCCGCGCCTTTGGTAGACCCTTGAATTTTTTTTTGAATACACTCAAAAAAAATATTTTCAAAAATACACTCGAGAAAATATGTTAAAGAACAAAATACACTCGAAGAAATATTTTTCAAAAATACACTCGTGAAAATATGTTGAAGAACAAAATACACTCGAAGAAATATTTTTCAAAAATACACTCGAGAAAATATGTTAAAGAACAAAATACACTCGAAGAAATATTTTTCAAAAATACACTCGAGACAATATGTTGAAGAACAAAATACACTCGAAGAAATATTTTTCAAAAATACACTCGAGAAAATATGTTAAAGAACAAAATACACTCGAAGAAATATTTTCAAAAAAAAATACACTCGAAAAAAATAGTTATTTTGGAATTTTTGCCGAAAAATTTCCACGTATTAAAATTTTTGTTTTATAAACATTTTTCTTCGAGTGTATGTGTGTGACACAATGTAACTGCATTTATTTATTTCCCATAAAAAAACAAAACTTTTCTTATCAGCTTTGGAGAGCATGCAGAAATAAAGCAGCCCGATGACATTACTCAGAGCACAAAGAAGAAGAAGTGTCAATCAGTGACTAACTCGCCTCGCTAATTGTTGATATTCCGAACCAAAAACAAAATTTTAATATTTATATTTCAGTTCAATACGATTTGTTGTGGTGGCAAAACCACAGGGCAGCTTTGTTCGCGTTATTCAAAAAAAAAAAAAATAATAATAATAATAAAAAAAAATAAAAACAACAACAAACAAAGAACCCGATCATCCACATAAAAAAAAAATATTAAATAAAGATAAGACTGAGGAAAATGCCGGCTAGATGTTTGCTGCTCTGGATGTTATCGTTGTTGTTGTTGTGTCGCTGTCGGAGAATGACAAAGTCGGGGCCACAGTTGTGGATTTACAAAGAAGCTGTCCCACCACAAGTACCACATCATGTTTGCTGGAGAATTTAATCGATTCCTATGAAGATTCTTTGAAACTAAATGATAGCCAATCCATGCCGGCCCTACAGGTCTTGGTGATACAAAATTCTGCCCTAAGACGTATACCATCCTCCCAGCTATTAGATGTTATGCCGAATCTGGAAAAGCTGCTCCTGCTCAACTGTGGTATAAATAGCCTCAACGAAAAAGATTTCAGTGGAATTCATCGTTTAAAGATTTTGGCCCTTAAGGAGAATTCCATCTTCACCCTGGCGAAAAATGTCTTCCAGCCTTTGGCTGGCTCCCTAGAGGAATTACAGTTACGCTCGAATCGTATACACATTTTAAATCGTCAAGCCTTTGGCGGTTTGCAGAATCTCAATTTTTTGGATATTTCCTATAACAATGTGATCAGCTTACAGGGTGGAGTGTTTGAACCGCTGCCCAATTTGGAATATTTGGATTTGAGTCACAACAATTTGGAGGCCATTGATGGGAATACCTTCAGCAAAAATCCGAAGTTAAGCACGCTGAATTTAAGTGATAATAAATTCTCCGTTTACGAACCAAATTCTCTGGCCCATTTCAAACATTTAAAAATATTGGATTTAAGCAATAGCCTTCTCGAGGATTTATATCTACAATCGGTGGATTTATTACAAATCTCAAATAGTGGCCTCAAGACCTGTACCGTCAATGGTGGAGTTCTACGCCTCTTGGCTGCCAATAACTCTTTGAGTGGCATAAAAATCGGCAACAAACTAGAGGTCCTAGACATACAGCTGCAAGGCAATTATTTTGAAGCGCTAGATGATTTCCAGGGTATGGTGAATTTACGTTCTCTGGATATATCACATAATCATGTAGGCGGTTTAATATCCCGCAAATCCTCGGCAATTTATTTACATTTACCAAATTTGGAATATCTCAATTTGGCTCACAATCGTTTGAGGCAGTTGTCCGCAAATCAATTTTTAATGCTATCCGAACTTCGTAGCCTTGATTTGTCACACAATCAGTTGCTGCAATTACCCACAGGAGTTCTTAGGCCCCTTAAAGGTCTCCGGCAACTCTATTTGGATAATAATCATTTGGTGGATTTCAATTGTACGCAACTCAAGCAACAACATCCCGCCTTACAACAAATCACCTTAGATGGTAACGATTGGGAGGAACAATATCAGGGGGAGTTAATTCTACAACTACAACAACAAAATATCACAGTTAGAAGACACATGCCAGGGTATGATATGGACAATTATCTTAATTCTCATGAGATGCCTCCTCCCACACCCTTTGAGCATTATGAAAAGCAACAGCTGATTGGTAGTGTCTCCGGCATTCATCCCTATTGGACCCTGCGTGATGTGTTGGCTCTCATTACCCTGCTATTGGTTCTGATCATATTGTTATTGCAATTTTTTCGTATTCTACAAGAGGAACAATGCTGCCGTCGAAGATTCTTTCAGCATGACCATGAGGCCGAACAGCCCTTAGTGCATAATAGTTCGGTTTTGTAGATACCCATTACGATCACATCTAATTTTTAAGTCGAAATCAAATTTCTAATTATTTTTAAGTGTCAAGAATGCCAAATAATATTACTTATACTATAACAACAACAAAAAATATTTTTTAACAACAACAATAAAAAATATTCACAACATCGTGGATTTAAAAAAAATATTTTTTCAAGGGTAATTTCTAAAAATATTTATTCGAGTGTATTTTATAAAAAAAAAATATTTTTTGGGGGACCAAAACAAGGCGTGGATTTGTTAAAGAATATTTTTTCGGAGACCTAAACAAGGCGTGGATTTTTTAAAGAATATTTTTTCGGAGACCTAAAAACAAGGCGTGGATTTTTTAAAGAATATTTTTTCGGAGACCTAAAAACAAGGCGTGGATTTTTTAAAGAATATTTTTTCGGAGACCTAAAAACAAGGCGTGGATTTTTTAAAGAATATTTTTTCGGAGACCTAAAAACAAGGCGTGGCTTTTTTAAAGAATATTTTTTCGGAGACCTAAAAACAAGGCGTGGCTTTTTTAAAGAATATTTTTTCGGAGACCTAAAAACAAGGCGTGGCTTTTTTAAAGAATATTTTTTCGGAGACCTAAAAACAAGGCGTGGATTTTTTAAAGAATATTTTTTTAGAGACCTAAAAACAAGGCGTGGATTTTTTAAAGAATATTTTTTCGGAGACCTAAAAACAAGGCGTGGATTTTTTAAAGAATATTTTTTCGGAGACCTAAAAACAAGGCGTGGATTTTTTAAAGAATATTTTTTCAAGGACCAAAACAAGGCGTGGATTTTTTAAAGAATATTTTTTCAAGGACCAAAACAAGGCGTGGATTTTTTAAAGAATATTTTTTCAAGGACCAAAACAAGGCGTGGATTTTTCTCAATTTCCTTCCTTCCACCGAAAATTTCCTTTCTAAGACACTTCGAATATCCTTGTTATAATTCTTGGCCTCTTGGTCATTAGAGAACTATAATTCACTTTTTGCCAATAATGCAACATATTTTGTTGCGCCCAACTCGATGAGGTGGAAAACCCAAAAATATTGCTGTTCACCAAATCAGTATCACCATCGCCATCATCTGCAGCAGCAGGAACAACAACAACAACAACCTCATCGACATCACATCGAAACGCTTGCAAGGGAAATATGCAAATGTCTACACCTTTTAACTCTTCTGCTGTTTGGAGTTTCGAGCGTTTTGCTTAGCTAGCAAGCTAGTTGGTTGGCTGACTGGCTGGCTGGTAAGTTGTTTTCCAACTTCGCCTGGCTGTGTTCTGTTCTGTATTTTCGTTTGGGATGAAATGTTGTGTAGCAACAACATTTTCCATGTCGTTGCATCGTAAATACTCGTTTAATCTTTTGTGCATAACATGAGCAGCAGCACGCAACAATGTACCACCTTTGCTCCATGGCTGCAACGGTTCGGCTGAGTAGTTGGCTTGCTGGCTGGTTGTAGTGTTCCACATGGTGCAAAATCATACCCAACTAGCTGGTTAGGAATTGCTGTGGCCAAGTGTTTGCTTGTCTGCCTGCCTACCTCCTCATTGCCTTGGCAAGTGTATCATCCATCCATACTCACTGTCTGTCCCTGGGCAACAGAATCGGTGAATTATCGTGGGTCGGATAAGACTTTAACACATCCTTGAATTGTGCAATGTGCTCTTTTTATGGATGGTGTATTGCTGTTGTGTTGTTGTTGTGATTGTATTTCATTTTTTGTTGTTGTTGTTGCAGATTTTTTTGTTTTGTTGCCAAATGAAGGGATAAGTAAACGTTGCTCAGTATCTTCATGCAATTAATTCGAATTTCTGCGAATTATTTAATTAGAAGCATCAGCCACATATGTATGTATGTTTTTTTTTTTGTTTGGGATAAACACAACATCACCTATAAAAACATATGTACGAGTATGCAACGGCAATGGTAACACAACATACTTGCACAGCCAATAGATTTTTCATTGTAAATTTAAATATTTAAAAAATAAACACCACCGATATGAGATATTGTTCTGTTCACCGAAATTAGTTATATTTTAAGGATTTGAAATAGGACCCTTCAATATTTTTTCTGACTTAATATAGGTTTGGAAAAACATTTACAATGTTCGTAGTTCTGATGAAATCCGATCCTGCTTCCATTCCATGTGAGAGTGTTTTGAAAATGTGTAGGGAGGTACCACAAGGATTGGACCTTCATCTTTGAAATGGATCTATGATTGATAGGAAATTTGATGCAATTTGGTTATATGCTTCGAGAGATATCGTGCGCACAGGGTACTTTGAAATCGAATGCAAATTGTTTGAAACATATGTTGGGAATCTGCCAAACCACCTAGACGTTGAAATCGAATGGACCTCATTAATATAGGTGGATCGCCAGATTAAAAGTTATAGTTTTTATTTCGACTAAAATAATAAAAGACAGCCAGTGTCACATGTTTAACAATTAAGCTGCGATTCTAAATTTAATCAGTAGAATTATAATGCCTACAAGTCCGTTCGATTGTATGAAGTCCGTAACCTTAATTTTTATACCCTTCACCACACTGTGGTACAGGGTATTATGTCTTTGTGCATATGTTTGTAACAGGCAAAAATAATCGAGATAGACCCATGGTTCCTTTTGAGAATATGCATAGAATCACTTTCTGAGTCGATTTATGCATGTCCGTCCGTCCGTCCGTCTGTCCATGCTAAATTGTAAACAAAGTACAGGTCGCATTTATGATCCGATTTGGATGAAATTTGGCACAGCTCATTTGTTTGGCCCAAGGACGAACCCTATTGAAATTGGGAAAAATCGGTTCAGATTTAGATATAGCTCCCATATATATTTTTGCCTGATTTACGGGCTTTAGACCCTCAAAATCTTTCGATTTGCACGAAATTTGGCATAGCGCACAGAATTGAGCCACGAAAGATGTGTGCCAAGTTTCGTGAAAATCGGTTCAGATTTAGATATAGCTCCCATATATAGTTTCGCCCGATTTTTGGTAAATGGCGTACCAAAGTCCCTATATATCTTTCGATATGTACGAAATTTTGCATAGCGCACTGAATTAAGTCTAGAAAGATGTGTGCAAAGTTTCGTGAAAATCGGTTCAGATTTAGATATAGCTCCCGTATATATCTTCCTCCGATTTAAGGTAAATGGTGTACCAAAGTCCTTATATATCTTTCGATTTGCACGAAATTTGGCATAGCGTACTGAATTATGTCTAGAATGAGGTGTGAAAAGTTTCGTGAAAATCGGTTCAGATTTAGATATAGCTCCCGTATATATCTTCCTCCGATTTAAGGTAAATGTTGTACCAAAGTCCCTATATACCTTTCGTACTGAATTAAGTCTAGAATGATGTGTGCAAAGTTTCGTGAAAATCGGTTCAGATTTAGATATAGCTCCCGTATATATCTTCCTCCGATATATATATATATATATATATATTATTTAAGGTAATTGGTGCATCAAAGACCCTATATATCTTTCGATTTGCACGAAATTTAGCATAGCATACTGAATTACGTCTATAATAATAACAAGCTATGTCTGTTGGATACATATGTAGAATATACCCAAAGTGGTGAAGGGTATCATATAGTCGGCCCCGTCCGACTTTACTACTTTCCTTACTGTTTTTTTTATAAAATGACCATAAAAAGGAGATTGTATACAAATATAGGGCTATATTGGCTTGGATATATTTGATGGCTGACTGCGTTGCTGAATCATCCATTGCTTAAATATGCAGATCATCAGCATCATTCTTTAGATGGAGGAGTCACGTGAATCACCATTGTGACCTAAGTGGTATCCATAGCGTCATTCCCATCCGTCAAGATCGAATCATAACAAGGGTACGTCAGGATACTCTCTTGCCTGACAAGGATAGATCCGGTTTCCCCAATTAAATTAAGGCGAATGTCAGTCAGTTTGTCTCTCCAGGGGGCTACATTAAAATACTGGCGTATATTAACAAATTTCTCGCGGAAAGATTTGTTCCATAGATTGTCAGAATTTTACATAGCATTTTACTTTTATTCAGAATATATATGGGCAGTGTTACCAATTTAGCACTTAGTGCTAGATTTAGCACTTTTCAAACTCGTTTAGCACCAAAAAAAAAACTGATCTAGCACTTAGCACATTTTTTAGCACTTTTATTTTTTTTAAAGAATTAGTTAAAATGTTGGTTATTATTTCGATTTCACATTGACGCATTTATTGTCCCTAGGTTTCATGCTATGAGTTTGATTTTGCAATGTTAAAACAGTGTCAGTACATTTATAAACAAGTTAAAAAGTCTTAAAGTACTGCCGGTCAGAACTTTTTATACCCTGCACAAAGGGGGTGTGTTAATATATTCTCAAAACATGGTCGGGTACTTCATAAGGTTACTATAGCATCGCCTGCTAGTAGGTTGTTTATTTGGTAAAATGAAAACCATATGAAAGGGTCTTTGTATGAGTGCGTTGTAAAAATCATGAACCTAAATCGGTAACTTTCTCGAAAGGAGTTTTTTATTCAACGGAAATCCGGAATGCCAAATTATAGCCACATCGGAGTACCGAAAATGGGTCGCTTCCCACTTTATAATGGGGTTATGTCAAAAGATGGGCGTACATTGAAAAATTTCGGCAAACATATTTTTAAATTACAGCCACTTCAGCTAGAAAAGGTTCTAAACCTTAAAAGAACGCAAATAGCATAGACCTATGTACAAAATTGTCCGCATAAATATGTCATACCGTACAAGGACCCACAGAATGCATCTAAAATTTTGAAAATAATGAAGAAAGAGCTGTACTTTAATATGAGGACAAAGTCCAAACTTTGGCTTTACAATTGTCTGCATATATCCCATTCACCCCGCAAAACCCGATATTAATTATTTTTATTGCGAACATTTGACACACCATTAAAATCAAAAGTTTCAAAATATAGTCAATTTGATGGAAAAACATGCCCGACGTCCCCAAAATTCCGTTCTCTAGGGCCTACCCCGAAACATAGACCCACATTAATAATTTTTGGTAGGGAATTCTACTAATTTCTCTTAGAAAATTTTTAGCACATTTTTAATTTTTTTAGTGCTTTTTCAAACAAAATCTAGCATTTTTTATTAGCAAAGTTTTGGCAACACTGCTTATGGGTGACAAATTGAGGCGAGGCCTATGTCAATTTAGACCGAATGGGTCATTGTCTCTGAATAAATATTTAATATTATCCGGTCTATTTCTTTTAGGATGAAATACAAGAAAGAAAGTAAGTAATTTTTCACACAAAAGTCTTGGTCAATTTAGTATTGTATTGGCCGATCTTTACAGGAATCATGCTTATTTATTGGCAAGATTCCCTTCCTCGTGTAAAATTTTGTGGTCGCAATTGTAGTCTCTAGAGCGATCAGAAAAACCAAAAAATAAAGTTTTTGGTCCATTTCATCCTCAAAATATAAACCGATCATTACCAAAAACAAGAAGACCGCTTCTGTGGTCTGCATACAAAAGTTCGTGACGATGGGTCCATAATCATCTACCCCTGGTATTATTAAAATATATGCGATAGAGAGGTCCAGGTGGGTTTAATTATGTGCCGTATTCCTTTATAACATATACATTTAATTAATATTTTAATAATTTAAATCTCATTCATATTTGAGATCTTTTCACGCTCCCTTTAAAAAATCTTGACTTATTTTACTGGAACTTTTGAAATACGTGATAATTAGAAATTTTTTTATAGCTAATATCTAATTTGATCATCTTTATCAAATTAGAAACCTGATTCAATTGCATGCGCCTAAAAGTATGCTATGCTGTGATCAGATGAAATGATCGAAGTTGACCGGCATGTGTTTTAAACAATTCACAAAAAGCTGGAAAAGAAAACCAGTAAGGAAAGTAGTAAAGTCGGACGGGGCCGACTATATGATACCCTTCACCACTATGGGTATAATAAACGAATGCATCCTAACAGAAGGGCCATTAACATGAAATTGGATGAACTAAAATATGTGACCTTTATCTAAATGTGAACCGACTTAGATTAATCCATAAACATGTCATTCGTTTGTTACAACGGGACAAAATTTTGTAAATCGATTTAAAGCAAATATCAAAAATATATGTACGTTGTACAAAATTTCATATCAATACTACAAACATAAGGAGTTCGGTGCACCATTTACTTAAAATCGGATGTAAATAGATATGGAAGCTATATCCAAATATGAACCGATTTCAACGAAACTTGTCACAGGTTAGGTTGTACTAATTTCAGCAGGTTTTGTTCCTAATGACCATATTTTGGGTCCTACTTAAAATCGGACGAACATATATATGAGAGCTATATCTAAATCTGAACCTATTTTCAAGAAATTTTATACACATCATTCTACACTCAATCCAGTATGCTATGGCGAATTTCATGGAAATCGAAGGATATATTGGGACTTTGGTGAACCATTTACATTAAATCCGTCGAGAATACATGTGGGATCTATATCCAAATCTGAACCGATTTTTAAGAACTTTCACACATACCATTCTAGACGCAATTCAGTATGATATGCCAAATTTCGTGCAAATCGGGCTTTGGCATACCATTTACCTAAAATCGGACGAACCATATATGGGAGCTATATCTAAATCTGAACCGATTTTCACGAAACTTAGCATACATCATTCTAGACTTATTTCAGTACGCTATGCCAAATTTCGTGCAAATCGATATATAGGGTCTTTGCCACGCCATATACCTTAAATCGGACGAAAATATATATGGGAGCTATATCTAAATCTGGACCGATTTTCATGAAAAGAAGCACACTTCATTCTGGACCCAATTCAGTACCCTATGCCAAATTTCATGCAAATCCAAGGATATATAGGGACTTTGGAGACCCATTTACCTTAAATCGGACGAAACTATATATGGGAGCTATATCTAAATCTGAACCGATTTTCTCGAAACTTAGCACACATCGTTCTGGACCTAATTCAGTACTCTATGCCAAATTTCGTGCAAATCGGATGATATAGAGGGACTGTGGTGCACCATTTACCTTAAATTGGACGAAACTATATATTGGAGCTATATCTAAATCTCAACCGATTTTCTCGAAACTTGGCACAAATCATTTTGGACTTAATTCAGTACTCTGTGCCAAATTTCATGCAAATCGAATGATATGTAGGGATTTCGGTGCACCATTTACCTTAAATCGGACGAAACTATATATGGGAGCTATATCTAAATCTGAACCGATTTTCTCGAAACTTGGCACAAATCATTCTGGACCTAATTCAGTACTCTGTGCCAAATTTCGTGCAAATCGAAAGATATAGAGGGACTTTGGTGCACCATTTACCTTAAATCGGACGAAAATATATATGGGATATATCTAAATCTGAACCGATTTTCTCGGGCACAAATCATTCTGGAGCTATATCTATATAGCTATATCTAAATCTGAACCGATTTTTCCCAATTTCAATAGGGTTCGTCCTTGGGCCAAATAAGTGACTTGTGCCAAATTTCATCCAATTCGGATAATAAATGCGACCTGTACTTTGTTTACAATTTAACATCTACAGACGGACAGACGGACGGACGGACGGACGGACATGCATAAATCGACTCAGAAAGTGATTCTATGCATATTCTCAAAAGGAACCATGTGTCTATCTCGTTTCCTTTTGCCTGTTACAAACATATGCACAAAGACATAATACCCTGTACCACAGTGTGGTGAAGGGTATAAAAAGGATGGATTGAATTTCCATCTTCGAAGCCTTGGCCAAACGGAATGAAATAGACCAATTTTTAAACGGATAGTGACTGGAAATGAGAAAACGATCGTGGTCAAAGAACGGTGAAGCACCTCATTTTATTATGAGTTGCTTCCATATGGACAAACTCTAAATTCTTATCTCTACTGTCAACAACTGGACCGTTTGAAGATAGCAATTGACCAGAAATGGCCAGAATTAGCCAACAGGAGATGTGTCGTGTTCCACCAGGATAACGCTGGGCCACGGTGCCCATTTGGCCCAAACCGGACATTCCGAAGAATTTTAAATAAAATATAGTTCATATAAAAATAATGTATTTCTTTTTTCCCAAACTAATAAAAAACATTTTTTTTTATATTTTCAGGTTTGATCATCGGACTTTGAATGGTATTCGATCCATAGGTGAGTATTCAAATGCCTCTAATCTACTATTATTGATTATTGATGAAATTTACTCCCCATTACTATGTTTGTACATATGTATATTGTATGATTTTTGGTACATAGTTACCAAACTCATAAACATTAATCTCTAAAGCACAATAAGCTTTTAGATATTCGGGTGCCAAAAATTTAAAAAAAAAACTATATTTTCAGGCTTGAAAATAAACAACAACTTGCTGAAAATTTTCAGACCCTGCAATTGAATTTTTCAATCGAAATTGTAGGCAATTTAAATTTTGACTTAACTTCTATATTAAGGATAAATCATTTTAAGTACAGTGTAAATGGCATAGAACAACACGGTTTTTAACGACATATAAGTTATAACAGAATAATGTAAAAAAATCATAAAAATGTTCTGCCCTTTATTACGTGGGAAAAGTATTCTTCGAGCCTGTTCCGATCTGTCTTCTTGATCAGAATACAATTCTATGCTGATGTCCATCTGTTGAAATCACACTTGAGAAAGCAATATTTAAAATCGAGCTTTACACTTACAATGTTTGTAATTGAAAATGGGATATATCGGTCCATGATTGGCCTCCATATATTGATACCCTTAAAATTGTAGTTATGTCAGATGTAAAATATCCCTATCAAAAACGATCAAGATTCTGGTTAGCCCCATATAACAGTACCCCTCAAGATTACTTTTTTTCTTTGGGAATTTGTAGGCAGGTTTTTAATAAAAAACACAATAACTGTTCCGTAAATGTCTATCTTTCTTGCGTTATTATAAATATCATGCGAATGGACTATTCGATCTGAAGCAAACTCAACACAACCTTATGTGTTAACCAAGCCAGTATAATATTTATTCGGTATTTTGAGGAATTTGGGCAAGTTTTGGCTCTAACTTTATATATTAATTTTTACATCGGCCCACTTTTTAGGATGGGATATCCTAAAACCTCCCGAATTTCGATATTTTGTGGAGTTAGGGCGCGTTTTTCAATCAATCAAGTTCCGTTAATATATATTTGAGGTTCTCGATGGGTGTCAAAATCTCTCTAATAAAAATTATAAAATATCTATCCATGTTTTTGTAATGGTATTCCTAATATTTGGCATTTCGAGAATTTCGGTATGTTCACGGTCCCATTCCAAGTTTCCAACCTAAGAGACTGTACTTCGATATTTCGTTCTTTCTGCCTGCAATTTACCATAGCATATCGCTCATATACAATTTCCGATCAATTTTACATATTTCAATGATTGACGATCTGCAAAATCGTCCAGAGATGGTTGTTCTCTGATCTGATTATTCTCGCTTGGTACCTGAATGTAATCGAAATCGGGTGCTGCATAATTGAACAAATTCCTCGGAAAGAAATATGAAGGATAAACCCAGCTAACAATTTTTTCCGAGGGCATTTTATTTTACAAAATTTAAAGAAAAAAAAACAATTATTTGCTTTAGAAGTTTTTACAGAACACTTTATTTTTAATCCGTATTCGGTCCTATTCTCTCAGATAATCTACATTTCCCTCATAATTTCCAATAATTTGTATCCGAATTCGGACTGTATTCAGTGGGAAAATCGAATATATTTTCCGAATTCCTTCCGAAAAACTTTCCTATTTCGGTTACCAAGTCCATACAACTTTTGTACTGAAGTCGGGACGAATTGGGCATGAGAATCGGCTCGAATTCGGAACGTATTCTGAAAATATGTTTTCTGGGAATCCACATTTTGTAACAACCATATTTTAGGGTTAGCTCTAGGTTTTCAGTATGCTCAAATTCTTCGTAGATATTCCTACCAAATTAGGTGACGATTATATGGGGACTGTACAAGAGACCCCATTTTTCATACTAGAAGTTGTTTTGATATAAAAACCCATCTCAGCCAAATTTGGACAGCTGTGTCAAGTGGTTCGAAAGTTAGATGCAAAGTAATATATACAAAATATTTGGTTAAATACTCAAAATGGGATACCTTTATATGGGGGCTACCAAAAAACGTTGACCTACGCCGACATTTTTATACCCTTCACCACACTGTGGTACAGGGTATTATGACTTTGTGCATATGTTTGTAACAGGCAAAAGGAAACGAGATAGACACATGGTTCCTTTTGAGAATATGCATAGAATCACTTTCTGAGTCGATTTATACATGTCCGTCCGTCCGTCTGTCCGTCTGTAGATGTTAAATTGTAAACAAAATACAGGTCGCATTTATTATCCGAATTGGATGAAATTTGGCACAAGTCACTTATTTGGCCCAAGGACGAACCCTATTGTAATCGGTTCAGATTTAGATATAGCTCCCATATATATTTTCGTCTGATTTAAGGTAAATGGTGCACCAAAGTCCCTCTATATCTTTCGATTTGCACGAAATTTGGCACAGAGTACTGAATTAAGTCCAGAATGATTTGTGCCAAGTTTCGAGAAAATCGGTTCAGATTTAGATATAGCTCCCATATATAGTTTCGTCCGATTTAAGGTAAATGGTGCACCTAAATCCCTACATATCATTCGATTTGCATGAAATTTGGCACAGAGTACTGAATTAAGTCCAGAATGATTTGTGCCAAGTTTCGAGAAAATCGGTTGAGATTTAGATATAGCTCCAATATATAGTTTCGTCCGATTTAAGGTAAATGGTGCCCAAAGTCCCTACATATCATCCGATTTGCACGAAATTTGGCATAGAGTACTGAATTAGGTCCAGAACGATGTGTGCTAAGTTTCGTGAAAATCGGTCCAGATTTAGATATAGCTCCAATATATATTGTCGTCCGATTTAAGGTAAATGGGTCTCCAAAGTCCCTATATATCCTTGGATTTGCATGAAATTTGGCATAGGGTACTGAATTGGGTCCAGAATGAAGTGTGCTTCTTTTCATGAAAATCGGTCCAGATTTAGATTTAGCTCCCATATATATTTTCGTCCGATTTAAGGTATATGGCGTGGCAAAGACCCTATATATCGATTTGCACGAAATTTGGCATAGCGTACTGAAATAAGTCTAGAATGATGTATGCTAAGTTTCGTGAAAATCGGTTCAGATTTAGAACCGATTTTAGGTAAATGGTATGCCAAAGCCCGATTTGCACGAAATTTGGCATATCATACTGAATTGCGTCTAGAATGGTATGTGTGAAAGTTCTTAAAAATCGGTTCAGATTTGGATATAGATCCCATATGTATTCTCGACGGATTTAATGTAAATGGTTCACCAAAGTCCCAATATATCCTTCGATTTCCATGAAATTCGCCATAGCATACTGGATTGAGTGTAGAATGATGTGTATACAATTTCTTGAAAATCGGTTCAGATTTAAATATAGCTCTCATATATATGTTCGTCCGATTTTAAGTAGGACCCAAAATATGGTCATTAGGAACAAAACCTGCTGAAATTAGTACAACCTAACCTGTGACAAGTTTCGTTGAAATCGGTTCATATTTGGATATAGCTTCCATATCTATTTACATCCGATTTTAAGTAAATGGTGCACCGAACTCCTTATGTTTGTAGTATTGATATGAAATTTTGTACAACGTACATATATTTTTGATATTTGCTTTAAATCTATTTACAAAATTTTGTCCCGTTGTAACAAACGAATGACATGTTTATGGATTAATCTAAGTCGGTTCACATTTAGATAAAGGTCACATATTTTAGTTCATCCAATTTCATGTTAATGGCCCTTCTGTTAGGATGCATTCGTTTATTATACCCATAGTGGTGAAGGGTATCATATAGTCGGCCCGTCCGACTTTACTACTTTCCTTACTGGTTTTTTCTTGGATATTTTGTACACATTGAGAACACTCTGTCCAAGTTATAGCCAATTTGATTGCAAAATGTGGATAATAGATAAAAAATGCCTTAAATTGGGAGGTACGTTTAAATGGGGGCTATATCAAAAAATTGACCCAGAACCAAATTTTTGCAGCCTACGTCAAGTGGTCCAGCAGTTAACTAGTTTCTATGGAATTATTTACTTACTTAGCTGGCTTGAATCAGAACATTTGTTCCATAAGCCGAGCTTATTGCAATAAATCTGCTTACGTAATATTTGAACGGCCCCTTACAACATGACCTATCCATGACGTTGTCGCTGCAGCTTGATACATCTGACTATGTCGATGTCGTCCGACATACACCAGTACGGATTGTATGATCGTCTTGTAGAGTGTGAGTTTGGTTAGGCGAGAGCTTGTCTTGTTTTTGAATTGCTTACTCAGACCATAGTATAATTTCTTGGGTTATATTCAATATTTGGTAAATATTCATAATTAGGTACCTTTATATGGGGACTACCAAAAGACGTAGACCTACACCGACAATTTTTTTGTTGGATATTTTGTACACACTGATAACACTCTGTTGCAAATGCAAAGTTGATTTAAAAATGTTGATAATACGCGATTTTGCATAACAGTAGTTGTTTTGAAATTAAAAACGTCAAATGGTTTGGCAGTTAACGACTTTATACCCAACATTTGGGTAAATACTCGGGTATTTATTTATAAATATCCACAAATGGGCGTTTACCTAATTCACCGGGTATTTGCCCACTGTCTATCTCTAATTATGATAGATTCAAAAGGACATCGTTGGAAATTATGTATGTATTATCGTTCTCTATCCGACCGACATTTGTCGTGGGATCAGATTAGATTCGATTTGTCTAATAAGAATCGTATCCAACATTTTCGTTGCCCATAACATTCATCATTCACAATATGGATATAATGCCTCCTAAAGATCATATTTCCCTTATAAAAAGTTCCCACTTAGATTCCAATTGGAATGATCGATCTTGAATGTGAATGCTATTCACTTCCCACATTGAAGAATTCTGATTCCCATTGTTACCTAGAACACCTTTTGTACTGTACAAACAAAGAACCACCATCCTGCCCCTGCACTGTCTCTATCATTCAGATAAATTTCCCCTCCATACATAACTAAAGTGCGAAATACCCTACACCAATTTGTGGCAGACGTGCAGTCTCTATGGAATAAATAAAATTCCTTCTCACTTTCTGTTTTTTCACTTCGTTTTTTTTTCATTCTTGAAATTAGGCCCTTTAGGGAGAACATTGTCAACCCACTCTGGTATTTGGCAGTGATCTTCTTCTTCTTCGTTTCTGGTGAGATGTTTCGTCGCTGATTGTTTAAATGCTGTGTGACTTGTGTGTGTAAACACGAGTCGCGCGCCATTACTCAGGTTGAGGATACTTTTTGCGATTTTTTTTTTGGTTTCGGATTCACGCTGTTCATTTGTTGCGGTTTTCTGGTTGCTGTTCGTTGTCGTTCTTGTTGTTGTTGTTTTGATTCGTCGTCTTGATCTATGTTTGTGTTTTTGTTGTTGTTGCAGTTGCTGTGATTCCTTTAAGTATTTTGGCTAAATTAAAATGAAAAAAATCTGTGAACCTTGTTGTTATCACTGTCATGATCGTAGTCAAACAAACGTTTTTTGTTGCCTCAGATTTCTTGGTCACCAGCTATCCAGCCAGACCGGCAGCAGCATCAGCAGTTCACAACTGTCGGCTTGGCTGGCTGTTATTAGGAGCTGTTTGGTGATATCTGTGGAGGATGCATTTTCATTTCTCTGTTTCTTTTTTAAGATTTTATGCCACATCTCCATATGCGGCACAGTGTTTCGAAACCACAACAAGGCAGGTTGGAGGGGTTTGAAAATTTCCGATATGTATTAGAAATACTGTTTCAAATTTCGTAGAGGCTGCAGTCAAACAGTCATTATGGTTGGATGTTGCCCCTCTATCTTCCTCTTCCTCCTTCCTTCCATCATGCTATATCTTGCTCAGCGAATGCGACAAGGATGACTGTAAATGTGATGATGACTGTTTGGGGCTGCTGCACTGATTAAATCATTAAATATTCTGATTGTGTAGCACAATAATGAAATGTTTTAGCGCTTGTCTGATGGTGAATTATTCATGGAATGAATGCAAACAACACTAACAACAACAAATCCGAAGTAAACAAAAAATAGTTGCGGAATTAAAACAAATAAATGAACAACAGGGAGAGATAGCCAAAGGAAACCTTTGCCATATAATTGGTAATATTGAATTCTGATTTTTTTCACTATTAAGCTTAGCTGAATTGAAAGAAAATGTAAGGAACACCTAATTGAACCAAGTAGAATTGAAGATTTGCCACAGAAACCTTAATTCAGCTAAGCTGAATTGAAGATTTCGTACTGAAACCCTAATTCAGCTAAGTTGAATTGAAAATTTCTTGCAGAAACTCTAATTTAGCTGGGCAAAATTTATGATTTCGTACTGAAAACCTAATTCAGCTAAGCTGAATTGAAGATTTTCTATAGAAACTCTTATTCAGCCAGGCTGAATTGAAGATTTTCTATAGAAACCCTTATTCAGCCAGGCTGAATTGAAGATTTTCTATAGAAACCCTTATTCAGCCAGGCTGAATTGAAGATTTTCTATAGAAACCCTTATTCAGCCAGGCTGAATTGAAGATTTTCTATAGAAACCCTTATTCAGCCAGGCTGAACTGAAGATTTTCTATAGAAACCCTTATTCAGCCAGTCTGAATTGAAGATTTTCTTTAGAAACACTTATTCAGCCAGGCTGAATTGAAGATTTTCTATAGAAACTCTTATTCAGCCAGGCTGAATTGAAGATTTTCTATAGAAACACTTATTCAGCCAGGCTGAATTGAAGATTTTCTATAGAAACTCTTATTCAGCCAGGCTGAATTGAAGATTTTCTATAGAAACTCTTATTCAGCCAGGCTGAATTGATGGTTTTCTATAGAAACTCTTATTCAGCCAGGCTGAATTGAAGATTTTCTATATAAACTCTTATTCAGCCAGGCTGAATTGAAGATTTTCTATATAAACTCTTATTCAGCCAGGCTGAATTGAAGATTTTCTATAGAAACTCTTATTCAGCCAGGCTGAATTGAAGATTTTCTATATAAACTCTTATTCAGCCAGGCTGAATTGAAGATTTTCTATATAAACTCTTATTCAGCCAGGCTGAATTGAAGATTTTCTATAGAAACTCTTATTCAGCCAGGCTGAATTGAAGATTTTCTATTGAAACCCATATTCAGCCAGGCTGAATTGAAGATTTTCTATAGAAACTCTTATTCAGCCAGGCTGAATTGAAGATTTTCTATAGAAAAATCGAATTCAGCTTAGCTGAATAGGGTTTAACATTGAGGAAAATGAATTCCATTGATGCTACACTGAAGTTAGCATCCCTTTCTACCTCTTGACGAATGCTTTTTTATCACAAACATAATTGTGCGTTGCTCTTTCATGTTTTCATCTGTCGACAGTGAATTGAAATTTATTTTTCCGAAATCTTTTTTATCCACAAAATACTTTTTTATTCGTCTTTTTTATCCAATTGTCTGCGAAAGTATTTAACCGTTAACAAGTTCTGCTGTTGACAGCCACTTGACATTTCACAGACAATCCTCTGTGGGGAGGTTAATCTGCTGAAGCTCTCTTTGATGTTGCTGAAGTGGAAAGCTCGCTGTTTTTTTGTCCAGAACGAAGTTTAGATTTATCTCATAATTAGATATTGATATCATTTAGATTACATAGAAAACATAACAAAAACATATTACGAACAGAAATATACAATTCAGCAAAGTTTTCTGAAACTAATTGTATTATAGAGGGATTTAGAGATAAAAAATATATTTAAGACAGTTGGGGTTTCTGTACAAAAATCTTCAATTCAGCCTGTCTGAATAAGAGTTTCTATAGAAAATCTTCAATTCAGCCTGGCTGAATAAGAGTTTCTATAGAAAATCTTCAATTCAGCCTGGCCGAACAAGAGTTTCTATAGAAAATCTTCAATTCAGCCTGGCTGAGTAAGAGTTTCTATAGAAAATCTTCAATTCAGCCTGGCTGATTAAGAGATTCTATAGAAAATCTTCAATTTAGCCTAGCTGAATTGGGTTTTCTATAGAAAATCTTCAATTTAGCGTTGCTGAATAAGAGTTTCTATAGAAAATCTTCAATTCAGCCTGGCTGAATAAGAGTTTCTATAGAAAATCTTCAATTCTGCCTGGCTGAATAAGAGTTTCTATAGAAAATCTTCAATTCAGCCTGGCTGAATAAGAGTTTCTATAGAAAATCTTCAATTCAGCCTGGCTGAATAAGAGTTTCTATAGAAAATCTTCAATTCAGCCTGGCTGAATAAGAGTTTCTATAGAAAATCTTCAATTCAGCCTGGCTGAATAAGAGTTTCTATAGAAAATCTTCAATTCAGCCTGGCTGAATAAGAGTTTCTATAGAAAATCTTCAATTCTGCCTGGCTGAATAAGAGTTTCTATAGAAAATCTTCAATTCTGCCTGGCTGAATAAGAGTTTCTATAGAAAATCTTCAATTCTGCCTGGCTGAATAAGAGTTTCTATAGAAAATCTTCAATTCAGCCTGGCTGAATAAGAGTTTCTATAGAAAATCTTCAATTCTGCCTGGCTGAATAAGAGTTTCTATAGAAAATCTTCATTTCAGCCTGGCTGAATAAGAGTTTCTATAGAAAATCTTCAATTCAGCCTGGCTGAATAAGAGTTTCTATAGAAAATCTTCAATTCAGCCTGGCTGAATAAGAGTTTCTATAGAAAATCTTCAATTCAGCCTGGCTGAATAAGAGTTTCTATAGAAAATCTTCAATTCAGCCTGGCTGAACAAGAGTTTCTATAGAAAATCTGCAATTCAGCCTGGCTGAACAAGAGTTTCTATAGAAAATCTGCAATTCAGCCTGGCTGAACAAGAGTTTCTATAGAAAATCTTCAATTCAGCCTGGCTGAATAAGAGTTTCTATAAAAAATCTTCAATTCAGCCTGGCTGAATAAGAGTTTCTATAGAAAATCTTCAATTCAGCCTGGCTGAATAAGAGTTTCTATAAAAAATCTTCAATTCAGCCTGGCTGAATAAGAGTTTCTATAAAAAATCTTCAATTCAGCCTGGCTGAATAAGAGTTTCTATAAAAAATCTTCAATTCAGCCTGGCTGAATAAGAGTTTCTATAGAAAATCTTCAATTCAGCCTGGATGAATAAGAGTTTCTATAGAAAATCTTCAATTCTGCCTGGCTGAATAAGAGTTTCTATAGAAAATCTTCAATTCTGCCTGGCTGAATAAGAGTTTCTATAGAAAATCTTCAATTCTGCCTGGCTGAATAAGAGTTTCTATAGAAAATCTTCAATTCAGCCTGGCTGAATAAGAGTTTCTATAGAAAATCTTCAATTCAGCCTGGCTGAATAAGAGTTTCTATAGAAAATCTTCAATTCTGCCTGGCTGAATAAGAGTTTCTATAGAAAATCTTCAATTCAGCCTGGCTGAATTGGGTTTTCAATAGAAAATCTTCAATTCAGCCTGGCTGAATAAGGTTTTCTATAGAAAATCTTCAATTCAGCCTGGCTCAATAAGGTTTTCTATAGAAAATCTTCAATTCAGCCTGGCTGAATAAGGTTTTCTATAGAAAATCTTCAATTCAGCCTGGCTGAATAAGAGTTTCTATAGAAAATCTTCAATTCAGCCTGGCTGAATAAGAGTTTCTATAGAAAATCTTCAATTCAGCCTGGCTGAATAAGAGTTTCTATAGAAAATCTTCAATTCAGCCTGGCTGAATAAGAGTTTCTATAGAAAATCTTCAATTCAGCCTGGCTGAATAAGAGTTTCTATAGAAAATCTTCAATTCAGCCTGGCTGAATAAGAGTTTCTATAGAAAATCTTCAATTCAGCCTGGCTGAATAAGAGTTTCTATAGAAAATCTTCAATTCAGCCTGGCTGAATAAGAGTTTCTATAGAAAATCTTCAATTCAGCCTGGCTGAATAAGAGTTTCTATAGAAAATCTTCAATTCAGCCTGGCTGAATAAGAGTTTCTATAGAAAATCTTCAATTCAGCCTGGCTGAATAAGAGTTTCTATAGAAAATCTTCAATTCAGCCTGGCTGAATAAGAGTTTCTATAGAAAATCTTCAATTCAGCCTGGCTGAATAAGAGTTTCTATAGAAAATCTTCAATTCAGCCTGGCTGAATAAGAGTTTCTATAGAAAATCTTCAATTCAGCCTGGCTGAATAAGAGTTTCTATAGAAAATCTTCAATTCAGCCTGGCTGAATAAGAGTTTCTATAGAAAATCTTCAATTCAGCCTGGCTGAATAAGAGTTTCTATAGAAAATCTTCAATTCAGCCTGGCTGAATAAGAGTTTCTATAGAAAATCTTCAATTCAGCCTGGCTGAATAAGAGTTTCTATAGAAAATCTTCAATTCAGCCTGGCTGAATAAGAGTTTCTATAGAAAATCTTCAATTCAGCCTGGCTGAATAAGAGTTTCTATAGAAAATCTTCAATTCAGCCTGGCTGAATAAGAGTTTCTATAGAAAATCTTCAATTCAGCCTGGCTGAATAAGAGTTTCTATAGAAAATCTTCAATTCAGCCTGGCTGAATAAGAGTTTCTATAGAAAATCTTCAATTCAGCCTGGCTGAATAAGTGTTTCTATAGAAAATCTTCAATTCAGCCTGGCTGAATTGGATTTTCAATAGAAAATATTCAATTCAGCTTGGCTGAATTGGGTTTTCAATAGAAAATATTCAATTCAGCCTGGCTGAATAAGGTTTTCTATAGAAAATCTTCAATTCAGCCTGGCTGAATAAGGTTTTCTATAGAAAATCTTCAATTCAGCCTGGCTGAATAAGGTTTTCTATAGAAAATCTTCAATTCAGCCTGGCTGAATAAGGTTTTCTATAGAAAATCTTCAATTCAGCCTGGCTGAATAAGGTTTTCTATAGAAAATCTTCAATTCAGCCTGGCTGAATAAGGTTTTCTATAGAAAATCTTCAATTCAGCCTGGCTGAATAAGGTTTTCTTTAGAAAATCTTCAATTCAGCCTTGCTGAATAAGGTTTTCTATAGAAAATCTTCAATTCAGCCTGGCTGAATAAGGTTTTCTATAGAAAATCTTCAATTCAGCCTGGCTGAATAAGGTTTTCTATAGAAAATCTTCAATTCAGCCTGGCTGAATAAGAGTTTCTATAGAAAATCTTCAATTCAGCCTGGCTGAATAAGAGTTTCTATAAAAAATCTTCAATTCAGCCTGGCTGAATAAGAGTTTCTATAGAAAATCTTCAATTCAGCCTGGCTGAATAAGAGTTTCTATAGAAAATCTTCAATTCAGCCTGGCTGAATAAGTGTTTATATAGAAAATCTTCAATTCAGCCTGGCTGAATAAGAGTTTATATAGAAAATCTTCAATTCAGCCTGGCTGAATAAGAGTTTATATAGAAAATCTTCAATTCTGCCTGGCTGATTTAGGATTTCTATAGAAAATCTTCAATTCAGCCTGGCTGAAGTAGTTTTTCTATAGAAAATCTTCAATTCAGCCTGGCTGAAGTAGTTTTTCTATAGAAAATCTTCAATTCAGCCTGGCTGAAGTAGTTTTTCTATAGAAAATCTTCAATTCAGCCTGGCTGAAGTAGTTTTTCTATGGGAAATCTTTAATTTAGTATGTTGAAATTAGTGTTTCTTTAGAAAATCTTCAATTCAGCCCACCTACATTTATTTTATTTGCCTTTTCTTGAGCCTTTCCATTCGAAATGAACAAGTGTCACCTGCCTAATTTTCCCGTCTGCCTACAAATTTAGAGAAAAAAATAAGTAAATTGTAAATGCCAACGCCCCAGAAAACTACACACATACCTATACACATATAGATTTACTTACATCAGTTTGTTTACGTCATGGGAAATTGAAAACATAAGCGGAATCGATTAAGCTTACAACGACTTGATATCTGTTCGGTTAATGTAAGTTTTCTCAAAACCAAAACAAATCATGTTTGCCATTTTTATTGAATATTCGTGTCAAGAAATCATAGACTGCAAATGAAAATGTACGGTCTGGTCGGATCGTTTTAGGCTGTCTTCTAACCTGCGAAGTCAATGGGTGGTGGCTCAGACAATAATTGCAAATTTACGGTGGATTTTGGTTTTTGGATATTTTCGTGATTTTTTTTTTTGTTTTTGACATTTTCAAGTGATTGTCTTTTTTGTACTCAACTCGAATTGCCCCCCAAAAAATACATTTACCGCGCGAACTATCATTTTCCCCTGGCCAATATGACAGATATGTCAAATTGCACGCAATCATGGATTTCGGGTTGTATTTGCCATAATACCCATTTTGACATTTTATTGAACCCCGCCGACCGTTTGGTGATGTCATATACATAGCTACAGGTATTCCATTCGATTCGAAAGGTGCATGCGTATGTGTGTTTGTATTGAGTGTCTGTTGTTGTTTTTGTAGTCCATCCAATCAAAGAGTGTTATTTTGTTCCCCCATTGGTTACAACTGGTGTCTGATATCATCATCAACATCGTCGTCATCATCAGCGAATAGTTGTATAGTTAATAGTATCATCCTCTGGAGTAGCTATGTAAGCTTATCGATTGTAGTTGTTCTTGTTCCTTTTATTGTAGTTGTTTCGATTTCATGTTTATTTTTTTTTGTTTATTTGTCTGTTTGTATCATAGTTGCTGCTTCTTCTTTTTTTGGTATTAAAAAAACTTGATTTGAAATGTGGCGATAAGGTGGCGATTGTGAAAATTAATTATCGAACGACACAATTTCAAATTGAATTGAATTTGATAGATAACCCTGTAGACGCTACTGCCTAGATTGAAAAAAAAAATCAACACATCGCTGCTGAATTAGAGATAGCGGATAGAAGAAGCGAAGAATTTTGATTTGATTGGAACGAAAAATATCGAAAGAAAAAACAAATCAAATCACAACTATAACCGGGCAGGTACTTCATTCGGTCGTCACGAAGGCATTTTGATAAATTGAAATGACAAATTGAGATAACGTTGGATGTGTCAACGCGCTACTGACATCAAGCTATACCCTGGTACAACTACACACACAAATATTAAATGATTTCCAGTAAATGACAAACTATGATATAGTTTTTGATTTTTTCTTTTAATTAGAACATTTTTTTTGAAAGATAATATGAGTCATGAAGAAGGGGGAAGGAAAAGGGAAATTGAGTAGAAATTGAACAATTAGGGACTAGACATGATGAATTGCGTTTTTGAAAAGAAATTAAACAATTTAGCCAGGCTGAATTGAATATTTTCTATAGAAAACCCTTTTTAGCTGGGGGTGAATTGAAGATTTCCAATATAAAAACTAATTCAGCCAGGCTCAATTGAAGATTTTCTATAGAAAAACAAAGTCTGACCTCTAATTGGGGAAATATGTTGAATTCATAATCATCACAGAAACGATGTATTACAGCCTGTTCCACGATCTCGAAAGAAAATTTGTGCGAACGAAGGCTACTCACTCACTTTCGCATAAGAATGCGTTCCACTAACTTTCGTTCTTTCTTTCGCATAGCCTTACGTGATTCAGTGTTGCAAAATATTTTTTGGCAAAATTAATCGCGAAATAAGGCAAAAAAAAGCGCCAAATGTCTAATTTAAACGCGAAAAAGCAGCAGTGGCTCTGTCTCAACTGACAGTTCAGTTGTAAACAAACAAATTGTAAATAAACAAACAAAATAAAATTTCTAGTGATTGTGTTCAGATTATTTGTGTTCTTAAAAAAGAAAAAAATGAATATTTCTGTGGCCCTGTTTTTTATGGATGATGAGGAGGAGGTACAAAATGTGCCACGGAGGCATTTAAGAGATGCTTCGAATTTATTTGAAGTACCTAACAACCAGTAAGTATGATTGTATTTTTACATTTTTGAAATAATAAAAAATGATTTTTTCTAGGTTTGTGGCCAATTTTCGTGTGTCGAAGGAAGTTTTTCGGGCTCTTTTGGATATGATGGAAGAGAAGTGGGTGGCCGGTTGCAGAACTACCCAAATCCGCCCCGATTTAAAACTTGGCACATTCTTGCGGTTTTTGGCAACAGGAAGCTACCAACAGAATCTAGGGAACGAAGCCTTGACTTCAACAGCGAAGTCGACAGTGAGCAGAACCATTGCGGAATGTCTGCAGATTTTTGAGGACCACATTTGCGGCCAATGGATAAAAAAGCCGACACTTACAGAGGAACGCAACACAATGGACGCTTTCTATGAAAGAACAATGTTCCCTGGAATTGTTGGATGCGTTGATGGCACGCATATCCGCATCAAGTCACCAGGGGACGAATTGAAAGCCCTTTACTATAATAGAAAGGGTTATTATAGTATAAATGCAATGGTGGTAAGTAAATACATTTATCGTAAAGCGATTTTAAAATTATTGTGTTTTTTCGAATTAGATATGTGACCATAAAATGCGTATAACATTTGTCGACGCTAGACATCCCGGAAGCAACCATGATGCATTTGTATGGGAAAGGAGTGATCCAGACAAGTGTATGCAAAGGGAGTTTGACAATGGAAAACGAAACTTTTGGATTCTCGGTGAGTAATTTGTATACATCTTATATCATAATACATCAATTACATTTGTGTTTTCTTTTTTATAGGGGATGGAGGATACAAATTGAAGCCCTTTCTTATGACGCCTTACCGCAGCCCTAGAGATGTCGCCGAGAAAAAATTCAATAAGAGACATGCTAGTGCGCGTAACGTCATTGAAAGGTGCTTTGGGGTCCTAAAAAACAGATTCCGATGTATCATCGGATCTCGGGGCCTTCATTATGACGCTGCAAAGGTAGTGCAAATTATAAATGCATGTTGTGCGCTGCACAACATGTGCATACACTACCGATCTGAAGAGCCGCCAGGTGATGTTATTGATGATGATCTGGAAGACGAAGTGGATGACAATAATGATCTTGAAAGCAGAGCTGACGCAATAAGGAGAAAAATTGCAATAAATTTGTAAAATTAAAAGAATTTTTTATTAAAATAAAATAAATTAAATTAAAAATTAAAAAATTAGTTTTTGCTCTCCGACGTTGGAACGTTTTTTTGCTGATGATGTGGATGGAAAATTATGTTGTGATGTGCATTTGAATGGGGGTGATTTCTGCACGGTTTGATGTTCCATGTGTTGACGAGGGGACGTTGTTTGTTTACGTTGGTGTTGCTGTTGGGTCTGTGTTTGTTGTGTGTGTGCTGACTGTGTCTGAGTTTGTTGTGTGTGTGCTGACTGTGCCTGTTGTTTTGCATATTGTTGAGTTGTGATGGTACAGGTTTTTACGTTTATTTGTTGTTGTTGGGTATGTGATTCTGGGGAACTGAACTGCCTGGTAGGTGTTACCACTGCTACGGCCTTGGATGGTCTTGATGGGGTGGTATTCAATGCCTCGAAGCAGTAATCTATTTCGTCCGCGTAGCCAAAAGTTTTACCACTTGGTGCTGCGGACTTCGACAAGAAGAGTGTCCGGTCAATTGCTGTTTCCAGCTCCGTTAGGCACTCAAACCGGTATAAACCACCCCCTGTACCTTGCAGCCCTTTTTTATTTTCCGCAATTTTCTTTTTGGTGCGGGACTTTAGATCGGCCCACGTCTGTAAATAGTAATGCCGGTCAGACAAATAGATCGTAAGCCGAGTTTTCTGACTTACCTTTTTCCACTCTGCAATTGTGCGGGAAGGAGGACCCATGGTATTTAATTTAAAAACTAACTTCTTCCAGTGGTCCTCCAGGGATTGCCTGCTGCTTCCAAAAATTGGCACTCCTCTGGCAAACTCGGGATTCTCCTCCATATACTCAACTAGTGCCCGCAGCTGTGTAGTTGATGATTTTTTCGTGCTGGAATTGAGAAAATAAAAAAATTATTTATTGTTCCCATAATAAATTGGATTTATTATTTTTACTTACATTTTTGTTTCCATTTTCAATTAAGCAATGTTTATGTTTTAAAACAGATTTTCCTTAATTGTTATCGTACGACAGCAAACACACAAGTGACTGATTTTGACATTTGTGTTCGCATGCGTACGAAAGAAAAAATAGTGGAACGCAAAATTACACTGAAACGCTTACGTTTTCGTTCGCATTGATTTTCGTGCAAATTTTCGTTCTGATGGATTTTAGTGGAACGGAAATCAGCTGTTTGTCGTGTAAAAGTTGTGCGAACGTGTTCTTTCGATATCGTGGAACAGGCCGTTAATTTGCAATAGATTTCCTCAATGTGGTCGATATACGTGTGGAGTTAACTGAGACATTTGAGATAATCCAAGCTTTCTATAGATTTCTTTACACATGGAGTAAAATCGCCATCGATTAATATCGGACAAAAACTATAGAATCGAAGTGTTGTATAGGGATGGAGAAATTGTTTATCTAATATGCTATATCGTAAGTCTTATCTTCAGTAGTTGAAATCTCTCAACAGGTTTCGACTGTCAAAAAGGTGTAAACGTCGAAAACGTCATATACCTGTATAAAATGTAATAAATGTAGTAAACGTCATTTATTTCAATATTATCAGCATATAAAGTTATTTTCAAGAATATATATTATTTTTACATATATCTGACTATTCCTTGCTAGAACTGATACAAATTTCTAATTTTTTTTTTTTTGAGAAGAAAAATTTCAATTTTTTATGGATTTGAGTAAAGCATGCGTAACTTCCAAATTGATTAATGGAAATAGCTATTTTATCAAAAACCTAATGGATTTGGGTAGATTTCCGTCGTTTCTGACGTATGTATAATACGTCGGAAATGTATGTCATTTACGTCACTGTTTCTGACAGGCCATCTCTGTCTCTCAATCACCCTAGATATTTATGTATATAAGAAGACACACATTTTTTCCGAATTATGGCATAATCAAATATCGCCTGATATTCAATTTTCAAATCGGTTATGGGAATTTTCCCCAGTTTAAATATGATTGACGATGATGATTGATGACACTAGTGATACAATTTACTTTAGGGGCATGTTATATATTTATGATTTTTTGCAACCTCGTATCATATTTTGATACATTTTTAAAATGTTTAGATAAAATCTATAAACAAAATTATATAAAAAACCTCACGCGTGAAATTATTTTGTGGGGGAGATACCAGAAGGACTGGACAGATATTCCCCATGTTCGAACATGAACTAAGTTTGAAAGAAATATTACGATGTGCAATGTTTGGATGAAATCGGTTAGTCACTTCGAGAGTTATACTGCGCACCAGCCGGCCAGACAGATAGACGGACATTTGTAAATCGAATCCAAATTGTCTGAAACGGTCCAAAGAAACATAGAGTCTAAAACAGGCATGCTTACCCATATACGCTACCGTAACTGAGGGTCAATTGGTAAACACATTTTCTCTTTCTTTCTCTTTGCGTCAGTCATTTTTAATGGTGAATTCTCAGTTACGCTCGCATACACTTGCTCTCAATTTAATTTTGCCCAACACTGGTCTAAAACCAATATTTCGATGAGGCACATTTTTGCCCTACCTATGTGTATATGCCCTCATTAGACTGGGTGTATAAAAATAATAATAATCACTAAAGATATATTGACGACTTACAGAAGGTATACTGGCTATTGAATATTTACACGAGTACTTCTGTCCATCGATGACCTTCAGAAGTCTCCCTGTGTTTAGAAGACCTCTGTCTATTGAAGACCCATTGAAAGTTTTTTTTTCTATAGAAGACCTACATAACCTACCAATCTGCAACTGAAGTTATTTTGTCTATATGAGACATATTGTATGTCCTTTATTTATAGGAGAACAGACTTATTGCCATCAAAGAATAGCCTTCCACTTTTTTCTCTACATTTACTGTTAAAAAAGTAATTTTCGAAGTGGCCCAAAAAAACCAAAGGTATTTTCGTGGTCCAGGGACTCCAACTAAACAGAATTGCTACATTAGAAGCCCTGGATTTTTTAAAGGATATGTTTTTAATGAAAGGCGAGGAGCTTTTTAAAGGATTATCAAAGGCGTGGAGTTTTTAAAGGATTATCAAAGGAAATATTTTTTTCAGGGCATGAAAATCATAAAAACAGGCCACATTTTGACATAAAATGAGATTTAAAGATTTTGACTTAGTTTTCCAACCGAAGTACCTTTTTTTGGCATACATCTTTCCCGAAAATGGTCAATATAGGAATGTTTGCGAAATCAAGCCATATTCTGTTTAATTCCTACTTCAATTCTGATATTTGCTACTTTACTATGTAGTTTTTATACCCTACACAACTATGTTGTCAGGGTATTATAGCTTTGCGCAGCCGCCCGGAGTTTCTTACGCCGCGAAATAGTGGTCCTAGACCCACCTTTAAGTGGCTCAGTCAAGATATGACAATCGATATCTCGACTAGCTGAGTCGATCAAGACATGTGTGTTCGTCCGTCTGACCATTATAATTTCTAAACACGATACAGGCCACCATTATGGACCAATCGTCGCGAAATTTTGAATGTAGGACCCCTATTGTATTTTGTAATGATTGGTTAATATTTAGGGGATGAAATGGACAAAAAAACTTTATTTTTGTTTGATTTTTTTGGACGGTCTAGAGGCCACAATTATAACCCGAACACCACGAAATTTTACACCAGAAATGGAATCTGGCCAAAAATAGGTCCGTCTGTTTTAATGAAGATCGGTAATAATTTTTAGCGGGTGAAATGGACCCTGACTTTTGTGGGAAAAATTAAAAAAATTGTAAGTTGTGCCAGAATTGAACGGGTTTGCCTAGGAAGAAGCCTCTCACTATCCGAAATTGCAGGAGGATGTTGTTGCAGGACTTTATTGCATCTGTTGCCATTTATGGCTTCGGAGACCGCCAGTTGATGCACGGATTTCATTGCGTTCGCTATCGACAAGCTGTTGACGTCCGATGGAATGACGCCTTGGATGCTATCACGATAGCGCCTCAAGTCCTGGCGGATGTGTCGCGGAGGTGGATCTGCCATCACTGTGTGATGGTTAGGATGGCACGGCAGATAGCATTCCGGCAGGAACTGTCTAGTCAACAACACATTATGTTGCTTGACTGACAGCATCCTGGTTTCCTCATGTAGGTGATCGACGCTCGTCATCTGGACACACCCGGTTGCAATTCGGAGTGCATTATTTTGGGTTGTTTGCAAGGATCTCCATTGTGTGTCGCTAAGGAATGAAGTCCAGACTTGGGCAGCATAATTCAGAATGGAACGACATATAGCCTTATAAGTCGTTACCAACGTTTCTTTATCCTTGCCCCAGGAGGTGCTTTCAGAACTTTATTCAACTTCTGGTTGATGTAATTGGATTTCGAGGAGAAATGAAGGAGGCTATCGAACACCACCCCAAGGATTTTCGGATTATGGACGGTGGGGATGCGACTACCTTCAACGGAAATGTCAAGTTCTAGATTGACTTCTCGCGTCCAGGAAGTGAAAAGTGACACAGTGGACTTTTTAGATTGCGCTCCCGGAAGAAGTTGGTGATGGTGGCTAGATAGTTGGAAATTCTTGCACTTACGTCGTCAATGTTAACGCCGGACGAACTAATCGTACAGTCGTCGGCGTACGACACCACTGAAATATCTGGTGGAGGAATGGGGAATTTCGCAAGATACATGTTGAACAAAATGGGAGATAGGACACCGCCTTGTGGTACTCCCATTTTGATCTTGCGATATTTGGATTTTTTGGCCACGGAACTAAACGAAGGCCTGCCGCCCATTAAGGAAGTTGGCAAGCCAACGTTTGATATCACACGGAAGGTAGCTTTTCGTGGTAGTTGTGTGGGGTATCATATGGTCGGCCCCGTCCGAGAGCAGTGCTTACTGGTTTATTATTGTCATGATTTAGATATTTATTTGAGGCCGACTTCCTCGATCTTGCCAACATTTTTCTTTCATTTCAGAAAACGCTGTAATTTTTCGGCAATTTTATGCCCGATACAGAGGTTCCACGCTATTTGTGTTCCTAGGCGGATTTTCCCAACGAAATAGCTGTGATTTGGCATTGTATATTCTTGTTGTGTGAAAAAAATATATTTCGAGAATATTGTTAACATAGCCTCCTCTAAAGGGCCTACTATTGTGGTTGGAATTTAGCATTCCAGTTTCTTAGAGAGTGACAAATATCTTTGTAGTAATTTTTCTTTAAAGGCCCCGCCTCATTTTTGGTATTTTAAAGGGTTCCTGTTTTTGTGGTGGGTGATAACAAAATTATAGGTGTTTTGTTATACATGTCAATATAATGGTTCCGCACCTTTATAGATATTTTGTTCTTTGATTATTTTCTACCGATGTGACTGTAATATGCCATTCTTCGAAATATTTTATGTTAGAACATTTTAATATAGGTCCATGTTTTGTCATAGCCTCCCATGAAAAGTCCCGCCCAGTTTCGATACTTTCCGAAATTTTCCAACCTCGTTTTCTCAGAGGTTAAAAAATCCTATAAACTTCATGGGAAAGGGTATAAAAAGTCCGGCTCGGACGAATTTTTGCTAATTTGTCCTTTATATCCTAAAGCAATTTATTAGACTAGAGGCTCTACTAGCAATGCCTTCAAAATATAATTCTAATTTTGACATATTTGGGAGGTCATTCTCATACACATATCTTTGATTATGTTCCTTTTCATGTCCCTAAATATAAATCATTCCTAAGCAATCGGTACTTTATTGCGAATATTACTGAGATTGCAATATAAGTGATTGCCTGACGAATGGGCACACATAACTAGATCGATTCAGCTGGTCCATACATACAAAAGGTGTATCTACAACCAATAGTTTGAGGTGTCAAAAACTTCTGAGGACTAAACAAATATTATCAGAAAATACCAATGAAATATTCCTTGGCCAGTAGTTAAATCTCCCGAATCTGATTACTGATAACGTTGGTCAATAGATTTACTTCGAATCAAGATTATTTAAATATCCGTACAACTTCTCTTCCTCTCCAGGTGTTCAGTATAAACCACGTGTTAAGAATTTATTCCATATTTGATGGATTACTGTCACTGTCAACAAATATTTCTAAATAACGAACAAAATTTCACAGATTCTTCGATGTTAAGTAAGATAAGTAAATTTCGGCAGTTTAACTCATTGTCATAATCGTTCACACTCTCAAAAAAAGGCCAGCCAGCAAATTGAGGTTGGCAAAAAAAGAAACCGAAAACAAGGATATCAGATATTAGAACATCTGGATCTACGGAAAATAAAAATCTCAAACCGCAAAAGAAATTTTGTTTAACCACATAAATTTATGCTCGTTCGTTTGTTTGTCGTATTCACGTTCGTCCATTGAGCGAGTTCGTCCTCTAATCAGTTGATTATTATCAAAAATCTGTATTAACCCAAACCCGATGGACGGTTTCATTTTGCTTGTCATGGCACACCCGTTTGTGTGTCACAAACCTGGGAAGACAAAAAATTCAAATTTGTACCATTCTCTATTTAAAGCGGTTGTCCGTCCGCCCGTCTGCCACTTCGTCGTCGTCGTCTCTTCTTCGTTCTGGGAATTTGTAATTCTCCATAATTTTTGAAAATAAAACACCAAATCACATAAAAATAAAAAAACAAATGAAGTATTGGCACAATTCATTGCTACGTTCGTTCATTCATATTGTTTTGTCATTTGGGCTGGAAGAATAGAATCCGATGCTTGGACGGACGGAGGGCTGGGCGATCTAAACAACAAACAATCAAAAACACATAAATAAAAATAACAAAAACAAACAATTCCGAGAGAGAACTTTCTTTCAAAAAAGGGAATCGAACCACAATATCTATGATGAGAATTTCTTCTATGGCCTGATGCGGAGTCTCCTCTTCTTCTTCTTCGTCATCATCATCTCGTTTAGTGATGATATATTGATAAGATAAGGAGGAGTGTTTTCATCGTATTTAGAAATAAGACACACATTTAACTAATCGTGCCTAAATGTAGACGATGATCGGCTCTAACTGACTGGCATGGCCTGGCTGGCAGTCAGTCAGACTGATGTTAATATTATTGGTGGTGGTGGCAAATACTGAGAAGTCAAACCCCTCAACGAAGCAGAAGGTAGACTGAAAACCGCACAATAAATATTGATCACATAACACATCGTTAACATCGACGTGGAAGCCATCCTCATCATCGTCGCTGTCGTCATTATCCCCCGACCACATCTACAGATGGCATTCGATTGTCTTTATTTACACCAAACACAATTGCGATGACCAGCTAGCCTCGAAGCCATCCTCAGCAGTTACTGAAGGCACGTCCAGAAAGTATTCAGCCAGCCAACCAAAAGTAACTCCAACTTTGTTACAAAAACATCATGTTGTTGTGATGTTTTTGTGTTGTTGTTAATACTGTTGTTGGGATCTCACTTTCTAACATGGTCCTTACTTCAACATCAGCAACATTATCAACAAAAACAACAATTACAACAGAATTTAAGTGCAGCAATCACAATTTTACAGCAACAGCAATAAAAACAATCAAAATGAAAACAATGATCAATTTATGCACAGTGGTCAAATTAAGATGAAAAGCGTGGTCCACGCCTTTTATAGACCTCGAAAAAATATTCTTTAAAAAATCCACGCCTTTCATAGACCTTGAAAAAATAGTCTTTAAAAATGCACGCCTTTTATAGACCTTGAAAGAATATTCTTTAAAAAATCCACGCCTTTTATAGACCTCGATAAAATTTTCTTTAAAAATCTACGCCTTTGTTAAACCATGAAAAAATATTCTTTAAAAAATCCACACCCTGGTTACGTACTTAGCTGGCTTGTGACAAAACTTTCGTTACATAAGCCGAGCTTAGAAAAGATTTCCAGGCGCGTCGGTCTTTTGCGCAGTTTTTCCAATTTGAAAGACCATTTTCGGCAATGTTGTCTTCCACTTGATCATTCCGACGTATTCTTGGCCTTCCCCTTCTACGTGAACCATTAGCTGGTTCGCTTTTATATGCCTACTGGGCTGGGGCATCTTCATCCATTCTCACAACATGACCTAGCCAACGACGTCGCTGCAGCTCAATACGTCTAACAATGCCGATGTCCGAGAATAGCTGGTACAACTCATGGTTCATTCGACGGCGATAGTCACCGTCAACGCAGATCGGACCATAGATCTTTCGGAGAATTTTTCACTCAAACACTCCAAGAGCTGTCTCATCTGTTTGCGTAAGTACCCATGCTTCAGATCCGTATAAAAGCACCGGTAGTATCAGCGTCTTGTAAAGTGTGAGTTTGGTCTGGCGGGAGGTGACCTTGTTTCTGAACTGCTTACTTAGACCATAGAAGCATCGGTTGGCCATCACAATTCTTCTCCGAATTTCAAAACTGATATTTTATTTATGGCGGTACCAAGGTATATGAAATCTTTGACAACCTCGAAGCTGTAGTTCTCAAATTCCACAGTTGGTCCGTGTCTACTGGACGTCTTGCGCGTTGATACCATCAGCTTGGTCTTCTCGACGTTTACTGCCAGACCCACTTTGGCAGACTCCTTCTCAATTTGTTCAAAGCTGGCTGTTACCGCTCTCAATGTTCGACCCATTATGTCGATGTCATCGGCATAGGCGAGTAACATGTGTTGTTTGGTGTACAGAGTGTCATTTTTGTTCACATTTGCATCTCGTATGACCTTTTCCAGCAGGATGTTAAACAGGTCATACGACACACTGCCACCTCGTCTGAATCCTTGTTCGGTATTGAAGGACTCTGAAAGGTCCTTTCCGACTTTAACAGCTGACCTTGTGCCACTTAAAGTTTTCCTGCATAGCCGTATTGATTTTGCAGGAATACCGAATGCAGACATAGTTTTAATCACATCTGAACGGATAAGGCTGTCGAATGCGGTTTATGGTCGACGAATACATGATATTTGTTGGTGTGTTTTCGTGGGTCTTTTCTTGGATTTGGCGCAGAGTGAAAATCTGGTCAATGGTGGATTTGCCAGATCTGAAGCCGCATTGATATGGTAATGTCATTGACCATTGCCTTCTGACGTTCACACAGAACGCTGGATAACACTTTATATGCGATGGGAAGGATACTTGTCTTGTCTCCTTTTTGTGCTGGAGACACAGGATGCTGAAGTTCCAATTATTGTGCAAGCATTCCTCTATCCAAATTGTACTAATCAACTGGTGCATGCTCCTGACCAGCATCTGACCACCAGTCTTGAATAGTTCGGCTTGTAACCCATCGGCTCGTGCTGCTTTATTGTTCTTGAGCCGATTAATTGCTTTTATGACCTCATCTTGGCTAGGTGGTATACACTCTATACCATCATCTCTTATTGGTTCTGTGGTATCATCTTCACCGTCACTACATGATACCAGAAGCTTTTCAAAATGTCCCTTCCAGATCCTCAACACGCTGTCTGTATCTGTCACCAGGATTCTTTCTTCATCTCTACAGGAGGATGTGCCTGCACCAAAGCCTTCGGTTTCATGTTTTACCCGTTGGTAGAATTTTCGGACTTCGTTCTGACTCCTGTACATCTCGATTTGCTCACGCTCACGTTTTTATTGTTCTTTCTTCTTTTTTCTGAAAATATGTTTCTCCTCCCTCCTTTTCTCCCGATAGGTCACCATCGCATTTCGTATTGCTACAGTCCGCAGGGTTACCCTATACTTTGCGTTTTTCAAATCAGTAGCATTACGAAAATCCTGATCGTACCACGCATTTCTTGATGGTGGTCTTTGGTGCCCAAGTGTTGCTTTTGCTGCAGTTTGTAGGGAGTGGGCAATTCTCTGCCACTTTGTTATTATCGGGACAAGGGGCGCTTTCGTCAAGCAGTTGGGTAAGTTGAGCGGAGTAGGCTTCTGCTATCTGTTGTGTTTGCAGCTTTTCGACGTCAAATTTCCGTGTTACATTAGATCGCACTTTGCTGTTACATTAAGACGGGTGCGTACCTTGGCTGCCACAAGGTGATGATCCGAATCGATATTCGCTCCCCGGATCAATCGGACGTCTACAACACTGGATGAACACTTTCCGTCTATCACAACATGATCGATTTGATTACTCGTTCTTTGATCGGGAGATACTTGAATCTGGTGGTGCTGCTAACTACCATGTTTTTTGCTGCCGCGAAGTCAATCAACCTCATTCCGTTGTCTGATGTTTCTGCATGAAGGCTGAATTTTCCGACGGTGGGGCCAAAGATATTTTCCCTTCCGATTTTTGCATTAAAATCTCCTAGCAGAATTTTAATGTCATAACCAGGGCAACGATCATATGCTGTTTCTAGGCGCTCGTAAAATATGTCTTTGGTCTGCTCATCTTTGTCTTCAGCCGGAGCATGGGCGCAAATAAGACTGATGTAGAAGAACTTCGCTTTTATGCGGATTATAGCAATTCGCTCATCTACTGGAGTGAATCTGGAGACGAGGTCTTTTATTCTCCTGTTAACCATAAATCCGCAGCCAAATTCATGTCTCGTTTCATGACAGCTATAATACAGGGCGTAATCTTCTGATTTACTTACGCCAGTCCCTTTCCATCGCATTTCCTGTAAGGCAATAATATCGGCTTTGTACTTCTTGAGTACATCCGCCATGGCGAACACTGTGCCTGTTCTGTACAAGGTGCGCACATTCCAAGTGCAGATCGTGGTCCTTTATACGTTTGCGGGCACCGTCAACATTAGGTGGGCTTGGTTTTCTTTTTCTTTGTTTTTTTTTTTTATAGTAGGTTCGGTTTTCCGACGCCTCAACCCATTTTTTTTAATTCTAATGGGTGAACTCGCGGCACATATCAGCTCACTATTTAATCGGGTGATGAAAATTGCGACCCCAGGTGGCACCACGGGGAGGTCAGTGTCCACAATTGAGATGAAAGAGGGACCAAGATAAGCCTGGACTTCGCCATGTTAAAGCCAATCAGATACGTTGCTTGGTATCTAACATCCCCTACGCCACCCATTAGTAGCTATAAAAAAAAGAAAAACTGCCACCAAACGGTATCCATATTTGACCCTATAAATTAAAACATTTCCAAAATTCAGCTATCATAAATTTAAATTAATATAAAAATATAATTTACATAATTCTTTATTAAATAATGATCACAGCATTCATTTGTTTTTTTTATTAATTTCCATAAAAATGTAGATATTGCTACTAATTATGAAAGAAAACAACAACAACAGCAAAACAATTGTTTTATCTATTCGATAATCTTTTGGATTCCATTCAGCTGTTCCTGCCGCTGTGACTGTGACTGTGAATGTTTGGGGTTATTAATACAAAAACAAAAAAAAAACATTTCCATATATTCAAAATAAAAAACCACAAAACAATTCTCAACTCAAAAAAAAAACACAAGACTAAATACAGAAGCTGTAAAAGAGGCAGTTGTCCCATAAGAACATGGCCATTCGGAGATGGACGAGATAGGCCATAGATTGGGCACAACAACAACAGCACAACAAAACCACCAAATAACAAAAACATACAAAATCACACATACATACAATCAAACAATTGTCTATTTTGTCCATGTTACTGCTGCTGCTGTTGTTGTTGTTGTTCTTATTCTACATCCAGCGATCATTTGGGGAACATTTCTTTTTTGTCCACGGATGGATGATTGGATGTTTCAGACAGCTATAGAAACAAAGTGTGAGTGTGTTTGTGCGTATGGTAGTTGACAAGAATGACAAGAAACAATTAAGATGGTTGTCCAATGATAACCAATATTCTGTTTTCAGTTTAAGGCTAACACTCATAACAATAATAGAAATACGCGATGTATAATTGGACAGACTCCGATGTATTGCGATGGAGATGGTATTCTTGAGGTTGTTGGATGGATAAATGTCTGGTAGTTGCATTGGTGTCAGAACCCATGTAGCCACGTCTGACTGTTGTAACCTCATTAGAATTTTTCATAATGAAGTATTATCGGATCCGAAATGGATGTTTGCTGTTGAAATGGGGCATAGAGGTTCACAATTCGGAGTAGTAGAAACCGATTCAGGTGTTTGGGTATTTGTATACCCCCAAT
Source organism: Musca vetustissima (assembly GCF_032173495.1). NCBI lineage: Eukaryota > Metazoa > Arthropoda > Insecta > Diptera > Muscidae > Musca > Musca vetustissima. Next base: position 331,227 of record NW_026882109.1, on the reverse strand, counting down.
GATACAGTGTAGTGGCTGCTATTCCCTTTGTAACTCTTTAAAATATTTGTCGGAGACTCCTAAAGGTATATATGCATATTTTCGATCTGTGTAAAGCTATATTCCCCCATGTCCGTTTGTCATTTGTAATGATAGAGATCATAGGACGTTTGGTATCGCAAATGGGATATGAATAGATGGGTAAAAAAATTCCTACATTGGTGGTTATGTGAAAACCTCAGATGAAAAAATTCACCATAAGTCCAAGTTCGGACATATAACGTGATCAATTTTGTGCTGGCGACCCTATTATACTTGACTAGAGGTGCAAGTATGGCGAAATATTGTCTATGATCGGTTTATAGAGTCGAATAAACTTAACATTCAGTGATTGTTGTATAGTTTAGGCTAGGGTATAATATGTCGACCATGTCCGACAATATTACTCCGCTCACTGGTTTGTTATTTTAAAGGTTTTATGCCAATTTTTCAACCTAAAAGGCTGTAATTTGGAATTCTGAGTTTTAGGAGGCTCATACACATTTATGCTGAGAATGTATAATATAGGTTTGTATGTAGCCTCATTTTCTGGCTTTCCGGGTTCTTGTAGGGTGAAAAACATTTGGTTCTTTTAAGGAAATGCTGTTATTTTTAAAGATTTACTCAATTTTTTTCTTCGAGAGCCTTCTATTGGTCCCGGTTTTGGTTTCGTTATTTTGAAGGTTTTTGTCAAATTTTTCTATCGAGGGAGGGAGAAAATTTTTTTGCAGAACATTTTCGATATCAAGTTGACATAGTAAGATAAGTTGACATAGCTTCATATGGAGGTTCCACACCATTTTCCGGATCTTGGAATGTAAAAAACTTCTTGGCATGAAAATGTTTACAATAGGTACATTTTCAATAACTGTTTTCATGCCGGGTTCTTTAAAATTCTATTAGGAGTAACCCTCCTTCGAGGTTCTTCTATCAATAGAAATCCTCCTTTGAGGGCCTTTAATTATTAAGAATAGCACTCCTTTGAGGTTCTTCTATCATAGAAGTTAATCTATGATAGAATCGTCTATTAATAGAATTTCTTCTTCGAGAGTCCTCTACTAATAGAAGACCTACTTCAAGACTTTTCTGTTAGAAGTTCCCGATCGAGGGTCCTCTGATAAGAATAGCCCTACTTCCAGTTTCTTTTATCAATAGAAGTCATTCTTCGAGATTCTTCAATTAATATAAGTCTTCCTCTGAGGGTCATCTATTAATAGAAACCCTTCTTCGAGTTCTTCTATCAATAGAAGACTTCTTTTAAAAGTTTTCTGTTATTAAAGTTCCCCTTCGAGGGTTCTCTATTAAGATAAGTCCTTCTTCGAGGCCTTTCTGTTAAGAATAGTCCTCCTATCAATAGAAGTCCTCCTTTGAGGGTCGTCTATTAATAGAAGCCCTTCTTCGAGTTTCTTCTATCAATAGAGGACCTCTCTCAAGAGTTTTCTGTTAGTAGAACTCCCCCTTCGAGGGCTCTATATTAAGAGAAGACCAACTTCCGGGCTATTATTTGAATAGAAGTCCTCCTTCAAAGTCCTTCTATAAAGAAAAAAAACCTCCTTCGAGGGTATTCTATAAATAGAAGCCTTGCTTCGATAGTCTTCAATTAATATAAGTTCCCCTTCTAGGGTTTTCTATTAACATAAGCTATGTTGTCCTACTGAGAGAAGTCATCATACGATGGCCATCTATAAATATAAGCCTTACTACGAGGCCTTCTTCCAGTAATAGAATCTCTCCTTCGAAGTGTGTCTATCATTAGACATTATATTTCGAGGATCTTCTATTATTAGGTGACCTCCTTTGCAGAATTTCTATAAGCAGAAATACTCTTTCGATGTCTTCTATTGACAGAATACATCCCTCCAGGGCCTTCGACGATATTCTCTTGATCAATTGACTAAAATGTTCTTCGAGGGTCTCTGAACAGAAGATCCGCTATTGAGAGAACACCTCCTCCTTCGATAGTCTTCTGCTATAGAAGATCTCCTTGAAGGTCTTGTTTTCCAAATCACATTTCCTTCAAAATTATATTAATTATATTTTTTTTGGTTATCGAACTTGATTAACATTCTCTCTCACTTAATTGATATGCATTTTGTTTTTGTGGTTAATAATGATTCCCACATCTCTCACACAAACATACCTACACAAAGCTACAAAGATGCAAATGTAAATGTCATGCAATGTGTTATCGAAAATAATTCTTCTGTCAAATTGCGAAATCATCATTTAACAATCTACCCATTTCAGGTCATGCGGACTCGAATCTCCTACGACTGTCTGTCTGTTGGTTTGTTTGCCTGCTCATTTATTTACAAGATGTAAATTTTGAAAAGTTCCAGTAGCATTGGCAAAATGTTAATCATTTAATTTTGTGAAATCTCTTTTGCCGATATGACAAAAGACGGCAGGCGGACGGACAGACGAACGTTGAATATCAGTTGCAGTTGTCTTTAATTCATTCATTTATTGCATGCCATTATGTGAATATGTATATTCGTATTTATGTGTGTTTGTTTGTGGTTTTTGTCGTTAATCACAGAAACTAGAATGTCAGATCATAAATCAGACATCAAATATTTCGTTAACGAGACATTTTATACAACTGAGATTGTAGGTTGTCGGTTTTTGTTGTTATGGGGATATAAATACGAATGTAAGCATGTATGTGTGGTCATGTGAACTCCTTGACGGCAATGTAGGTGTATCATAATGGTATGTATGACACATACTGTATATGGCTTTAATTCAATTAAATAAGAATGACGCTAATGAAATAATCAGATTTCGGATACGAGTTTCTGGTCAGAGCGTTTAGGAAAGCTGTTAAATTTATTTGGAATTCCAATCGATTTTAAACATCAGTGGACTGCAGGCAGACTTTCTTTTCATAGTTCTATATAAAGAAGACTGGATATTCTGTTCAAAATATACATTTCTATTAAAAAATATTTTAATCATACATTAGCTATATAGGCAGGCTCTCTGTAGACAGAGTATGAAAGTTTGGTTTTTTAAAGATGCGAAGGCTATATTTGTGACCTAGTCAGTACTAAGTGTTGAAGGTTGGACAATTTCTACAGCAAAAGTACTCAGATCATGTGTTGTGTTTTTTATCGAGCCTTAAAAATCAATTTTTCAAAATATTGAGTTAATTAAAGTTTTCGTGCTATATTTGTTCACACTTCGACGCGGATTATCACGACATGAGGGCATCGATGAACTTAAATCATTGTACGGCGCTTTATACCGTCCTATAGCACTATAAAAAACTGTTTAAACCGTGATTGGCGCTCTCTTCAAGACAAAAGTCCTGAAGCTCATCCAGAACGGCCGTTGTGTCACAGAACATTGATGTCGTGCAAGAACATATAATCCAAGATCGTCATGTTTACATATCTTAAGGTAGAGGAATCCCTGCCCATTTCTATATCCAGCATATATTCAATAATGCATTAACATCAGAAAAAAGTTTTGTTTTCGATTGATTCCGCACAATTTGACAATCGTTGAAAACAAGACTTGCATAGAAATTTTGAAAAAGTACGATCGCGGTTCTTAAAAATCTTTACAGGTGCCAAATCATGGATGTGTGCGCAAGAGCCCATAACAACAATCGAGCGTGTGTATCTTCTAAGTCGAATCAAATCCAACTAAAGTTTTGTGTCGACGAATCACTTCGATACGAATTGTAGCCTGCATCGTCAGCAAAACTGAGTAAACACTACACAATTTATTTACCTCAAGTCTTCGGAGAAATTCGAAAAATCCACACAAGAGAAATACAAGCCCTTTCTATTCCAGCACATCAAGAATAACATTCATGGTCACTGAGTTTCTCCGCCAGAAGCATCACCGTGTATAACCATGTTCTGGAGGTGCTTCAATCTAAGTGGAAGAATATATAATGAGTGTATAAATAATACTGGAGAATACTTCGAAAAACAATTATTAGACCAGGAATATATAGCCATTCTTACAATAGGCCATATATCTTATGCGCTTTTACAGATTTTTTTATTGCTCCCTAACTATTAGCAGAAGATCTGTGGGTAATATACAAAATACATGCGGTATTTTTGATGATAAATATTCGATTTTAAATCATTAGACCATACCCTTCTTACTATAGGCAAAATACCTTCTGGAGTAAATATACAAAAGACGTTCGGAAGGTATTTTATAGACATAAGCGCTTTTGTATTTTTTGCGGAATATAACACTCTCCGGAGGTCTTCAATATTTTTTTCTAGACTTTACATTGTCCACGTCCTGTAGGAGAACTTCTGGATATCCTGTACAGAAGTGGCTCGGAATGTCTTTTAAACATATGTGCACTTTTGCAGGTTATTTTTACATAGGCCGTGTGTATTTCTTCTACAGACAGGACAATACCATGTTAAGATCAATGTGTTCTTTAGACAAAAGTCGTTCAGAAGGACAGAGGACATTCGGTAGCTACAAAGGATTTTGTTTACGCTACCTATGGACAAAAGGACTTCAATAGACAGTATAAGACTCCAGAAGTTTAACTTCCTATTATACTTCTGATCTTCAGACTCACATATTTTGCAGGTTTTAGCTCAAAAGTACCTATAAAAAGCTTTCAGTCAGTTGAATATGTAATATGTACTGAAGTCATGCTGTCTATAGGTCATCTGCTTGTGGAACACCTACAGGATACTTAATAAGTATTTAATAGAATAAGGAAGTTCTTTAAGTCTTCTAAAGACAAAATACCATCTTTTGAAGATCTTCTGTAGACAGACGACTTTTTTCAAGCCTTCTATAGACAAAGGACGATGCGTATATCTTCTATGGTCAAAAGCATTTCTTCAGTAATCCGTCAAATATTCATGTATATTTGACGGATTACTGATTACCTTCTGTAGGTCTTTTATATACAAAATAAATTATTTTTTAAGCCTTCTTCTGAAGATCTTCTATAGACTAGATTTCTTTCGACAAAAGGCTAGGTCTTCTACAACTAAAATGCTGAACTTCTACAGGGAGGAAGCTGAACTGAACAGATAAAAGACAGACCTTGTATAAATAACGGCTTCTACTAAAAAAAAGCAGCTTAATAAAGATAAAATGATATCTTATGTAGATAGAACTCTTCTCTTTTAGAGAGGACTTTCCTTTTTTCTATTGATAGCAGGGGGAACCCTCATAAAGATAAAAGACTGACCTCCAAAAGGCTGGTATTAAGTATATAGAAGTCATTCATCCTATATGTCGAAGATTGTTGCTAATAATAGAATACTGACCTCCTACAGATTGTACACTGGTCTTCTAAAGATAGTTGGCTTGAAAAATATCGATGAAGGACTGTCCTCGAATGGATATATAGTGATGCCGTTTGCGTTTTATAGACAATGGCCTTCAGTACAAAGGAAAAAAATAATTCGTATATGATAGGAAAGTATTTGCCGAGAGAGAGAGAGAGAGAAAGCTCGAAAGATAACTTTAGAGTCGTGTTTGGTGGTGGCAGCTGGTTTTCTATGGCACATAAAATATTTGCCGTTTTGATTTTATGGGTTTGACTTTGTTTTGGGTCGATTTTTCTTACTTACATGTTCTTGTTTTAGTAATATTGTATTTAGCATTATATCGAAATAATTTGGAAAATACATATGTGAATTTTGAAACAGCGATACAGACGTCGGTAACAGTGTCTGAAATTAAGAAACAATGGAATGCAAAACTTTGTTTTCGTTAGTTTTGCATTTCATGGTTTCTTTATTTCAGATACAGTTACCGACGTCGTCATTGCTGTTTCAAAATTCACATATGTAATTTCCAAATTATTTCGATATAAATGCTAAATACAATATTACAAAACAAGAACATGTAAGTAAGAAAAATCGACACAAAACAAAGTCAAAACGGCAAATATTTTATGTGCAATAGAAAACCAGTATATTCTGGTATATTAAAAAGAAGGTGGTCTCATATAGTAGATAGAAGGCATAACTCATAAAGATATTCTTCTGAAGATCTTCTATAAACATAAAATCTTCAGTCTATAGAAAGCCTGAATTGTCCTATATTTGAATTCTGACTTCCCGGGGGTATTTCTTCGGACAGAAGGCTGAACTCTCATTGATGTAAAGGTTTCCTTCTATAGATAGAAATGTTGAAATCTGTTATTTTATTAATAGAATGCTGTCCATCCATAGATAGAAAGCTGGCCTTCCTGAGATAGAAGAGTGCTACATTAACGATAGAAAGCTGAACTCTCTTAATAAATAAATGAAAACTTACCTCTTAAAGGCTATAGGATAAAGTCTGGCCTCTTAAATACTATGATTTGGATGAAGGCTGACCTTCTGCATATGGAATGAATTCTGTAGACAAGTGTAGCCTCCTGCAGATAAAAGGCTGGTTACATTTACATAAAAGGCTAACCTTCTCGCCTTCAATGGATACATGATCTCCTACGTATACAATGAGGGCGTCCTTGAAGACTTTATATGTATACAAGAATTTTTATAGATCTCACTTCTAAAGATAGTTGGCCAACCTTCTAAAGGTTTTCTAAAAAAAATGGCTAACATTCTCCACATTAGGGGATAGCCACTACAACAAAAAACTACCTTGGGCTTTTATAGATAGAAGGCTGACCTCATATAGATGTAAAGCTGACCTTTTAAAGATTATTTTCTCATATATAGAAGCTTGACTTCTTATGGCTAGAAGACCGTCCTGTTTTAGTTGATAGACGGCCTCCCATTGTTAGAATAGGTAGATGACTATCCACTTGTGGATGGAATGATGGCCTCGTAATACTAGAATGCTATATTTCATAGTTAAGGGAAGGCTGGCTTCCTGACAGAAGGCTAATCTCCAAAGAAACAAGTCTTGATTCCTAAAGATGTAAGGTTGGTCTCTCGAAAATAGAATGCTGGTCTCTTATAGATAGAAGTTTAGAAGGATGCTATTATATAGATAAAAGGCTGATATTCTATAAATATATGATTGATAAAACGATGACCTTCTTGAATAAAGACATTCTTTCTATGTATATATGACATTTTGTATAGATAAAACGCGGACATTCTACAGGTTCATGACTGCCTAATCTCCTACATATTATAGTATAAACTTCCTCAAATATAAGGATTTTTTTCTATAGATAAAGGTTGGCATTGTCCAGATTGAAGGATGATCTTCTTTAGTTTAAAGCCATTATTTATGTCATCTAAAAATATACAATATCCTTTATGCCTTCTTTTGTGGAAAACCTTATATAAACCGTTTATAGAACTGCTGTAGATCTTCTGGAACTCAATAAATCCGTGCAATTAATTTCACCTTTACTTAGATACTCATTATCTTTTCCCCACAATCTTCCTATCTTGCCTTCTCTACAAAGTCATTCATTTTCAATTTGTTTGAGTATTTAGTTTCTTTTTTTAATTTCTTTCAAGACTGTAAAAATAATTATGACGGCTATGCGATAAGCGATTAACGCTTTCATAGATTGTTTTTGTTAAAAATCTATACAAAAAAGTTGTGATAATTCAATAATTGCGATAAATAAAATTTTTTTGATTTGATATTTCCCAAGTGGATGGATGGATGGTTAGATCGATGGACAACGAATGGTTAGATGGATCGATGGATGGGTTTTCTTATCGCCAGCCAGCCAACTAATCTTTTGATTATTCAAGCAGAAAGGGAAAAAACAACAGAACTCTGGTAACAGTCAAGAAGCGCAACCAATGGCAGTAGCTACAATGAATACACAACCAACCACCTTCAATCATAAAAAACAACAAATCAGTTAACCAACAAACTGTTGAAAAGCGTTTTAAAAAACAAACATCGAATCTAATCGCTTGACTGCCCGCCATCAACAGAAGATTTTGAAAAAAGACAACGTAGAACGGATGGGAGTAGAATTAACTTCGTAACCATAGATAATGACACAACGCGATTGTTTAATATTTTGCTGCTTAGATTATGTTTACAAAAATCCCCCTAAATGTCCCCATTAATTGTTGTTGGGAAGATTTCCAATCGCAAGCGTTTTGTAATGTGGAAAAATCCTCAAAAATTCTCCATCTTTTTTGATTAAAAAATCACTGAAGAAATCGTTATTACTTTTGTTTTATCATTCCACTTGAAGTTCTTCCTCGCCTCATTCCTTACTTACTCATATCTATTGGAAGAACTTCAACTTCGAAAAAAACTGATTCTTATCAAATCGCATTCATATTAACAGTCATTCGTTTAATTTTTTGATTTGGGTGGAGGGTTGCTGCTGATGATAATGGCGATGATTGGTAGATTTTTTCCAGACAACAAACTTGAGATTACGTGATATTTTTGAAAAATACTCCAAGTTTCCCCATCACGCCAATGGAAAGGTTAGGTTCATGAGACCTAAATAATTTTTTCTATTCACAGTTTCATTTATAGAAGGTCGGACTTTTTATTATATAGGAGGACAGTCGTTTACCTTTATGAAGTCGACCTTTTATGTATTGGAGAATAGCCTTCTATCAATATGAGATCAGCTTGCTGTCTATAAAAGACCATCACTTTATGTTTAGGTTGTTATTTTCCCATGTATAAGAAATTAGTGTTCTATTTTTTGAGGTTAGTCTTCTATTTATGAGATGATGGTCTTCTATTAATCAGGGACTAGCCTTCTATCTATAAGAAGATTTCCATATATAGGAGGACATTATGGAGTACGGCTAATGTTTTCTGACCAGTATATAATTGTAAGGAAGTCAACCTTCTATTTTTGAAGACCATCCTTCTATTTTTAGCTGGACAGCCTTCCATATTTTTGAGACCAGCCTACAATCTATAAGAGGACTATATTATATCTTTGGGATATCAATCTGCTTACTATCTATTGGTGTCCAGCCTTCCATCTGTAGTATGCCGGTCTTTTTTCTTTAGTGGCAGGTGCTTCATCTATATTAAAAAGTTTTCTATGTATAGGAGACCAGACTTCTAGTAATAGGAACCCAGCCGTGTGCCCTATAGGAGGTCAGTACTTTACCTTTAAGATATCAGTCATTCATATCTAGGAGACATGCTTCAATATATTGGAGGACGTCAATCCATCTTTTGGAGACCAGTTTTCTATATTTTTGAGGCCTGCCTTCTACCTTTATGAGACAAACTTCTGTGTAGGAGACCAGCCGCATATCATTAGAAAGTCAGATTTTATCTATGGAAGGATAGTCTTCTATCTCTTTATATGCGGTAAATATATAATCTATTATATGTTCAGGATACCAGTCGTTCATATCTAGGAGGAGAGGCTTCTGTGTATTGTAAGCCTACCTTCCATCTTTAGAAGGCCAGTTTTCTATTGTTATGATGTCTCATAGAAATAGAAACTCAACCTTCCATCAGTAAGACATTGTTTTTCATCTTTATGAGGCCAGCCTTCCTATTTAGAAAGGCCTCCTACATTTATAGACCTTCAGACTTGCGGCATTCGCTAAGTATTCTGTCTATTGAAGGTCTTCTCTCTCTACAAAACCAGTAGAAAAACGGCTGAGTCTGAAGGACCTGTAGAAAGTCTTCTGAACGTGTCATCTTTTCTACCTTGAATATATAAAGGTATGTTTATAGAAGTCCTATATATCTATAAACATACCTTCATTAGAAGACATTTATGCCTTACGCCTATAGAATGGTCTGCACAAAGTATTTCGTTTATAGAAGATATTCAGATGATCTGTCCATAGAATTCCTTCAGAAGCATTTAATCTATTTTGAGGATCTGTACATACCTGTCTATAGTTTACCTGACTCAAAGTGTTATCTCTACCTTAGATATCTACAGTTCTGCCTATAGTAGTCCTATAGAATATATTCTGCCAATATAAGTTCTACAGAATGTACAGAAAACGTACAGAAAATCCCAGATCTGTGAAAGGACTATAGAGTTTCCGTCTATAAGAAGGTCAGGCTACAGAAGATCGTAATATGTATATGTGTTTAAGGACTATGGAATATTTTTGTTGTCTATAACCTGTCCTCAGATTTTTCGTCATTATAAGACAGCCTTATAGACCTTCAGGATGTGTTCTGTCTGCGGAGAACATAGAAAAGGTTTCTCTCCTTCTTTTAGAACAACATCTGTAAACAAAAGGCCTTTAGAAGGTCTTATATTATGCAGACAGAAGGGTCCACACAAGGTCTTTCCTCTATTAAAAACCTACCGAAGATTTTCCGGAGGACCATCGAGGATATTTTGTGTATGAAAGGCCTTCAGAAGGTCTTTGCTGTCTATAGAAAATTTGCAGGTCGCTGAATAATTTTGATATATATATATATATATATTGGCGACCTTTAAAGGCCTTCTTTCTATTTATCACATATTGAAAGTCCTTTTGTACCCTTAGAAATTATTTTTCTTATAGAAGGTATATGAAGGTCTTCTGTTCGTAGAAGGGCTATAAGGTTTTCATTCTAGGAGCCTCTACGCACGGTAATCCATCTGTAGATGATATACAAATGGTCTCCTTGATTCCCGGCAGTACAAAATGAAAAAATTCGCTGTTGCAAACATAAACTTACTGTGAAAAAAATTCATTTCGAGGGGGGCCCTCCCCCAGGGGCCCCCCTGTCTATATACGTCCCTGCATAGGAGGTATATCGTCTGTTGAATAATTTCGAAAGAAAGCCAGGAGAACCATCGATAGATATTTTGTCATTGGTCTTCTCTCTATATAAAATATTCACTGCGTTGTATATGTATAGAAAGTTTCACAAAGATCTTTGGTATTTATAAAAGACCTGCAGGTGCTATGCCGTCTAATAATTTTGAACATAACCTTTTGTTTACTGAAAGACCCTCAGAAGGTTTTTCTCTTTGACACATACCACTGCCTAAAAGTATCAACAAATTATATTGCTTACAGAATGCACATGATAAATCTTTTATTAGAAGTTATACAAATGGGTGCCTTTAGGGTTTGAAAACCTATATATAAAATCTTCAAGCCCCTGATCATCAAAGTCATTTTGTCTCTGCAAATGATGACCTTGCTATTGAAACCTATAGGTCTTCTAATAACCATTCGATGGTATTTTGTCATTTGTCATTCTTTGTTGTATGAGACAACAAATTTAAGGCTTTAGAAACCCTTTGTGGTTTATAAAAGCGTATACACAAAATCTGTCCTCTATATATGGAGCTGCAAATAATATTGTTATGAAAAAATCTACAGAAGGTCTTCTGAAGGTTCTTCGAGGGTATTTTGTTGTCAGACGGTCTACTGGCTATTAAATATCCTCAGAGGATCTTTTGTCTGTATAAGATCTACATAGGGTCTTATGTCTATAATAGGCTACAGAAAGTTTATGCTGTCAATAGAAGACCTGCAGGATGTAAATGGTCTGTTGAATATAAAATAAACCTTGTTTCTATTGAAGACCCTTAAAATGCATTCTGTAAATTTGCCACCTATTATAGGTCTTCTGCCTAAAGAATTCACAAAAAATTCATACAGAAGAACTCATAAGACAAATAGAATTTCTTCTTCTAGAAGGGTTTTCACAAGGTCTTGCACCTATACAAATGGTATTCTGTGCTGTCTTCTGCCGAAGGTATACAGCCTGTTCAATATTTTCGTAGAAACAGAAAAATTTGCTGTCCATTGAAAACCTTTTGTCTATCTAGCACTTGCTGAAGGTCTTCTGCCTATGGAATTCTTATATAAGATCTATGGAAGGTCTTCTATCTGCAGAAGATCTACCGAAGGTCTTCTGCCTTTAAAATAACAATAAGTGGCCTTCTTCAAGAAGGATATATACAAGATCATCCATCTATAGATAACCCTCAAATGGTATTCTTAGTATAAAAATTCTACAATTGGACTTCTGGAAGACCATCGATAGTCCTCTGTATTTCGAAGACCTTCCGAATATCTTCTGTTTAGGGCTTGTGTCTGAAAAAAAGCCCTGCCTGTGCACAGGCGGTATTATTTCTACCGAGAGTATTCTGTCTAGAAAGGTTTACGTCTTGTGTCTATAGGAGATCTGCATGAAGTATTCTATATGTAGAAGTTTTCGAAAAGCTTTGCTCTGTTGTTGAAGATTCATAAAAAACGTATTTTGTGTGTCAAAGAATTTGGGATGTCATCATTCGATTTATAAAAGTAGAAATATCGTAGAAGAAATATCGAAAGCATTCTGTCTATAAACGAAATATATATGTTTTTCTACGAGGGTCTATACAAAGTCTTCCGTCTATAGAGGACCTACAAAAGGCATTCATGTTGTGAAAGGCCCGCATTAGAACTTCTTAAAGATCATCTTCCGACATTTTCAGTCCTACAGAGGGTATTCTGTATATAAAAGGTTTCAGAAGGCCTTCCATCCTTGAAAGTTCGTTGAGCATGCGCTGTCTATAGAAGAAGTTTCGGAGGTATATTATCTGATCTTTCAAAATTCCTTTTGTATTTTTAAGGCCCTTCTTAGGTCATCTGGCTACATTTCTTCTTTTTTGCCTCCTTTACTTCTCAAAATCCCCCTCTTCGCATTCCTCAACTCACATTCGTGACCCTAATTAAAATATTCCCCAATTTACCGGGAATTCATTTTTATAGTTTTCTCTGAGTGTAGACAGACAGAAAAATTAAATAAAACTCCCAATGACATTCATCTATGCACAGAGAGATTCTTTGGTAAAAGGGTTTTTATCTTTGCATTGAAATCTGGGTTTAAATGTGGCAGTTGTAGATGAGTCTCCTCGGCTGCTGCTGGCTGGCTGGCTGCTGCTCTTGGTGATGGTGTCTGTCTGGATGTTCTTTGGGTACGAGGAGAACTTTTTTTCTCGTTGGATGGGATGTTGTTGTAAAGGTTTGGTTTTGTGTTTTGTTTAATTTCCAGCCAGTAGCGCCCTGAATTCAGAAAAATAAAAACAATCAAAATAAAACAACAACAATTTATACAAACAAAACTTCGACAACAACAACACACAAGAGCGACATCATGTAAATTTCATTATTATTCTTTTGAATGTTTAATGAATCTCTTCTTTTTTGCTTTGGAAATGAATGGAGGAGGCCAAGAAAGAAAAAAACGGAGCAGAACAGTAGGCAGTGCAGAGTGTTGTTTTGGGACTCCATGGGGCTTGCAGCTTTTTTGGCCCAGTAGCTAACAACAGATACCACTCACACACCTTACAAAACATCCTTGAGTGACAGATTGCAGTTTTGATAATTTGGTTACGGGGGAAGACAACAGCAACAACAACAACATGGAAAATAGATGATGAACAAGAACCTCGATCACCTTTACAAGGCGAATTGAAATTAAAAAACGATGACACTTTATACACCTTCTGTAAAACAACACCGAGGAATGCTGGAGGTTGGGTATTCCAGGAAGAAAACATACGTTGGGACTCACTCCTGCGCTCCTTTAATCATCATTAGTTGATTATTTATTAAATGTTTGTGTGTGTATGTTTTCATAATCCACACGTTTATCATAATGATGACGATTATGACAATCCTGATAATCTTAATAAGGGAACTAAGTTAACCTAAAAGAGGTTTATGCTGCTGTGACATTGATTCTGGAAAATAATAGACAAGACAGTTAGGTTAGGCGGGATGAAAATAAATTATGAATTGTTGTATTTAAGTGTTCTTGTTGTTGTTGCCGATCGTAAAACATTATTCCAAGGAAGAATATTTTTTCACTCTCTGTGTTTACTGTCACATTTTTTTGATTTACGAGTCTGGGAATTTTCTACCTGCTTTATGACGATCTTACACTTGAGGTTACAAGGTGCAATCTTCATCGCTTTGCTCTGATAGTACAACAATGGGTATATCACGTATTTAAAGATAAAAAAATTAAATGTAACAGGTTATATTTAATTAATCCAACCTATTTACTATATAAATGTGATTGCCGTTCTACAAATATTTTTGAAATAGGATGATGCCTCAGGGTTAGAATGTAAACGCATTGGCTCTCATGATAATAAATATGAATGTATATATTCAGTCTTTCATTTGTAATATACCAGCCCCCTATTTTTAGGATGCTAACCTTCAATCTATTAGAGATACCTTCATAAAAAATGACAGCCTTCAGGGCCAGCATTCGACTTGAAGAATAGCAGTCATATATTAAGAAAGGTATTCTGTCTTTTGACGACCTCCAGAAGAGGGTGCTCTGACTTTCGAAAATCTACAAAAGGGCTTACGCCTATAGAAGGCATCCACATCCACACTAGATTGGGCTGTAGAAGAAAACTTATGGATGTCCTTCAGTGTCTGTAAGAACTATAGGATGTCTCTTGTCTGAAAAAGACCCGAAGAAAGCTTTCTCTTGGCATGTACAAGATTTTCTACACATTCTGCGAAATTTTCTTCATAAATAGAAGATAAAATATGTATAGAATATCTTCAGCGCATACAAATTGTTAAAATATCTTCTGCCTATAAAAGTCCTACAGAAGGTCGTCCTTTTACAGAAGACCTATAGCACGTCTTGTATATGTATGAAGGTTATTGAAGAGTTTCTGTTATGGCACATGTTTACATGTTCGGCCACGACATTTTCTGAGTCTTTTAGAGAATTCTCAAACAGAGCTTTTCTCTAGAAGTACTTAGGCTTGACGTTGTGGACGTAACAAAATTTGGGGAAGAAGGGTTTTTTTGTTTAGTGGAGTTATACATGACTTCCTGGGATAATATCCCAAGCAAAAAACTAAAATGCCTCAGAAAAATTTCCGCCTTTAGAAGACATATAAAAGTCTGTCGTCTACAGAAATCCTATAGGAGGCCTTTTTCTATGGAAGATCTACAGAAGATCATCAGAAACTGTTGTATATATATAGGAGAACTATAGAAGGTATTCTATCTATAGCATGACTATAGAATTAAAAAAAATAGAAAATCTTTATAAAATACCTACAGAGGACTTTTGCCAGTAGAAGTTCTATTGCAGGTCTTACGCTAGATATTTGTTCTTTGGGTGGCAGGTCTTCTTCTAGAAGGGCCCACACAAGATCTTTCGTGTATAGAGGGCCTTAAAATTGTATTAATACTATCTAAAACTAATAGAAGGTCCTCTGGAAGATCATCGAGGTTACATTGTTCTTTAAAGACATTCATAAGGTCTTCTCCTCTATAGAATGCTTTAGAAATCTGTGCTATCTATAGAAGGAAAGCAAGGGGTTAATTTTCGATAAAAATATTTGAATTGAATATAACATTTTTTAAAGTAAATAGAAGATAAAATATCTACACAATATCTTCAGTCTATATTTTTTTTAATATCTTCTCCCCATAGAAGTCCTATCGAAGTTCCTTTTCTTTACAGAAGACCTATAGTTGGTATTGTGTCTGTTTAAAGGCTATGGAAGAGTTTCTGTCTGTTTCGGGACATTTTCCGCCTTTAGAAGACATACAAACCTTCGACCTATAAAATTGTCTTACGTCTTTAGAATACTGGCTTAGAAGATATACAGTAGGTATTTTGCCCATTGGTGTTCCAGTAAGTCCTATTGGATGCCTTCTTTCTATAGAATCCCTTTAAGAGGTATTTTTCTGTAGAAGACCATCAGAAACTGTTTTATCTATAAGAGACCTATGTAAGGTGTTCTACCTTCTATAGAAGGGCTATAGAATTAAAGATCTTCTGTCTGAAAAATACTTATAGAAAATCTATATGGAAGACCTATGAAATGTCTTTTGTCTGTAGAATTGCTATCGAAGGTCTTCCACTTAGAAGTTTTCTCGCATTAGCTGACAGTTAGAAGGTCTTCTTCTAGATGGGCCCACGCAAGGTCTTCCATCCATAAAAGACCCTAAAATCGCATTTTTGCTATCTGAAGCCAATATATGATCCTCTGGAAGACCATCGAGGGTATATTATCGTTTGAAGGCGCTCAGAAGGTCTTTTGCCTATAGAATATAATAGGATTTTATGTATACAGAATGCTTTAGAAATTTGTGCTATCTATAGAATTAAGGCTGGTGATAAATTTTCAAAAAAAAAAAAAAAAAAAATCCAATGGAAGGTTGTTTTTGTACGTAGAAGAACATTCGAAGGTAGCGTACTTATAGGTATTCTCCCTTTAGAAGTCAGGGTCTTCAGTCTATATTGGGTTTCAAATACTGTTATTGTTAGACCTACATAACGACTCCCAAGCGACTATCGGGGTCTTCTGTATTTTAAATACCATCAGAAAGTGTTTTGTCAGAACAAACCTTGCGATACAACAGTTTTAGAGGCTCTTGACTTATCGAAAGCCTTCGATACTGTCAATCGCACTAAGGGGATCGTGGACATAGAGAATACCAACTTCCGGCCTACTTTGAAACGTTGAATAATCAATTGTATATGTGGTCGCTAGTCATATGTAAAATTCAGAAAAAAGAAGTCCAATACAGTTCATATTTCGGGAATCAATAAGCACCACATTTCTGAAATTCCAAAACTACCGAACTGCACAGAGATTGTTTTGCATGCGGTTGATTGTATGGTAATGGCGTCGGGTCCCATTATCGATGACATTCGTGAAAGGATTTATGTCTATATAGCTGATTTGGCACTGTTCTTCCATCTGCGGAATATGAAGATATCCGCCGACAAATCACCACATGTGCAGCTCAAATAAAGCTCCCGCTGAACATCGTGGTTGATGGTGCGCAAATCCATAAACTGCATATCGACAAACTACGCTCGACAGCTTATTTAAGTCGCTTTAAGTTAAGTTGGCCAACTGGGTCCCATCTTCGGACTTGATCTAGGCTTGGTAAAGATAATTGGTTTTAGATAGTTTCCTTAAAATCGGATAATCCGTTTGCATGTTATTATAAAATTAATTTTAGCACAATTTTGACAATTTCATTGGGGAGGTACCAGAAGGAGTCGACCGATATTCCCTATCTTCGCACTTAAACTAAGTTTAGAAGAAATATTAAGATGTGCAAAGTTTGGATCAAATTGATTATTCCCTTATCGAGCGCACCAGACAGGCATACGGACAACGGACGGACATGTGTAATCACTTTTTAAGTCGATTTATGCATGTCCGTCCGTCCGTCTGTTGGTGTTAAATTGTAAACAAAGAACAGGTCGCATTTATAATCCGATTTGGATGAAATTTTGCACAGCTCATTTGTTTGGCCCAAGGACGAACTCTATTGAAATTGGGAAAAATCGGTTCAGACTTAGATATATCTCCCATATATATTTCCGTCCGATTTTAGGTAAATGGTGCACCAAAGTACCTATGTATCTTTCGATTTGCACCAAATTTGGCATAGCGTACTAAATGAAGTCTAGAGTGGTGTGTGTTAAGTTTCGTGAAAATCGGTTCAGATTTAGATATAGCTTCCATATATATTTTCTTCCGATTTTAGGTAAATAGTGTGCCAAAATCACTAAATATCCTTCGATTGGCACGAAATTTGGCATAGCGTACTGAATTGAGTCTGAAATTATTAGTGGTAAGTTTCGGGAAAATTGGTTCAGATTTAGATATAGCTTCCGTGTATATTTTTGTCCGATTTTATGTAAATGGTGCACCAAAGTCCCTATATATCCTTCGATTTGCACGAAATTTGGCAAAGCGTACTGAATTGAGTCTGAAATGATTAGTGGTAAGTTTCGTGAAAATCGGTTCAGATTTAGATATAGCTCGCATACATATTTTTGTCCGATTTTAGGTGAATAGTGCATCAAAGTCCCTATATATCCTTCGATTTGCACGAAAATTGGCATAGCATACTAAATTGAGTCTGAAATGATGATGACGGGTGCCTAATTGAAGTTACTTTTTTAACAGTGCGGCGTATCGAATATCGGGTATCAATTTTACCATAAATTTGTCCCATGGTACGCAGACGACTCTAAATCTGCCCGAATGAAATTAAATGTATCAAAGGTTGCAGAAAGACATGAGCATGTTCCTTCGCGGGAACTATGACATGCAATTGTAAGGATACATATGTTCAACATACCCAAAGTGGTGAAGGGTATCATATAGTCGGCCCAGTCCGATTTTACGATTATATGAAATTTAAATAATTAGATCGATTTCGACTGTAAATATTTTACCAGAGTTTGATTCGAGTTTGCAGAGTCCTTTATTAAAACTTGAACCGATCTAGACCTGCAAAATCTGACAGATTGTAAGATACAAAACAAAAACCTTAGCTAATAATTTAAAACCCAGCTAGGATTTTTCTTCTACCATCATAGGCTTTAAGATTTTGAAAATCCCGATTGGTTCAATATATTCAAGTTTAAAATGTGATACCGTGTTATACATTTTATTCAACTTTGTATGGAAAATACAAATTTCTTATTCAATGGCAAATATTATTTCTACAACATCATTCGATTTTTTTGATATTTGAAAACCTACCGATTTCAGGACAAGCACGTACATTTTTTACCTGTTCACAAGAAGTAAAAACTAAATATTTTTGTAACCTTGTTTTATTACCTCTTTAAGCCAGGTATTAGTAGTCATAGACAAACAAATACGATTTGAACAGGACAGGATTTATGTCATAAAAATTGTTTCCAAAATATATCTATTTCACTCTCACATTGTTTCTGTCTCTTTTTCGTTCGCCTAAGTAAATACAAATACTAACGCCCGCTGAGTTTTGTGACGAAATATTTCTCATATTGTTTGCTAATGCTGGCGCCAGCCAGACAGACAGACAAATCCCAAAAACCTAAAAACCAAATCAAAACCAACCTGTCACACTAACGACTTCGTAGAAGTCGTCTCAATATATGTGGGATACAAAAAAAAAGAAAGGGAAGGATGGTTGGGCGAACAAGTGTAGGGACGGACAGTCATACACACATAGAGTTAGTTTAGGGCAAGGTTAAACTAAGTCTAGTAAACTAAAAACCGACTTATATTGTTCGCCTAAACTGGGCTTAGAAAGAAAAACAAATACCGGCTAGGTATTTGGTTTGCTTGTTTTTGGGCCAAAAAAGGATTCGGACAACCTGCTGTGTCCTGTTACAATAACAAAAACAATGATATCCTTGAGGTCATTCTCTCCTATTATACGCTTATTTGTCCGATTGTGTGCTTGTCATAGCATTTTCTGTTTATATTACCCAAAAATGTACGCAATTCCTTTGTGAGAGGCACACCATGATCCTTGGCATGTTGGTGGTGGTGTGCGTGTCATTTTATGACCCCATAAAATAATAGAGATTGATATTGATATTTTATAACGGTATTCTAACAGTTGTGCGCAATAGAGAACAATGCCATATTTTACAATCGCTGGCGCTAAGATTTTTACGCAAGAAATCTAGAGCACACCGTGAGGCATTGTGGCTGTCGTAATGCTGCTTCTGTTCGAAGGTCCTTTTGTCATCATAACAGAAGCATGGTGGGTCGAGCACACGTTGCAATTTGTTATGGCTTGTAATATGAGTAGCAGACAGTAGCTTGCTTCAGAATCCTGATTAGGGAAATGCATATCCTTTGCTTCCTCTCTCTGTTATTGCAAAACTAACAGGGAATTCCGGCCCAAGGCATCATGTGTGGCCCTTTTTGAAAGTTCATTGAGTAGAGATCGGGATTTTTTGTTCGTTTCTTGGCCTCACTTGGAAGTTTTTAATAAGCGCCTCTATTGTTGGTGTTTTGTTGCAATTTTTTCTTCTTCTTTTTTACATGAAGTGCCATCCTCATGCTGTATAGTTCTTCAGAAGCAAAATGTGCCAAAGTGCAAGCCCAATAAAAACATCAGTAGCAGCAATAATGATGACAAGTGGAGTGAAGTGGTTGAGCGCGTGCCTCCCTAAATATTATGAAAAAAGTTGAAGAAGCAACCAAACCATGTGTGTGGCTTTGCCACCATGGAAGACGACATTCCCCTGCTTCTAGGCAAAATGTTTCCTTCATTCCTTCGATGACGACAATGTCGATTCTGTCAACGAGTCTGTGGTACGTGCAATTCTTGGAGAACAAAAACGAAAAAACTTTGAATTGAGGTCTTTGATTTGGCACTTTTCTTAATGGCCTATAGCCTTTGGCACTCCACACACACGTTGTTACACCTCATTGAAAAATCCGTCCACCCCCCCTTTCAAGGCACTTGGAGTGTTCTAAAATTGTTTTGCGTAGAGTGTTCTCGAGGGTTAATTAAACAAAAGCATTTAATAATAATAATAATAACAACAACAATAAAAACATTGAGGTTAAATGCAATAAACCTTAGGCGTACAAAGTGCAGGAATTGATTTACCCACTACTTCAATATGTTTTGAAAATTTTCTGATTTTCAAGTGTTCATAATTTGTTTTTTATTTTTTTTTTTTTTTTTGTCCACGTGGTAGGTCGTCCAAAGTTTCAGATTTCAGTGTGTAAAATTTGTTGTTTGTTAAGCAATTAATTGAAAAGATTGAAAGGAAGGAAGGATGAAGGAATTTATTAGTGATTTTGAGGTAACAATGAAGTTTTAAAGGATAATTTCTATTTTTTTTTTAATAAAAAAATAACAGATTTTAGATATTTTGAAGTCTAACATCATGAGAGAAAATATCGAAAGCTCGGCCTGTCGAACCAACTTCCACCATGAAGTTGATTCAAAATATCTAAAAACGATCGAGTCTCCTATAAGAAGTGTACGTCACAGTAAATTTCTGGAAAGAAAATTTGACACCCAAAGAAAACCTTAACATTTAAATTATTGCCAAATCGATTATAAATAGTGCCGTTATCATGCCTCAACCACCGTATTTTTCGAACATGGCCCGCTTACATTTTCCTCTTTTCAAAGCTGAGGACATCGATAAAAAGAAAGCGTTTTGCTACTATTGTTGGAGATATAAAAGAAAAATCGAATCATTTGGCTACACAAATAGCGCGTTTCCGAAGTGTTTCAATTGATGAATAAATAATCGGTTATTTTTTTCAGACTTTTAACGTACTTTGTGATTATATTCGGGGCCACTCTTATTTTGGCTTGGTAAACTCTGTAAGAAATAATATCGTAAAAATATATTTTTTAGGATCATACCATTAGAGTGAATTAAAATTATTGCTTTTTAGGAACTATTATAAGTGTGGTTTTGCAGAGTAGTCTGGCAAAGTTTGTTGTTTTTATAAAAAACAAATTATTGCGACTCCGATCATGTAGCTCATCTCGAAAGAGAAATTAATAAAAAACATTTTACATGAATGATCCTTCGCCCTAAAAAGGCATAAAAACAAAACTCAAAAATTCAGCTTGAGCCCGGCTAAGATTTGAACCCTGGTTGCCATGGCATTTGTTGATGTCCGGCGCCTTAGCGCTCAAAGGCACCTCCTTATCTTCCTAAGGTTGCAAAATATGCAGTTGCATACCACTGAAGAAAAATATTGTGGTCTGTATGGAGAAAAAGTCCGTCACTACAAGAAAAATCTGCTCTGAAAAGGAATGTTCTGGTGTGATGCTAAATGTCCGAAGCTTGACACGGTTGAATTTAATTCGTAGATGCAGTTTCGCAACAATAGTCGACATAAATATAACTTATCAAGTAAATACATTTGTAAGCCACATTGCCCAATATGCTTGATGAGCCGCTTAACCAACGGCGAAACGCGTCGCATAGTGGTAGGAATTTAGTATCTCTCTGGCTTCCCTTTTCATTGCAACTCCGATCATGTAGCTCATCTCGAAAGAGAAATTAATAAAAAAACATTTACATAAATGATCCTTCGCCCTAAAAAGACATAAAAACAAAACTCAAATATTTATTAGTTGGGAGAAGTGTGGCATTGTCCACCAAGGGTTAAGGCAGGGAAGACTATAGTTTCGGATCTCGCCACTGATCTTCATCAGTTCCCTTAGTATTTTGTTGGGATATTCTTCCCAGAACCTATTTTTTGCTTCTTTACAAAAAACCTTTCATACCCAAATATCTCTTCCAACAAAGCGAGGTACTTAGCTGACCAACGAAATAAACTGCATGAGAATTTCGCTGGAGCCTCACTTCGAGGTTAACAAGACAGCTCTTGTTTGACAATCACTTCAACTTGTTCTGGCATTCACTTCAACAATGTAGTGTATTGTCGAGCTTTTCTCTAACAAACTTTACACCTTATTGAAGTAAATTCATTACCCTTACATTTTGATAAAACAAAAAAATGCACATGATGATAGATTATTATATTATTGCGTGTAATTTGTTTAAGGGGACCTTCCCCATTCTCGATTTTAATTTTTCAAGATTTTCATTGGGCTGGTAAATGGCTCAAAAATTAACAAAATGGCAGAGCTTTGAAAAAATGTTTTTGGAAATTCGCTTATTTTTGATCACAAACTAATTTAAAAAATAAGGAAGTTCTTTACTGATCGGTTTTATCCCAGTTCATACGAGAGATATACACTCCCAGAGAAACGTGTCAAAATTTGGAACCGATTGGATTATTCTTTTTTGAGTTATCGGGCCCTCCATTCGTTTAAAGTTTGAGAATCACTCTTGCCGTCACTGGATGCTGACACAATAAATCCGTTATATCTTCAAGAGTTCTTGAGATTTTCACTTAAAATTTTGTAGGGACAATCTTGAATTAGTGTAGATTCGAATTATTCGAATTCGACTCAAATATATCTCAATATTATTGAATTCAATCTAAATCTAAAGGAAACCAATCCTCTTGGATACCACTCTTCTTCTACGATCTATGTCTTTCTGGAGTAAATTAATTGGCCATAGAATGTACATGTTCTTATATTCACACAAAAGTCTAGGTCAGTATTGCCCGATCATTGTCAAAACAAACATGCATATTTTTGTCCAGATCTCCTTCGCCGAGCAAAATTTCGTGATGTTCGGTTCATAATTGTGGCTTCAGAAGCAACCTGAATAATCCTAAATATTGCCCGGTCATTACTAAAAACAATAGGAGTCGTTTTTAGCCTGGGGAGAATATCCCAACAAAAAACTAAGGAAACTGATGAGTATCAGTGGCGAGATCCGAAATTATAGTCTTTCATGCCTTACCCTCGACGGACATACATTCCCCACTATTTTGCAAAAACAAAATACAAATGGTATCCCAAATAACCCGCCAACACTACTGAAGGTCTTCAAGATCCATAGATTACCAATCCAAAAAAAAAGAAAAAAAAAATAGTGGCGCCCAACATAATCACATTGAAGAAAACAAATACTCACCCATGTGGAGCGATTAGTGTTGATCTTCCTATCCTCAACAAAAGGAGTTCTTCGCAACAAGTGCATCATTGTTCGGACCGCTTACAAAAGGATATGTTTGCGGTGATTAAATGGATTACAGCATTGTAATGACAAATTTATGTCATTTTGAACCAGGCTTACAGATTCTACTAGATGTCTCTATTCTAGAATAGTAGGGCGACTTATTTCGGCTCAGACAGTGTTGTCGCCGGATTTGGTGAAAATACTATATGAGTTGACTAAAAATAAAATAGAACAAATGAGGCGCCTAGGGAGATTTACCGCGTAAAGAAAACATACGTTTTGCACCAACGTAAATATGGAAATACAGGTATGCGTTGCAAGTCGAATCGATGCAACTTGAAATTTCACATATATACACATATCAAGGGTCTTCAAAATTGCAATAATACCTAACTTCAATTAAAATATTTTCTGGTACTATCTATCCTTCTGTTGGAAAATGCTGTTAAAAAGTTTAAAATATCTAATATGAGGACAATTCCAAAATTGAAGTCATATTGAAAATTTCCTGAAACCATTTTTTATCTTTCTGTAGAATGGATATCTTTATCCAGAGAGAACGCACCAGCCAGTGAAGAAAGCCATATTACTTCAGCAGTGTGAAGACACGCGCTAAATTAAAGTGGCGCCCAATTAATTTACAAAATGTCCTACATGGTTAAAATAAGCCACATCTTAAAACAATGTCATCCACGTTCCTTGTTGGTATTTTGATGGTCCTTATATTTTATCAATAGATTCTGACGAAAGAGAATTGCTAGTGATGATTTAGCTCCAAAAAAATTACCTAAAATGAAGCGATTAACATTCGCTAAATCCTCAAAAATATAGTTCGAAACAAGTGCACCATTGCAATTCTACACCGCTTACACAAAGGAAATGTTTGTGGTGATTAAAAGGATTTCCACATTGTAATGACAAATTGATGTCATTTTGAACCAGGCTTAGTCTGTCTTCTCCATGTCTCTATTCTAGAATAGTAGGACGACTAATAACGGCTCAGACATTTGATGACGACGCCGGATTTGGTCAAAACACTTAATGAGTTGGCCAAAAATAAGACTGAGGCGTCTAGAGAGATTTGCAATGCAAAAAACAAATTCACCAACTAGGACAAAGTAGTTGTTCTTAATCCCAAGAGATTATCGATTGGCCGGACAATGTCGAACAATGCGGAACAATACATTTCGTGTGTAAATATTGAGTTGCTGTTCTAATTTCACTTCGTTTTGTTCGATTTATGGTGAGGCGCTCAAAGATAATCATTAGTAGTGGTCATCGGGATAATCTATGCGCCAGCCATCCCGCCAGTCATAATGATGATCCACCCTCCACATATAAGCCACAAGAATAGGGATGAAGAGAGGAGGAAGAGAAGAATGCATTGAAATATGAAGTATTTTAGAACTATTTTACGGATCAGGTCAAATGCACACAAACAAACACACACACGCATTCTCTTGGAGTGGAATGTGTGTGTGTTGTTGTTGTTGGAAAATTTTCTACGAAAATGATTAATCTGCTGATATGATCAGGTTGAAATAGATTTGCATGTAGCAAACATTTAAGAGGCCGGCGTCTGCAATACGAGAGGGAGAGCTCCTCTCCATGCCCTTTTGGTATTGTCATCTAAAGAAAAACCATCGCACTACACCAAATCTCAGTTGCTACACTTGGTCCCCTTAGATAAACATCGGGTGATAATGAGTTGGCACTATTTTGCCAAGCACTGAAATTGGAGTAGATGGTGGCCCATTCAATTCAAAATTGTTATTCTTTTCTTGTGGTGCGTACCAAAGATTTTGATTTTTATCACCTGAGTTTTTTGTTTGAGAACCTGAAGTAATTCAAGGAATAGCTTAAGAAAAATATGGAGATCAAAATCAAAATTTTCTTTTAACGATTTTCAGTAATCCTCTCGCTTTATAAAATATTTTGGGGGGGGATATTAAAGGAAACATAAATCCTGAAAATTCTGCACATGTCTCCTAAATACTGCTGGTGTGAATGTTATCTTGATGCTGTTTGACAATTGTCACAAATCTGAAAACGGGAGTTTCTTTGATGTGCGAATATGGATATAGTTGATAAGCTGAAGGGATTTTGGCAATGGCATTCTGGAAAATTCTACTGACAATACAGGCTCGTAGTGGACCTTGAAATATATGATTTAAAAAAATACACGCTTATAATATGACGTTGATAGTTCCTGCAAACAATATTCGTTATAAAACCCACGCCTGTGATAGTTCCTGAAAAAAATTTCTTTACAAAATCCAAGCCTGTGATAGACCCTGAAAAAATTTTTGAATAATCTACGTGTATAATAGACCCTGAAAAAATTGTTCTTGAAAAATTCCACGCCCATATTTGACACTGAAAAAACATTATTAAAAAAATCGACATCTCTTGTTGACCTGTAAAAAAATTCATCGAAAAATCCACGTCTTGGGAAGCACTTGAAAAAATATTATTTATATTTTTAAGAAATCGACAAAAGTATCTGTGGCGCCCAATATAAACACAAAGAAGAAAATAAATTCTTAACCATGTGAAGCGATTAGTGTTGATCTCAACATCCTCAAAAAAAGTAGTTCGTCGTGACAAGTGCAACGATTACAAAGGAAATGTTTGTGGTGATTTAAGCGATTACAGCATTGTAATGACAAATTGATGTCATTTTGAACCATGGTTTAGAGTATTGTCCGACGTCTTTATTCTGGAATATTAGGGCGATTTATATCAGCCCAGACAGTGTTGTCGCCAGATTTGGCGGAAAATGTTATATGAGTTGACTAAGAAATAGAACAAAAGGGGCGCCTTGAGGGATTTACAGAAAAAATAAAATATATATTTTCAGAAAAGTAAATATAGAATGCAGGTATGTGATGCAAGTCGGATCTATGGGATTTAAAATTTGTCAGAAATACTGATTTCATGCCAAGGGTCTTTTGGGATAACTTAAATAACATATTTCCTTTTATAGAAATGCTGGTACAACCCATCATTAGGCAATTAGTAAAATGCTGCCGAGGACCTATATTAAAAATTTTATATAAAAAAATAAAAAAAAATTTACGCGAGGTGGCCTTCTAAGAACCCGAAATGCCATATTTCAGTATTTTTGGTTGGAAATGGGGCTAACATTTTTAGAAGAACAAAAACCACGACTCAAAACATTTTCTGTGAGAATTTTTTACTTCTCCTGTGGTTGAATTTATTTATCCAAATTTCCTAGTTATGTCTAAGATATCTCTATAATACATCATCGATTCGTTTTCACCTCATACCTAGTGCGATTTCACATTTTCTCAGTAGCAAAAATAAAATTATTTTAAGAAAAAAAAAAATTCGAATCAGGGCTTGCATACCTTGTTTAGTTAGTGGTGTGTTTTTTTTTTTTCTCATAAATCTCCCTAGGCGCCTCATTTGTTCTATTTCATTTTAGTCAACTCATAGTTTTGTATTTTTCTACAAATCCGGCGACAACACCGTCTGAGTCGAAGTAAATCGCCCTACTATTCAAGAATAAAGACATGGAGAACAAACATTCTAAGCCTGGTTCAAAACGACATCAATTTGTCATTACAATGCGGAAATCCTTTTAATCACCACAAACATGTCCTTTGTAAGTGCTCCGAACTTACAATGATGTGCTTATTGCGAAGATATACCTTTTTTGAGGATATCGCTTCACATAGGCGAATATTTTTTCTTCTTCGGGATCATATTGGGCGCCACTGTTATTTCAGTTTTATTGACTCTGAAATATGTTTGTCTATGAAATAGAACCAATGAGGCTTGGGAACTGAGTTATGTATATTAACTCCACATGTATCTAAATCTAATATAGATCAAGAAGACATTGGTTCGCCTGTAGTTCGGTACATCTTTAAAAATTAAATAAATTGTCTGCTCAACAGTTAATTGGATCCGAAACCCAACACTATATACCCGAAATCAGTAATATGTACAATTTAAGATAAAATTCAATTTCTCAATTCGTTATTGAATCATCGACAAAAGATATTAGCCCATGAACATAATTTTGATGCAATAGGAAATGGTAAAGTGCATCCAATTTATTTAAATAGACTTTAAAAATATTGAAAATCGAGTGACACCGTTTTATGAAGGCCGTAGCTGCATGTGATTAAACCTTTTCTTTAATTTGCATAGATTTTTTAATGCACCAAATAACAAATCTTTTTCTAAAAAAACATTGTCCATATTGGCCCATCTTTAAGTAAAAATCCCAACCCACTACAGGTATCGGAGGGGCTATATTTTGGCATTATGTGCTCTTATAAACTAAGAAACTTCTTCGAAGATTATTTTCAATAAAGATCCACGTTTTTGTATAGCCACCTTCATCATATTGATGCTGAAAAACGTCTTCGCAGAAAATTGTGGATGTAGATTCGTGTCTTGACATAGTCCCATACAAAGGTCCTGTGACAATATTACATAAATATTTTTATGAGCCAGGTTGTTAATACATTCGGACGTATGCAGGATTTCGACATTTTGGAGAACATTTTAAATATAGGTCAAAGTTTTCACATCACTGTTATATAAAGCCGAATTTTCATACTTTTTATTATTTGGTGAGAGGTTTTACAAAAGATGATAATAATCCTTTCGGTATCCATCATGTTTACATATATGGGCCAATTTTAGGTATTTTTGTGTCCACCTCGTGATAAAGGGCCTGGATAAATTTATCGACGTTTTCACTTCTTAAAGGAGGTTTTTTTATTGGTCCTAGACCCACCTTTAAGTACACCAATCGTAATATCTCGACTAGCTGAGTCGATCTAGACATGTGTGTCCGTCCGTCTGTTGATTTTAATTTGTAAATACGATACAGGCCACAGTTATGGACCAATCTTCACGAAATTTTGCATGTTGAATGGGCTTTGCCCAATGAAAACCCCTATTGTTTTTCGTAAAGATCGGTTAAAATTCAGGGGATGAAATTGACCGAATACTTAATTTTTGTTGGTTTTTCTGGTCGCTCCAGTGGCTGCAATTATGGCCCAAACATCGAGATTTTTAAAATGGAGAAGGGGATCGGCATGACTGTTTTTATAAAGATCGGTCAATATTTAGCGGGCCAAATGAACACTTAATTTTGTGACAAAATTAGTATGCTATGGCGTATATATTTACTCCTGAAGGACATACACCCGAGATGGGTTTTTTAGTAACCCATTAACATTAGAGGGCAGAAATATAGCGCTGATTTACTTTAAAATTTTCCCATAGGTTCCAGTTATGGTCAAGGACAACGCCTATAATTTTCACATAAAAAAAATTGGATGAAGTTGACTGAAAACTTAATTTGATTTTTTTTTTGTTTAGTCGATCTATAGGTCACAAGCCGAACATCACAACACAACCCCCGGTGAAGGAAATCTCTGCAAGTAATTAGAAGGGCTGTATTGAATATTGGGTATATACGGAAAATATTTCAGTGTAGGGAAGAGCGGTGCGGATGATCTCTAATCGGTCATGAGTGCAAATATCACGAAATATTGCCCTGGCTCGAAATAAACTTCCACAGAAAGTTAGAGTTCCGTGGTAGTAGTTCTGATTTTAAATATTTTTTATTGGAACCATATAAACATGAATTAAAAAAATTTAGAACCACAGAAGCTTGAAATTTTTTAAAATATATATTTTTATGGGAAACACAGAGATGTTGATACATAAGAGTGAATATTGTAGACAAATATGAGAACCTACTAAGCGCTAATTTCTGAAAAATCCTCTGGACAAACGATTTAAAAATATTATAAAAAAGTCCAATAATTACAAGTGAAAAAAACGTTAAGTTCGGCCGTGCCGAACTTTGGATACCCTCCACCATATGTATACTGATAGATACCTGAAATGAAAATATCGGGAACATACTAAAAAGTGAACCTATACCGAAAATTCTACAAACCGATTTATGTAAACCATTATGTACACCAAAAACAAATTTTAGAAATTTTTAATGGGGATTTTTCCTAAAATCTGAAAACCCCAAAACTATTCTCAAACTACTGCAATTTAGATTGCAAAATTATATGAGGCTATGCCTAAAGGGGGAACAATATTGATTACATAGTGTAGGAATTAGCGAATATTTGGGGTTATCATTATATTAGGGCAATGCCTAATTAATGACCGATACATGTCAATTTCGAACCCAATATTTTAGTTTTGTATCTTAATTCTTTCCTTCCGGAGGTATCATTATATGGAGGAGATGCTTAAATGCCCGCACATATAATTCATTATCGTCAGATTCGACTTTTATATATATATATATATATATATAGAATGTGAAATGATTACAACAGATGGCTAAATCGTCTTAGAATTCCACACTTTGCAGGGTTTAAACTGACTATTCCGAGTAACGACTATCCCCCATACCAGGGACGTACGCAGGGGGGCGGCCCGGGGGGCCCGGGCCCCCCCCCGAAATGAATTTTTTTCACAGTAAATTTATGTTTGCAACAGCGAATTTTTTCATTTTGTACTACCGGGCCCCCCCCGAAATGAAATCCTGTGTACGTTGCTGCCCCATACAATGGCAGAATACGCCTATATGGGTATAACCCCAACACACGGAACAAATCAGTTAATTATTTTAATATAAAAAGGGGGTTATATGGGGACTACCCCTAAAATGGGGTGAATATTAATATTTTTTTTAGTTTAGATATTTGGCACCAGATAAGAACCCAATGTACCAAATTTTAGTAAATTCGGTTGAAAAACGCGCTCAAGAACCCCAAAATACCGAAAATTGGGGGGGGGGGGGTACCCTTATATGCCTAAACGTGGACCGATATAGCCCATCATCGAACATGACCTGACTGCAGACAAAAGACTCTATGCAATTTGTTTAGACGCTAGAGTGATTACAACAGACAGACGTACATGCTTAAAACGTCATAGAATTTTACGCTGATCATTTCGATATTTCGATGCGTTACAAACGGAAAAACAAAACTAATATACCCTCCATACTATGGCGAAGGGTATAAAAAATTGCCAAAAATTAAAAAAAAATAGAAACTACATAAGCGTGGATTTGATAACAAATACTCCTGGATTTTTATTAAAAGTATTTCGTGCAAATAGGGTCTTTGGTACACCATTTACCTTAAATAGGACGAAAATATATATGGGATCTATATCTAAATCTGAACCGATTTTTCCCAATTTCAATATGGTTCGTCCTTGGGCCAAACATGGACAGACGGACATGTATAAATCGACTCAGAAAGTGATTCTATGCATATTTTCAAAAGGTACCATGGATCTATCTCGATTATTTTTGCCTGTTACAAACATATGCACAAAGACATATTACAGTATAAAAATAAGGAAGATGGTGACCAATTGAATTTATCATAGTTCATACGATAGCTGTATACACTCACAGAGAAACGTCTCAAAATATGGAATCGATCGTATTATTAGTTTTTGAGTTATAGTGTCCGCCATTCGCAAAAAAAACAGTTTGGAGAAAAATGCGTTTACAGTTTGAGAAGCCGTTCTGCCGTCACTTGATGCTAGCACAGAGTTGCTGAGATTTTCACTTGAAACTGCATAAGGATATTTTTGAATTAGTGTAGATTCAAATTAAATCAAAATACAAAATAATTTTTTAGAAAACGAAAATGGTTGGGGTCCCCTTAAATGAACCAGATTAGTTGGATTAAGAAAAATATAGGGCTCATATGAGCTCGAATTATATATATATATATATATATATATATATAAGAACCACCATGGTTCTCAGGTTCCTTAAATTTCCAACCTCTTTACATTACTACCACATGTTACTTAGTAAAATAACCTTATGTTTCAACCAACAATTAATGTCTAAAATTGTCATCAAATAAAAGTCAATTGCAAAACAATTGTGTCAATTGTCAATAACAACAATGCGAACATATGTAGATTTTTTCGCCCCACCACCCAATAACTTCGATGAGGCTGCAAAAGGGCGATCTGGAGACAATGGTGCTAACATCACTGTTATTTATTATTAGCTTCACTAGGACATCAGTATCATTTACAAGGACGAATTGTTGTAAGGACGAAAGTTGTGAACATGTGGTTTTATGACTCAATTAGATTGCGTAATTGTGGGGGTTTCTCTAGCTAAATGTTGCAATCAAACCAAGAGACAATTGTTCGGCATCAATAACAACTCAAAATAAACAACTTAATTTGTGGTTGTTTTGCAGGAATAACAACCAACCACAATAACACTAAAATTAATTTCAATACAACAAAACCACAAAATGCAACATAAGAACAACAATAACAACAACAATTCAAAATTGAATTACAACAGTTGTGCCACTCATTGTCATTATTATCATCAGCCGAGGAGAGGGCAGAAGTGTTTGGAACAAAATTTTTAAATCCATGATAAAGGGTGGCAAAATTCGTATGCTCCCTTGTGGCACTTCATGTGGCTGCTCATCTCGTTTTTTGTGCAAATATTGTTGTTGTTTTTGTTGTTGTGATAGCTGTGTTTACTCCCTGGAGATTCAATAAAAACTTAATATGACAATTACCTTGTTCTTCCCTGGCTTCTAAAGGAGATACGAAATTTACACACACACTCAGAAAATATGCTGGTATTTTTTTGATGGGGCCACCCTCGTTGCTTCTTCCCTGTGTGTGTTTCCCCTTCTCTCGCTGCCCTGCTGTGACTGATATGTACGAAAAATCTCAGCAGTTGTTGCAGAGTGAGCTGCTGTTTTTCCTTTTCAAAATTGTTTTATCGAAAAAATCAATTGAAATAAAATTAATTGTTTTTGTTGGTTGTTGTGGTTTCTGTTGAAATTTATTCACACTTTTTTCCGCACACAAAACAACATACCTAAATACATATGTAACTGATTGTTCACACACAGTAGGACTGTGATTTTTACCACTCCTCCTCCTTGTGCTGCTGCCTATTTCAGATACTGAGTTCTGGCTCATTTTTGTGGTCATTATAAAATGATAAATGAATTTCGGACTGGCGCTCCATCACCTCCAATCAGTCAGTCAGCGAGTTCATCATCAGTCAATGTATCGAAATGTGTGGTTACTACCTACTATCCACACCATCCTGACACACAACACTCCTCCAATGGAGTGTTGAGCAAACGACACTGCCAAAGATGAGATGTTTATCGGTGATTGTTGGGTGTTGTGTTATGTTGTATGTTTGATACTCCTCCTCGACTTCCAAAAATTATTGTTTTTTTCTTCATTGATCAATGATCCAATCTGAAATTACAACATATTTCTGTTTTTTCATGTGATTGACAATCTCTCTGTCACAATAGTCATGATTATGAGATCTTCGATGCC
This sequence comes from Musca vetustissima, assembly GCF_032173495.1. Classification (NCBI taxonomy): domain Eukaryota; kingdom Metazoa; phylum Arthropoda; class Insecta; order Diptera; family Muscidae; genus Musca; species Musca vetustissima. The sequence continues at coordinate 298,641 of NW_026882109.1, read as the reverse complement.
ACTTTGACTTGCCACAATTATGTGTGGTTCGTGCTGATAAGGAGGTCATGATGTCCATTTAGTTTTTTTTTTTTTTTTTTTTTGAAGAAACTAAAATATGCGGAAACAAATTTGAAATTAATCAATTGGAAATTGAAAATCGAATTATCTACAAAATTAATGATTTTCCATCATAATATGAATACCTTCCAAAAATTTTACTTTAACCAGTAAAGAAAGTAGTAAAGTCGGACTGAACCGACTATATGATACCCTTCACCACTTTGGGTATATTACATATGTATCCTTACAATTGTATGTCAGTGTTGCCTCGAAGGAACCTACTCATGTCTTTCTGCAACCTATGATAAATTTAATTTCATTCGGGCTGATGTAGAGTCGTCTGCGTATCATGGGACAAATTTATGGAAAACGATTTATAGCAAAATTGATACACACTATTCGGTACGCCGTTCGAAGAACATATGAAAGCTATGGCTGAATCTGCACCAATTTCAGCAAAACCCAATATCGCCATTCAAGTGTCAATTTGATATGTTGTGCAAAATTTCGTGTTAATCGGAAAAACATTAGTATTTTGGTGCATTAGTATTTATGTAAAATCGGACGAAAATATAAATGGGAGCTATATCTAAACTGAACGGATCTTCACGAAACTTAGCACATATCATTCTAGATTCAATTCAGTACACTATGTCAAATTACATGCAAATCGAAAAATATATTAGGACTTTGGTGCACCATTTACTTTAAATCGGACGAAAATATATATGTGGGAGCTATATCTAAATCTGAACCGATTTTCATGAAACTTAGCACACACCATTCTAGACTCAATTCAGTAGGCTATGCCAAATTTCGTGCAAATCGAAATATATTTAGGGACATTGGTGCTCCATTTACCTCAAGTCGGACAAAGATATATATGGGAGCTATATCTAAATCTGAACCGATTTTCATGAAACTTAACACACACCATTCTAGACTCAATTCAGTAGGCTATGCCGAATTTCGTACAAATCGAAAGATATTTAGGGACATTGGTGCTCCATTTACCTCAAATCAGACAAAGATATATATGGGAGCTATATCTAAATCTGAACCGATTTTCACGAAACTTAGCACATATCATTCTAGACTGAATTTAGTACGCTATGCCAAATTTCAAGCAAATCGAAAGATGGTGCACGATTTGCAGTAAATCGGACGAAAATATAAATGGGAGCTATATCTAAATCTGAACCGATTTTCACGAAAGGTGCAAGGTCTTCCAATTTCGTGCAAATCGAAAGATAAATAGGGACTTTGGTGCACCATTTACTTTAAATCGGATGAATATATATGGGAGCTATATCTAAATCTGAACCTATTTTCACGAAACTTAGAACATCATTTTAGGCTTAATTGAGTACGCTGTGCCAAATTTCGTGCAAATCGAAAGCTATTTAGGGACTTTGGTGCACCATTTACGTTAAATCGGACGAAAATATATATGTGGGAGCTATATCTAAATCTGAACCGATTTTCACGAAACTTGGCAGACATCATTCTAGACTCAATTCAGTACGTTATGCCAAATTTCGTGCAAATCAAAAATATATAGGGACTTTGGGCATCATTTACATGAAATCGGACGAAAATATATATGGGAGCATATCTAAATCTGAACCGATTTTCATGAAACTTAGCACACACCATTCTAGACTCAATTCAGTAGGCTATGCCAAATTTCGTGCAAATCGAAGAATATATAGGGTCTTTGGTGCACCATTTACTTTAAATCGGATGAATATATATGGGAGCTATATCTAAATCTGAACCTATTTTCACGAAACTTAGAACATCATTTTAGGCTTAATTGAGTACGCTGTGCCAAATTTCGTGCAAATCGAAAGCTATTTAGGGACTTTGGTGCACCATTTACGTTAAATCGGACGAAAATATATATGTGGGAGCTATATCTAAATCTGAACCGATTTTTTTCCCAATTTCAATAGGGTTCGTCCTTGGGCCAAATGAATGAGCTGTGCCAAATTTTATCTTATTCGAATAATAAATGCGACCTGTACTTTGTTTACAATTTAACATGAACAGACAGACGGACGGACGGACATGCATAAATCGACTTAGAAAGTGATTCTATGTATATTCCCAAAAGGAACCATGTGTCTATATCGTTTCCTTTTGCCTGTTACAAACATATGCACAAAGACATAATACCCTGTACCACAGTGCGGTGAAGGGTATAAAAATCCACGCCTGTGGAAGACCTTCCAAAAACTGTACTTTAAAAAATCCACGCCTCTGGAAGACCTTCCAAAAATTCTACTTTAAAAAATCCACGCCTGTGGAAGACACACCAATAATGCTAATTTAAAAAATCCACACCTGTGGAAGACCCTCCAAAAATTCTACTTTTAACAAAATCCACCCCTGTGGAAGACCTTCCGCCTTAAATATACCTCTTAATATATTCTTTAAAAAATCCACGACCTTCCGCCTTTAATATTCCTCTTAATATATTCTTTTAAAAAATCTACGCCTGTGGAAGACCTTCCGCCTTAAATATACCTCTTAATATATTCTTTAAAAATCCACGCCTTTGGAAGACCTCTAAGAAATATTCTTTAAAAATCCACGCCTTTGGAAGACCTCTAAGAAATATTCTTTAAAAATCCACGCCTTTGGAAGACCTCTAAGAAATATTCTTTAAAAATCCACGCCTTTGGAAGACCTCTAAGAAATATTCTTTAAAAATCCACGCCTTTGGAAGACCTCTAAGAAATATTCTTTAAAAATCCACGCCTTTGGAAGACCTCTAAGAAATATTCTTTAAAAATCCACGCCTTTGGAAGACCTCTAAGAAATATTCTTTAAAAATCCACGCCTTTGGAAGACCTCTAAGAAATATTCTTTAAAAATCCACGCCTTTGGAAGACCTCTAAGAAATATTCTTTAAAAATCCACGCCTTTGGAAGACCTCTAAGAAATATTCTTTAAAAATCCACGCCTTTGGAAGACCTCTAAGAAATATTCTTTAAAAATCCACGCCTTTGGAAGACCTCTAAGAAATATTCTTTAAAAATCCACGCCTTTGGAAGACCTCTAAGAAATATTCTTTAAAAATCCACGCCTTTGGAAGACCTCTAAGAAATATTCTTTAAAAATCCACGCCTTTGGAAGACCTCTAAGAAATATTCTTTAAAAATCCACGCCTTTGGAAGACCACTAAGAAATATTCTTTAAAAATCCACGCCTTTGGAAGACCTCTAAGAAATATTCTTTAAAAATCCACGCCTTTGGAAGACCTCTAAGAAATATTCTTTAAAAATCCACGCCTTTGGAAGACCTCTAAGAAATATTCTTTAAAAATCCACGCCTTTGGAAGACCTCTAAGAAATATTCTTTAAAAATCCACGCCTTTGGAAGACCTCTAAGAAATATTCTTTAAAAATCCACGCCTTTGGAAGACCTCTAAGAAATATTCTTTAAAAATCCACGCCTTTGGAAGACCACTAAGAAATATTCTTTAAAAATCCACGCCTTTGGAAGACCTCTAAGAAATATTCTTTAAAAATCCACGCCTTTGGAAGACCTCTAAGAAATATTCTTTAAAAATCCACGCCTTTGGAAGACCTCTAAGAAATATTCTTTAAAAATCCACGCCTTTGGAAGACCTCTAAGAAATATTCTTTAAAAATCCACGCCTTTGAAAGACCTCTAAAAAATATTCTTTAAAAAATCCACGCCTTTGAAAGACCTCTAAAAAATATTCTTTAAAAAATCCACGCCTTTGAAAGACCTCTAAAAAATATTCTTTAAAAAATCCACGCCTTTGAAAGACCTCTAAAAAAATGTTTTAAAAATCAAAGTCTTTTGATGTCCTACCTATTTTTCCCTCCATTTTCTTGACTTTGAATAACAATGGCTGCACTTAAAAAAATAATTATTTGGTGATTTGTCGATTTTTATTCGAATTTCCATGGAACGATTAAAAAGTTAAATGTATGGCGACTACAATTTATGTTCGTGTGTGCGCAATTCTTGCTTCCTTGTACTTCGTTCGTGTATTTTATTGTTATAAGCACATTTTATTTATTTATATTCCATTTTGTTAATTTAATGTCTTTGGGAGCAGAGCAATTGAAGGGACGGGACGAACTGAAGCTTGCCTCCTTCCCCCCAAACTTCCATTTTTATTTCAGATCGAAGATGACTCCACCACGTTAAACCTCCCGAACGACGATGGTAGGTAGTCTGTTCTTTTTTTAGGGTTATGGCCGTAAGTGAGAAACCATTTTGGCCCGTTAATAAATCTCGTAATCGCATTCTTTATGGACCCATTAAAATCATAGTAAAGCAATTTGTTTAAGATTTATACCGACACGCAGTAAAGTAGCGATAAATTTCAACTCTTTTTTTCTTTTCGAAACAAAAAACTGAATAAAAATAAAATGTGTGTTATGTGACTGAGTAGCAATGTATTTGTGTGATTATGAGTGTGTATGTGTGTGTGTGCGGCAATAATAAAATGAGAAGACATACATTTACATGGACTTTCACCCGCTCGCCGCTCACTTTGCCATCATTTCCCATTAAAATGGGAAATAAAACAAAATAAATGAATTCACATTAACACCACCATTACATGCGGAGTAACCTGCCCAGCAGCAGCTCCCCAAACATTAGTTGAGGATAATTTCAAAGATCATTCCGAACGACAAAAAAAGTACTTAGGCTAAGTTACATTTGTTTAAAAAAAAACACATAAGTACATATGTACAGAGATAAGAATGTGTGTAAGCATAATGCACCATTAGCCTTTGAGGATCCGCATTACTTCTTTTCTAACCTACCAAGAAGTATGGAACCTATAAAATTAAATTTTATAAAATGTTATTAGAGCCATAGGAGTGGATTTTTTAAAGAATATTTTTAAGAGGTCATCAAAAGGCGTCGATTTTTTAAAGAATATTTTTTAAGAGGCCTCTACACAAGGCGTGGATTTTTTAAAGAATATTTTTTAAGAGGCCTCTACACAAGGCGTGGATTTTTTAAAGAATATTTTTTAAGAGGCCTCTACACAAGGCGTGGATTTTTTAAAGAATATTTTTTAAGAGGCCTTTCAAATGCGTGGATTTTTAAAAGAATATTTTTTAAGAGGCCTTTCAAATGCGTGGATTTTTAAAAGAATATTTTTTAAGAGGGCTACCTTCACAAGGCGTGGATTTTTTAAAAGAATATTTTTTAAGAGGTCTTCCTTCACAAGGCGTGGATTTTTTAAAGAATATTTTTTAAGAGGGCTACCTTCACAAGGCGTGGATTTTTTAAAAGAATATTTGTTCAAGTTCCTGCCATGATGGGATGAATGAAAGATGATAAGAATAAGAACTTCTAAGGTCACCCATTTATGTTTTAACGACAATTATATGACAGTCATTTGTTTTATTACTCCCATACTAAAGCTAATCAGATAAAGGGAGTTTTTATGACAGCATATCTAGAACATTGTGGGTTATTACAAATTCCCTGTGTAGTTAAGAGAGTGTGTACGTGGGCTACACGGAACAATGAAACGAGTTACTCGTTTAGAAAAAAATACTCATCCACAACAAATTGCTAGGAAACCTTCGAATATGAAATAAAACAAATGCCGCAAATGTAAAATGCTCTCTACCACCTTTCTGGAATTTAAATAATATTCTGGATGCTATTGGTTTCATACAACATGGATACATGGGGGAAGGAAGGTCCTCCTCCGAATACTCATACAAATCTCAACATACTCACCACATTCAAATAATTTTTTATGATATTCATATTTTGGAAATAAAAAAAAACTGAATACACCCCTCCTCTTGACACCGGATTTTTTCTCTTTTACGACATTTGTTGTTGTCGGTCTTTTTTGTTGCTTTGTTTTAGCTTCTGTTTTTTTTGTTATTTCCGTAGAGCCAATTTAACTCTTAAAATGGTTCTGTGGTTTAAGTACGGTTATTGTTGAGATTAATAACAAAAAATAAAAACAACAAATGAAATAAAAAGAGGATATTTCAAGGATTGTTTTAAGGACAAATGAAAAAAATTGTATAAACAAAATGAAATGGAAAATAACTATACACTAGAGGAAGACAGCGAACAAAGAACTGTAAATGACCAAATAAACAAAAGGGGAATATTCGAAAAAAATACTACCATAAAAATGTCAACCCTTACGAAGTTGGAAAAAAGAAAGGTAAAAAACCAATAAAAATGGGGATTCATAAATCTTAAAAGGTGTACACGAATAAAGAAATAAATTCACATTATAATTAGGTAAAATTATATTTATTGTTGTACATCTTATCTGTGAACATTCTAAATTATATCTAAATGTAATATAAAAGGAATAAAAAATTGTATATTTTTTGAATATATATTTTTTTTACGGTCCACTATCTCGTGGCTTTCCGAAGGTTAAAATATGCGTCGATTTTTTAAAGAATATTTTTGAAGGACTAAAATAGGTGTGAATTTTTAAAGAATATCTTTCAAGGGCTATAACAGGCATGAATTTTTAAGGAATATTTTTTCAGAAGCTATAACAGGCGCGAATTTTATAAAAAATATTTTTCAAGGGCTTTAAGAGGCGTGGATTATTTAAAGAATATTTTTTCAAGGGCTATCCAAGGCGTGGATTTATTAAAGAATATTTTTTCAAGTGGATTTTCAAGGGCAACCACGGTTAGGTTAGGTTGGGTTAAAAAGTGGAGTAGATGATACCACCAAATGTCCAACATGAGAAGGAGATACACATAACCCTTCTGAGGCGTGTTGTGCGCTCTAGAAATGGGGAGAAAGTTAAATCAGAATTTGTTAAAGTTTATATTAAAAACATTTGCGTTTGATTCCCCTATGAGTCTAGGAATTCCTTGTGTTTTCGAACTACTTCAATCGGTTAGTCCGTGAAGATCGGTTAGTCCGTGAAGAGTGTCATTTCCCAAGAATTGTCTCCGAAGGCATCTAAATGCTGGGCAATGGCACAGGAAACGTTCCAGCGTTTCACAGTCATCCCCACACGCTCTGCACATGCTACTACCTTCGCATCCAATCTTGAGTAGATGTGCCTTCAGGCTGAGGTGTCCCCTTCACCACACTCTGGAACAGCGTATTATGTCTTTGTGCATATGTTTGTAACAGGCAAAAGAAAACGAGATAGAAACATGGTTCCTTTTGAGAATATGCATAAGCCGATTTATGCATGTCCGTCCGTCCGTCCATGTATTTTTGTTAACAAAATACAGCTCGCATTTGTGATCCGATTTGGATGAAATTTGGCACAGTTCACTTATTTGGCCCAAGGACGAACCCTATTGAAATTGGGAAAAATCGGTTCAGATTTAGATATAGCTCCCATATATTTTTTCGTCCGATTTTATGTAAATGGTGCACCAAAGTCCCTATACATCCTTCGATTTGCACGAAGTTTGGCACAGCTTACTGAATTAAGTCTAAAAATATGTGTGTTAAATTTCGTAAAAATCGGTTCAGATTTAGATATACCTCCCATATATATTTTCGTCCGATTTTTGGTAAATAATGTACTAAAGTCCCTATATATCCTCAGATTTGCACGAAATTTGGCATAGCATATTGAAATAAGTCTAGAAAGATGTGTTTTAAATTTTGTGAAAATCGGTTCAGATTTAGATATAGGTCCCGTATATATTTTCGTCCGATTTTATGTAAATGGTGCACCAAAATCCCTATATATCTTCCATTTGCACGAAATTTGGATTTATATGTAAATGAAGAACTCAAAATATGGCAGAATGCATGTGACAAGTTTCGATGAATTCGGTTTAGATTTCGATATTTTGCTTTAAATTTATTTACATCATTTTGTCCCATTATAAGAAGCAATGACATGCAGAATGACATGTTTAATTTCATGTTAATGGTCCTTCAAAAATGCGACGTCTGTTAGGATTCCATCTGTTGGATATACCCAAAGTGGTGAAGGGTATCATACTCGGCCCCGTCCGACATTACTACTTCCCTTACTGGTTTTTGTTTAGCGTTAGGATTTGCTTAGTATTGTCTTCACATGGGTCGCCCCATTAGATTTTGGTGATTTTTCCTGTCCCCTCATTATCGGATTTTGTGGGTCTCATTTGCCCATTCCATCATTTCTTGGCGTGTCTCGCTAAAGGGTTTGGCGGTATTCACATCTATTGTGTGTGCAGTAGCTCTCCTGACTAGTTGATTTGCTATCTCGTTGCCTATGATTCCTTGGTGACTCCGTCCCCATATAATTCGTACAGGTCCTTGTTGTGAGAAGTCATTAATGGTATTTATACATTTCATACATTTATACATTGCTTGCTGTCCGTAATAATAATAATTTGTATTTTGACCTTGGTTTGAAATTAACCAGTTAAGACACTCTGTTATAGCTTCAACCTCTGCCTGTAAGATCGTGCTGTGATCTGTAAGACGAAGAGAAATTTCGGTATCCGGTTCTTCGATAAAAAAAGTCCCAGTCCAGTTTTATCTCCTAATTGAGAGCCATTTGTGTAGCAACAGTTACCAGGCGGCATCTGAACTCATTGTTCTCTATCTGGTATTATAGTTTCGCACCCTGTCACTACTCTCGTTTCAGGTATGCGGTCTGAATCAAAGGTATTGGATGTTGACTCAGTAGTTGCCTGTAATATGTTTTTGTGCGGTGTGTTGTGTCCGGTGTCTATCCACACACGTCCATTGCTTTAAGTTTTAAAGCTGCAACCGCTGCTTCATTTTTTATTTGGATGTGTATCGGATGTATACATAAAATTGTTTCCAAGGCCCTAGTTGGTGTTGTACGCATTGCTCCACATATTTCTAGGCAATATGTTCTTTGAACTTTCTGTAAAGTTTTTACGTTTCATTTTTTATACATTGCTGTCCACCAGACAACAGACGCGTATGTTAGAATTGGTCTAATAACGCTCATATAGATCCAGTATATCATCATTGGGTTGAAACCCCATTTAGAGCCTACGGCTCTTCTTCAGAAACACCAGCATCTTTGTTTCCGTTATCCGGTCCTGCCGCTTTCAATGGTGAGAAGCTTTTTAGGGCGGCTAACACCATTGACTTGTCAATAATAGGTTCCTCTGATCTCTCTACCCTATCTGTCATGACATCGTCCATTGTCGATGTGTTCGATGGGAAGTGAGCATTCATTAGGGCCTTAGTGTTTCCTCAATTGTTTCTATTCTATCACCCTCACCGTTTACCATAGTTCGCGTTGGGTGTCTTGAATAGAAATTTCTTGTCTTGGATAGAAATTTCTTGATTTTTGAAACGTCGTTGACGATGTCTACCTGTTAGCAGAACAGCTTCCAGGAGTTGCGTTTGGCGGTTCTTGTCAATTAATATAATATTATTTCCGTTTATCGTGGAAGTTGTCGCAGAATATTGTAGATTTTTTTCGGCGTGCTCTGTTGTAAATCTTTCGGACCTCTTTTTCTTTGTTCCGAATTTCCCCTGTCATCCAGGGGTTTTCCAGGGGTTTTCTCCTTTCCCGAAGAGGACAACCTTCTTCGAAAGACTTTACAATTACTTTCGTTAATTTGTTGACGTTCCTGTCTATGTCATTCGTGTCTAGGCATTCATAATTTGGTTGCCCTAAACCCTCCTTGAATAGTCTCCCAAACTTTATACAGTTAGTTTTGGACTTGTTTCGGATGTGTATGGGTTTCGTCGGTGGCCGTATGAGATGAGGACATATTGTTATATCTAATTATGTTAACAATGGTAGGTTTATTGCCTATGTTAAAGGTTATCATATCGTTAGTATATAAAAAATCTAGAAGGGCCTGGCCATTTTTGTTAGTATTTGTACTGTCCCACGCAATATGATGTGAGGTAGCATCACTACTAATTAGTACTACTAATTAGTACTTTTTGACTACCAAAGACGTGGATCTTTTAAAGAATATTTTTTATAGGGAACCACCAAAGGTGTGGATTTTTATACCACACACAACTATGTTGTCAGGGTATTATAGCTTTTTGCAGCCCTAAAAGTTTGTAACGCCGCGAAATATTGGTCCTAGACCCACCGTTAAGTATACCGATCATCACATGACATGTGTGTCCGTCCGTCCGTCTGTCCATTATAATTTGTAAACACGATACAGGCCGCAGTTATGGACCAATCTTCACGAAATTTTGCATGTAGGATGGGTTCTGACCAATGGAGACCCCTATTGTTTTTGGTAAAGATCCGTTAAAATTTAGGGGATGAAATGGACCAAAAACGAAATTTTTGTCTGATTTTCTGGTCGCTCCAGAGGCCGCAATTATGACCCAAACATCACGAATTTCTACACGGAGAAAGGGATTGGGCCAAAGAATATGCATGCATGTTTTGATAAAGATCGGTCAATAATTAGGGGGTCAAATGGACCCTTACTTTTGTGTGAAAAATGACAAAATTTGTATTCTATAGCGTATATATTTACTCCTGAATGACATAGAGCCGAGAAGTTGATAGTATATCCAAGTGGAGTAGTTGACCTTTAAATTGATACCCATTATATTGTCGTATGTACTCGGATGTGGGGTTACATTTAAATATTTACAGGTGCTTACGTACTCAAATATTATTTATTAACACATTACCACACTAGAGGCGGAAATACAGCGCGGATCGCTTTGAATATTTCCATGAGGATCCAGGTATGGTCAAGGATAACGCCTATAATTTTCGGTGATGATCTGATAATAATATTGGAATGAGGTGGACCGAAAACTTAATTTTTTGTGTGTTTTCTAGTCAATATATAGACCACAATTGAAAGCCGAACATCATAACACAACCCACGGCTTTCCCTTGAAGGCCAGACTCAGAATATAGAACCACACAAAGTGAGATTTTCTAGGAAGTTGTGTAGGGTATCATATGGTCGGCCCCGCCCGACTATACTGCTCCGCTCACTGTTTTAAAGAATATTTTTTATAGGGACCCACCAAAGGCGTGGATTCTTTAAAGAATCTTTTTTCAAGGGCTAATATTTTTTCAGGGACCTACCAAAGGCGTTGGTGTCTTTAAGAGTGTTTTTTTTTTCTTTTCCAGATTCTATGACACCTACACCGAACATCTAAAATTGTTCGGCATATAATTATGAATATGTCGAAGAGAAGTTGTCATACTATGTTAATGATAATTTTTATTTAACATTATAAAAAAGTTATAAATCTCTTCGACATTTACCACATATAACAACAACAACACCAACTACAACTACGAAAGAAATGAAGTTAATTGAAAAGGAAATGTGAAAACTGGCAACTGATGATTTATGATTTGTTGCGATACGTTTTGACAGTTGTAATTATTCTTGTGTCATTTGTCGCTTGTTTTTTCGTTGTTGTTGTTGCCGTCTTCGTTGTCTGTCCAAACTAATACTGGCTTGGTCATATCATAACTGAGATCAATCGATCACGAAACACCTTTTTTCTGCAGCACCAACTCGAAGTAACACCATTGGCATGACCACAAATCGCTACAAACCCACAATTCTGTACGGGGGATTGTGTGTGGATGTGTGCGTGTGTGTGATATTTGATTTGTGTGTGAATGGTGGCATGAAGTGGATAGTTAGATGGTTGTGGCTGGTTGGTGATATCAATTTTTATCGATACTCTCGGGAGCTAAACATGACAATGTCATGCATATGATTTTGTCCAAATACGGGTATCATGGTTGGCTTTCCTGTCTGCTTACGTTCAAAATCTATGTATGTAGATATCAATAATTGTAATTATTTATTATTTTATTCTAGGCAATTGTTGGCTAACCAAAGCAAATGAAGAAATTATAATCATCTACGCAAGACACACAAGGTGAGGTTGATGGTGGCGGGGACAATCACACTTTGTGGCACTTGGCTTGTCACAAGATAAATCTACACAATGTGTGGTATTTTTGTGAATGGTAATAGATTCCGAAAAAATTAAAAAAAATACAAAATCATTATTGCTGGCTTGATCTGATGAATCATACAGGTTAACAGATTTTTCGATGAAAACAATTTATTTTACAGGAAAATATTTCGAAGTACTCATAGGAGAGAGACATAGAAACAACTCTTGGGAACAATGTTCTAAAATAGACCTCAAAATCCACGCCTTTGGTAGGTCCCTTGAAAAAATATTCTTTAAAAAATCCACGCCCTTAAAAAAATCCACGCCTTTGGTAGGTCCCTTGAAAAAATATTCTTTAAAAATCCACGCCTTTGGTAGGTCCCTTGAAAAAATATTCTTTAAAAAATCCACGCCTTTGGTAGGTCCCTTGAAAAAATATTCTTTAAAAAATCCACGCCTTTAAAAAAATCCACGCCTTTGGTAGGTCCCTTGAAAAAATATTCTTTAAAAAATCCACGCCTTTAAAAAAATCCACGCCTTTGGTAGGTCCCTTGAAAAAATATTCTTTAAAAAATCCACGCCTTTAAAAAAATCCACGCCTTTGGTAGGTCCCTTGAAAAAATATTCTTTAAAAATCCACGCCTTTGGTAGGTCCCTTGAAAAAATATTCTTTAAAAATCCACGCCTTTGGTAGGTCCCTTGAAAAAATATTCTTTGGTAGGTCCCTTGAAAAAATATTCTTTAAAAATCCACGCCTTTGGTAGGTCCCTTGAAAAAATATTCTTTAAAAATCCACGCCTTTGGTAGGTCCCTTGAAAAAATATTCTTTAAAAAATCCACTCCTTTGGTAGGGCCCTTGAAAAAATATTCTTTAAAAAGTCCACGCCTTCGATAGCCCATGAAAAAATATTCTTTAAAAAGTCCACGCCTTCGATAGCCCATGAAAAAATATTCTTTAAAAATCCACGCCTTGGATAGCCCTTGAAAAAATATTCTTTAACAAATCCACGCCTTGAATAGCCCTTGAAAAACTATTCTTTAAACAATCCACGTCTTTGGTAGGGCCATTGAAAAAATATTCTTTAAAAAATCCACGTCTTTGGTAGGGCCCTTGAAAAAATATTCTTTAAAAATCCACGCCTTTGGTATGGCCCTTGAAAAATATTCTTTAAAAAATCCACGCCTTCTCTAGCCCTAGAAAAATATTTTTTTTTTAAAATCCACGCCTTTGGTATGGCCCTTGAAAAATATTCTTTAAAAAATCCACGCCCTCTCGAGCCCTTGAAAATTTTTTTTTTAAATCCACGCCTTCTCTAGCCGTTGAAAATTTTTTTTAAATCCACGCCTTTGCTGGATGCCTGAAAAATATTCTTTAAAAAATCCACGCCTTTGCTGGGTCCCTGAAAAAAATTCTTTAAAAAATCCACGCCTTTGCTGGGTCCCTGAAAAAAATTCTTTAAAAAATCCACGCCTTTGCTGGGTCCCTGAAAAAAATTCTTTAAAAAATCCACGCCTTTGCTGGGTCCCTGAAAAATATTCTTTAAAAAATCCACGACTTTGCTGGGTCCCTGAAAAATATTCTTTAAAAAATCCACGCCTTTGCTGGGTCCCTGATAAATATTCTTAAAAAAATCCACGTCTTTGCTGGGTCACTGAAAAATATTCTTTAAAAAATCCACGCCTTTGCTGGGTCCCTGAAAAATATTCTTTAAAAATCCACGCCTTGGATAGGCCTTGAAAAAATATTCTTTAAAAAATCCACGCCTTTGGTAGGGCCCTTGAAAAAATATTCTTTAATACATCCACGCCTTGGATAGCCTTTGAAACAATATTCTTTAATAAATCCACGCCTTGGTTAGCCCTTGAAAAAATATTCTTTAATAAATCCACGCCTTGGATAGCCCTTGAAAAAAATATTCTTTAATAAATCCACGTCTTGGATAGCCCTTGAAAAAATATTCTTTAAAAAAAACCACGCCTTGGATAGCCCTTGAAAAAATATTCTTTAATAAATCCACGCCTTGGATAGCCCTTGAAAAAATATTCTTTAATAAATCCACGCCTTGGATAGCCCTTGAAAAACTATTCTTTAAACAATCCACGCCTTTGGTAGGGCCATTGAAAAAATATTCTTTAAAAAATCCACGTCTTTGGTAGGGCCCTTGAAAAAATATTCTTTAAAAATCCACGCCTTTGGTATGGCCCTTGAAAAAATATTCTTTAAAAATCCACGCCTTTGGTATGGCCCTTGAAAAATATTCTTTAAAAAATCCACGCCTTCTCTAGCCCTAGAAAAATATTATTTTTTTTTAAATCCACGCCTTTGGTATGGCCCTTGAAAAATATTCTTTAAAAAATCCACGCCTTTGGTATGGCCCTTGAAAAATATTCTTTAAAAAATCCACGCCTTCTCTAGCCCTTGAAAATTTTTTTTTTAAAAATCCACGCCTTTGCTGGATGCCTGAAAAATATTCTTTAAAAAATCCACGCCTTTGCTGGGTCCCTGAAAAAAAATCTTTAAAAAATCCACGCCTTTGCTGGGTCCCTGAAAAATATTCTTTAAAAAATCCACCCCTTTGCTGGGTCCCTGAAAAATATTCTTAAAAAAATCCACGCCTTTGCTGGGTCCCTGAAAAATATTCTTTAAAAAATCCAAGCCTTTGCTGGGTCCCTAAAAAATATTCTTTAAAAATCCACGCCTTGGATAGGCCTTGAAAAAATATTCTTTAATAAATCCACGCCTTGGATAGCCTTTGAAAAAATATTCTTTAATAAATCCACGCCTTGGATAGCCTTTGAAAAAATATTCTTTAATAAATCCACGCCTTGGATAGCCTTTGAAAAAATATTCTTTAAAAAAAACCACGCCTTGGATAGCCCTTGAAAAAATATTCTTTAAAAAATCCACGCCTTTGGTATGGCCCTTGAAAAATATTCTTTAAAAAATCCACGCCTTCTCTAGCCCTTGAAAATTTTTTTTTAAAAAATCCACGCCTTCTCTAGCCCTTGAAAATTTTTTTTTTTAAAAATCCACGCTTTTGCTGGGTCCCTGAAAAATATTCTTTAAAAAATCCACGCCTTTGCTGGGTCCCTGAAAAATATTCTTAAAAAAATCCACGCCTTTGCTGGGTCCCTGAAAAATATTCTTTAAAAAATCCACGCCTTTGCTGGGTCCCTGAAAAATATTCTTTAAAAATCCACGCCTTGGATAGGCCTTGAAAAAATATTCTTTAAAAAATCCACGCCTTTGGTAGGGCCCTTGAAAAAATATTATTTAATAAATCCACGCCTCAGTTGGCCTTTGAAAAATATTCTTTAATAAATCCACGCCTTGGTTAGCCCTTGAAAAAATATTCTTTAATAAATCCACGCCTTGGATAGCCCTTGAAAAAAATATTCTTTAATAAATCCACGTCTTGGATAGCCCTTGAAAAAATATTCTTTAAAAAAAACCACGCCTTGGATAGCCCTTGAAAAAATATTCTTTAATAAATCCACCCCTTTGCTGGCCAATCCACGCCTTGGATAGCCCTTGAAAAAATATTCTTTAATAAATCCACGTCTTGGATAGCCCTTGAAAAAATATTCTTTAAAAAATCCACGTCTTTGGTAGGGCCCTTGAAAAAATATTCTTTAAAAATCCACGCCTTTGGTATGGCCCTTGAAAAAATATTCTTTAAAAATCCACGCCTTTGGTATGGCCCTTGAAAAATATTCTTTAAAAAATTCACGCATCCGTTGGCCCTTGAAAAATTTTTTTTAAAAAATCCACGCCTTCTTAGCCCTTGAAAAATATTTTTTTTAAAAATCCACGCTTTTGCTGGCCCTTGAAAAATATTTTTTAAAAAATCCAAGCCGTGGATGGCCCTTGAAAAATATTTTTTAAAAAATCCAAGCCGTGGATGGCCCTTGAAAAATATTTTTTAAAAAATCCACGCCTTTGTTAGTCCTTGAAAAAATATTCTTTAAAAATCAACGTCTTGTAGAGGCCTTGAAAAAATATTCCTTAAAAAATCCACGCCTTTGGTAGGGCCCTTGAAAAAATATTCTTTAATAAATCCACGCCTTGGATAGCCTTTGACAAAATATTCTTTAATAAATCCACGCCTTGGTTAGCCCTTGAAAAAATATTAATTAAAAAATCCACCCCTTGGATAGCCCTTTAAAAAATATTCTTTAAAAAATCCACGCCTTGGATAGCCCTTGAAAAAATATTCTTTAATAAATCCACGCCTTGGATAGCCCTTGAAAAAATATTCTTTAATAAATCCACGCCTTGGATAGCCCTTGAAAAAATATTCTTTAATAAATCCACGCCTTGGATAGCCCTTGAAAAATATTCTTTAATAAATCCACGCCTTTGGTGGCCCTTGAAAAAATATTCTTTAATAAATCCACGCCTTTGGTGGCCCTTGAAAAATATTCTTTAAAAATCCACGCCTCAGTTGGCCCTTGAAAAATATTCTTTAATAAATCCACGCCTCAGTTGGCCCTTGAAAAATATTCTTTAATAAATCCACGCCTCAGTTGGCCCTTGAAAAATATTCTTTAATAAATCCACGCCTCAGTGGGCCCTTGAAAAATATTCTTTAATAAATCCACGCCTTTGCTGGCCCTTGAAAAATATTCTTTAATAAATCCACGCCTCAGTTGGCCCTTGAAAAATATTCTTTAATAAATCCACGCCTCAGTTGGCCCTTGAAAAATATTCTTTAATAAATCCACGCCTTGGATAGGCCTTGAAAAAATATTCTTTAAAAAATCCACGCCTTTGGCCCTTGAAAAATATTCTTTAATAAATCCACGCCTCAGTTGGCCCTTGAAAAATATTCTTTAATAAATCCACGCCTCAGTTGGCCCTTGAAAAATATTCTTTAATAAATCCACGCCTCAGTTGGCCCTTGAAAAATATTCTTTAATAAATCCACGCCTCAGTTGGCCCTTGAAAAATATTCTTTAATAAATCCACGCCTCAGTTGGCCCTTGAAAAATATTCTTTAATAAATCCACGCCTCAGTTGGCCCTTGAAAAATATTCTTTAATAAATCCACGCCTCAGTTGGCCCTTGAAAAATATTCTTTAATAAATCCACGCCTTTGTTGGCCCTTGAAAAATATTCTTTAATAAATCCACGCCTCAGTTGGCCCTTGAAAAATATTCTTTAATAAATCCACGCCTTTGTTGGCCCTTGAAAAATATTCTTTAATAAATCCACGCCTTTGTTGGCCCTTGAAAAATATTCTTTAATAAATCCACGCCTCAGTTGGCCCTTGAAAAATATTCTTTAATAAATCCACGCCACAGTTTGCCCTTGAAAAATATTCTTTAAAAAATCCACGCCTCAGTTGGCCCTTGAAAAATATTCTTTAAAAAATCCACGCCTTCTCTAGCCCTTGAAATTTTTTTTTTTAAAAATCGACGCCTTTGCTGGTGCCATAATAAATCCACGCCTAAGTTTCCACTTGAAAAAAAATCTTTAAAAAATCCACGCCTTTGCTGGCCCTTGAAAAATATTCTTTAATAAATCCACCCCTCAGTTGGCCCTTGAAAAATATTCTTAAAAAAATCCACGCCTTTGCTGGGGTTCGTATGTTGATAATGATGATGATGATGAGCATTCAATGGAGATGCAACCAAGTATCACTCACTCTCTCTGTCTCTTCATCTGTATGATGTTTGTTTGTACATATGTATGTTTCTTTGTATTGTTTGTGATTTCGAATTCATCATTATTATAGATTTCAGTTTCTACCGGCTAACAACATGGGTGCACTTCATATTACTTTTTTGTATTATTCAACAAAGTCATAATATACAACAACTACAACAAGAATAACAACAAAAAATAAAGCAAAAATTGTATCTGATATCTTCATAATGCATATGAATATACAAATGGATGGATAGATGAGTTGCAGGGGATAGATGGATGTATGGAAGACTGTATGTAGGTTTGTCTGTCTGCTTGTATGGCAGTTTGAATGGATATCAATCTCGTCGAACACACTTCATTTGCAATGGTTCGTAGTTTTTTTTTAAACAGAATATCTAGTGGCAAAGCGAACCATACAAACGAACATCATATCAAATAAAATTCGAACAAAAAAAAAAAAAATTGGAAACTTCACATGAAAGTTCATGTACATACCTACAAAGCGCAAATATACATGCATAGGTATATTCAAACGTCCGTCTGTCATTTTCCAACATTACAACAGTATACTGCTGCACATTGGAATAAACATGGAAAACTCCTCATATTATGTGGATTTTTATTTCATCATCACCCCGAAAAAAAAGGTAAATATCTACCATGTGTGTATGTATGTTCATCAAATAATGTAATATTGCATTGAAAGCGGTAAAAGTTTAAAAAGAGTATTTCTTGAATTTTTTTCCATTTGTATTTTTCAACAAAATATTATCAATTTGTTGTTGCTGTCATTTGGATATGGTTGTTTTGTGTTATATGACAAGTACATTCTCTCTCTTGACTTTTTTTCTATAAATTGTTTTCATTTTTTCTGGGAATTTTGGAAATTTTTTTTATTTTTGAGTTATTTAAGTTGCCATCCGGCACTGTTGTTGATGGGTTACTTTTCAATTTAAAATTTCATAGAAATTCCAGCAACAGGCGAGTATTTTTTAAAGAATATTTTTTCTAGGCCTTCAACAGGAGTGGATTTTTTAATGAATATTTTTTTCTAGGCCTTTAAGAGGAGGTGTGGACTCTTTTAAAAAAAATATTTTTTCTAGGCCTTCTACAGTCGTGGATTTTTTAAAGAATATTTTTTCTAGGCTTCAACAGGCGTGGATTTATTAAAGAATATTTTTTTCTAGGCCTTCAACAGGCGTGGATATTTTTAAAGAATATTTTTTTCTAGGCCTTCAACAGGCGTGAATTTTTTTAAAGAATATTTTTTAAAGAATATTTTTTCTAGGCCTTCAACAGGCTTGGATTTTTTTACAGAATATTTTTTCTAGGCCTTCAACAGGCGTGGATATTTTTAAAGAATATTTTTTTCTAGGCCTTCAACAGGCGTGAATTTTTTAAAGAATATTTTTTCTAGGCCTTCAACAGGCGTGGATTTTTTAAAGAATATTTTTTCTAGGCCTTCAACAGGCGTGGATTTTTTTAAAGAATATTTTTTCAGGCCCTACAACAGGCGTGGATTTTTTTAAAGAATATTTTTTCTAGGCCTCAGACAAGGCGCTGATTTTTTAAAGAATATTTTTTCTAGGCCTTTTTTTTTAATGAATATTTTTTTCTAGAATATTTTTTATTTTTTCTAGGCTTCAACAGGCGTGGATTTATTAAAGAATATTTTTTTCTAGGCCTTCAACAGGCGTGGATATTTTTAAAGAATATTTTTTTCTAGGCCTTCAACAGGCGTGAATTTTTTAAAGAATATTTTTTCTAGGCCTTCAACAGGCGTGGATTTTTTAAAGAATATTTTTTCTAGGCCTTCAACAGGCGTGGATATTTTTAAAGAATATTTTTTTCTAGGCCTTCAACAGGCGTGGATTTTTTTAAAGAATATTTTTTCTAGGCCTTCAACAGGCGAGTATTTTTTAAAGAATATTTTTTCTAGGCCTTCAACAGGCGTGGATTTTTTAAAGAATATTTTTTCTAGGCCTTCAACAGGCGTGGATTTTTTAAAGAATATTTTTTCTAGGCCTTCAACAGGCGTGGATATTTTTAAAGAATATTTTTTTCTAGGCCTTCAACAGGCGTGGATTTTTTTAAAGAATATTTTTTCTAGGCCTTCAACAGGCGTGGATTTTTTTAAAGAATATTTTTTCTAGGCCTTCAACAGGCGTGGATTTTTTTAAAGAATATTTTTTCTAGGCCTTCAACAGGCGTGGATTTTTTTAAAAAATATTTTTGAGGTCAACAACAGGCGTGGATTTTTTTAAAGAATATTTTTTCTAGGCCTTCAACAGGCGTGGATTTTTTTTAAAGAATATTTTTTCTAGGCCTTCAACAGGCGTGGATTTTTTTAAAGAATATTTTTTCTAGGCATTCAACAGGCGTGGATTTTTTTAAAGAATATTTTTTCTAGGCCTTCAACAGGCGTGGATTTTTTTAAGAATATTTTTTCTAGGCCTTCAACAGGCTTGGATTTTTTTAAAGAATATTTTTTCTAGGCCTTCAACAGGCGTGGATTTTTTTAAAGAATATTTTTTCCAGGCCTTCAACAGGCGTGGATTTTTTAAAGAATATTTTTTCTAGGCCTTCAACAGGCGTGGATTTTTTTAAAGAATATTTTTTCTAGGCCTTCAACAGGCGTGGATTTTTTTAAAGAATATTTTTTCTTGACCTTCAACAGGCGTGGATTTTTGTAAAGAATATTTTTCTGGGCCTTCAACAGGCGTGGATTTTTCTAAAGAATATTTTTTCTAGGCCTTCAACAGGCGTGGATTTTTTTAAAGAATATTTTTTCTAGGCCTTCAGCAGGCGTGGATTTTTTAAAGAATATTTTTTCTAGGCCTTCAACAGGCGTGGATTTTTTTAAAGAATATTTTTTCTAGGCCTTCAACAGGCGTGGATTTTTTTAAAGAATATTTTTTCTAGGCCTTCAACAGGCGTGGATTTTTTTAAAGAATATTTTTTCTAGGCCTTCAGCAGGCGTGGATTTTTTAAAGAATATTTTTTCTAGGCCTTCAGCAGGCGTGGATTTTTTAAAGAATATTTTTTCTAGGCCTTCAACAGGCGCGGATTTATTAAAGAATGTTTTTTAAGCCTTCAACAGAATATTTTTTCTAGGCCTTCAACAGGCGTGGATTTTTTTAAAGAATATTTTTTCTAGGCCTTCAACAGGCTTGGATTTTTCTAAAGAATATTTTTTCTAGGCCTTCAACAGGCGTGGATTTTTTTAAAGAATATTTTTTCTAGGCCTTCAACGGGCGTGGTTTCAGGGACCTACATAAGGTGTAGATTTATTAAAGAATATTTTTCTGGGACTTACATAAAAAATAGTTTTTCGTTTCTGATTGAAAGGAAAACCCAATTTTCCAAGTGAATTTTGAAAAATTACAAAAACATTGCTATCCACAATCTAAACCCCACACACACAACAACAACTGAATGACCAATGAAAAGAAAAACCCCCACAACAACAAGAATGAAGGACGTCAACGACACTTGGCAGCATTTACTTTTGATTTTCAATGCGGTTTAAGGTCTAAATTATACCAAAAATTCGAATATCAATTCATAGCAGAAAAAGAAGAAGACGAAGATTGATTGGCATTTGAATTTTTAAGTGAAACGTTGTCGGAATGCTTACAAGTCATGTTGAGAATTTGAGTTGAGTGCAGCATATGTGAGGAGGCGGCAGGCAGGGTAGTCTATTCATGCCATGTTCTGATGTTTTTTTTCTATTGTGGATGGGTGGATAAATTTCCAGGGTAGCTTACATCTTGGGCTTTACAACAACAGCAGCAACAACAAGGGAAAAAAGCGGATAATACCTGTATCAAACTGCCACCAACCAGTGTCATGAATATATTGCAGGCTGGAGAGGTTCGGATGTTTTCTTTTTTTCAGTTCAGTTTCAGTTGAGTCGACTGAGAGAGCTTAAGGAGTTTTGGTTGCTTTACTGGTTGACTGATTTTGGCCAAGAGCATTGACGATAATATTGATGACGATGTCGATGGTTGGTATGGGGTGAAGTGGAGCGGTGCGCCATAGCACGGTGTCAAGTTGATGTTGAAGACGACATCTATGAGGAGGGTGGAGTGGTGGATTATGATGCTGGATATTGTACTGATTTTATGTATGAGGCTAAATGAAGTCGAGGAGGGCTTATGTGTGGATTGTTTTGAAATACCTTACGGGTTTGGTATTTTCTTTTGATTTTTATTTTAGCAAAAATAAAAAAAAATCTTTTGGGAGGTTTTTCCTTGCCCTCCTCCTTTTTTATTTCTATAGAAAAGGAGAATTTTAAATCGGCAAAAAACTACAAGATGAAAATTGTTCGTGGCAGGAAGTCAATTGTACAAATCGATTGCGACTTTTAAAATTGTACCCAACCACTTTTATTTTCCCTTTTCATTGTGATTTGATATGTTTTTCTTGTTGTTTTTGTTTGCTGTGGCATTCATGTTCATTCATGATATACCTGACAGCAATTCCAATGATAATTTTGCCACATATGGAGGATAGAAAATTCATATATAAAAAAAGTAAAGTTATAGATTGCACAGTGTTTAGAAACGTATTAAAATGTAAAGAGGGGTAACAGTCACAGTGTCAATATTTTAAAGGCAATCTTTTTGGAAGAATATCACGAGCGTGGATGGATAGGTGGAGATTTATAGAAGATTATTTTTTCAAGGACCAACACAAGGCTCGATTCTTTAAAGACCAAACAAGGCTTAGAATTTGTAATGTTTTTAAAGGACAAGACGTTGATTATCTAAAGATTTTTTTCAGGGATCAAAAGGAATATTTTTTCAAAGACGTAAATGTTTTAAAGCATATTTTTTCAAGGCTCAAAACAAGGTGGGGTTTTGAGAATATTTTTTCAAGGACCAAAACAGGTGTAAATTTATTAGAGAATATTTTTGAATATTTTCCCGTACTAACAGAAGCGTGGATTTTTTAAAGGATACTTTTTCCCGTACTAACATAATGTTTCAAGGAAAGTATACTTTAAAGCATAATTTTTCAAGGATATTTGTTCAAGGAAATTATATTTTCCAAGCGAAGGATACATTAACGGATGTTTTTTTAAGGAAAGGATACTTTAAAAGAATATTTTTCAAGGAAATTATACTTTAATGGATATTTCTTCAAGGAAAGGACACCTTAAAGGATATTTTTCAAAGAAAATTATATTTTAAAGGATATATTTTCAAGGAACAAAACAAGGAAGGATGCCTATTAAGAACTAAGACAAGGCAGGATGCCTTTTAAGAACTAAAACAAGGGAGGATGCCTTTTAAGAACAAAAACAAGAGAGGATATTTTTTAGGACCAAAACAAGACGTGGAATTTTAAAGAACATTTTTTCAAGGAACAAAAAAAGGACTAACAGAAGTTTGGCTTATTTAAAGAATTTTTCTGTAAGGACTAACAGAAGCATGGCTTGTTTTTAAAGAACTAAAAAAGTGAATTTCACAAAAAAATGTTTCAAAGATTTACAGAAAATTAAAAAATATATACATTTTTTCAAAAATATTTAAGTACTTCGAAATGCTTTAATATCTTGAAGTATATTTTTAAGGGCCAATGATTGGCTTTTTCAAGGAAATCTTTCTATGGACACTTAGCTGCGGGAATTTTCAATTGATTTTTTCAATGGACTATCAGAAGCGATTTTTAAAAATAAATCAATCGAAAATTCACTCAGCCAAGTGTCCTTAGAGCGTGCATTTTTTAAAGCAATTATTTAGAACGACAAGCTGACGCAATGATATTTTTAACGTAATTTTTCTATGGTCTATGCGAAGCATCCTTTTTTAATTAAATTGTACAAGACTATCCGTAGCGTGGGTGTTTAATGGAGATAATATAATATTATATATTGGAGACCTATATCTTGGAGACCTATTATTTATTTTCCAAGAATTGTTGAGGCTTAAGAATATCCGAGCCTTACGATTTTATGAAAAATATTTTTTTAACGGGTTTTGAGAACCTTTTATTTTTTTTTTTTGGCAAAGGATTTTTCAAAAATTGTTTAGATATGTATTGTCCATTGCTCCCCTATAAAATTTCCTTGAAAGATCCATGCTTATAGATCCGTTGGTCCTCTATAAAATTTCTTTGAAAATTCCACGTTTATAGATCCGTTGGTACTCTATAAAATTGCCTTATAGCTCAGTTGGCCCTATATAAAATTTCCTTGAAAAATCCACGCTCCTCTATAAAATTTCCTTGAAAAATCCACGCTTCTCTATAAACTTCCCTTGAAAAAATCCACGCTCCTCTATAAAATTTCCTTAAAAAAAACACGCTTATAGATACATTGGTCCTCTATAAAATTTCCTTAAAAAACCCACGCTTATAGATACATTGGTCCTCTATAAAATTTCCTTAAAAAACCCACGCTTATAGATACATTGGTCCTCTATAAAATTTCCTTAAAAAACCCACGCTTATAGATACATTGGTCCTCTATAAAATTTCCTTAAAAAACCCACGCTTATAGATACATTGGTCCTCTATAAAATTTCCTTAAAAAACCCACCATCCTCTATAAAATTTCCTTAAAAAACACACGCTCCTCTATAAAATGTCCTTAAAAAAACCCACGCTCCTCTATAAAATTTCCTTAAAAACCTACGCTCCAATATAAACTTCCCTTGAAAAAATTCACGCTCCTCTATAAAATTTCCTTGAAAAACCCACATTTATGCATTAGTTGGTCCTCTATAAAATTTCCTTCAAAAACCCACGCTTATACATTCGTTGGTCCTCTAAAAAAACCAGTGAGCGGAGCAGTATAGTCGGACGGGGCCGACCATATGATACCCTACACAACTTCCACGAAAATCAAACTTTCTGTGGTTCTATATATTCTGAGCTTGGGCAATATTTCGCGATATTTGACACTCTTAACCGACTGGATATCAACACATATTTCTAATATTCATTAGACGAGGGGTATACTTGTCCAGATTCTGTTTATCATGGGTTGTGTTGTGATGTTCGGCTTTCAATTGTGGCTTACAAATCGAGAAAAAAAACAAGTTTTCGATCTAATTCATCCCAAAATTATTATCTGATCATCGCTGAAAAGTATAGAAATGGTTTTTGACTATAAGAGGAACCTTAGGTAAATTTCAAAGCGATCAGTGCTTTTTTCCGCCCTCTAGTGCGGTAAAAGCACCTGTAAATATTTAAGTGTAACTCCCACATCCGAGTACATACCACAATACAATTGATATCAAATTTGATAGGGCAAGCACTCCTCTTGGATATACTATCAACTTCTCGGGACTATGTCCTTCAGGGGTAAATATATACGCTATAGGATACAAATGTTGTCATTTTTCACACACATGTCAGGGTCCATTTCTCCCAGTAAATATTGGCCGATCTTTATCAAAACATGCATGCTTATTCTTTGGTCCGATTCCCTTCTCCATGTAAAAATTCGCGATGTGTGGACCATAATTGCGACATCTGGAGCGACCAGAAAATCAGACAATAATAAGGCTTTTGGTCCATTAGAGGTGGGGTTTGAACCAATATTTTGGGGCGTTGCAAACATAGTTGTGTAGGGTATACATATAGAACTTTTAAATAATATATATTTTTTAAACCCATCATGGACTTAGATTCTCTCCATCTAATAACTGAAGACAAAACCACAGTTCCTCTTTTCCTGATTGGCTAATCCACAAAAACATGTTCCTATTTCCTACTCCACCTCCCTCCCACCGTCCTAGCCGCTTGCATGTTACAACACTAATTTGCCAGTTCGTATTTTCTTTTGAATAAATTGGCGAAATGGATAAGGGCTTCCATTTCGGTGTATACGTAAGTATGTGTGTTGTACGTCATTCATTGCCCAACGTCCTTAAATATCCTTGTGCATAATACATAAGCTGAAAATTTGCATACTAAATGAGTCGATGTCAGTGTTATATATGACCCTATTTCATAATGTTGTCATACTGGAAATTACTGAGTGCTTGCTTGACTGACTGACAAACTGCCTGCCTGAATCCCGATTTGCTTCGAGGTAGTATTGCAAAGGCAAATAAGTGCTAGCAGTTGTAGCAAAAAACAAAAACAAAAAACAGCAAAAGAAGGTATCCAACTCAACAACAACAACAAAAAATGTTAAGGGACAACAATTGAATTATTGATTGGCAATGATGGACAAAGGAGAAAGCTTTTTTTTGAAAAATAAATCTATGTGACGCACACACACGTACAAACACATCGAAGGCTAGCTACCTACCTAGGCAGCTTGCTAGTTGGTGTAACGAACAAACGACTGAAAAGTGAATGGAAGAAAACAAAGCAAATAAATCTCCTTAAAATTTTTACGTGCCATAAAAGAAAGGCACACAGATTTGTCAAGGACCTGGCAAAGCCCAGCACAAAATAAAAAGTAATCTCAAGGAAAAAAGGCAAAAATCAACAAAGTTAAATCCCAGTAAAAATCATCAACAGATTTAAAGCTTTCGATGTTTCATTGTTTGGGGCCACAAAAAAGGCAATTAATAACCTTACCTGAAAAATTGGCAGATCGATTTTCAATTTTTGTTTAAGAAAAAAAAATTGAAATTAAAAATGGCTTCTAATTTTATCATCATCAACACCGGTTGATTGCTAGCTCGGGTGGTTGGTTCCAATGGGTGCTTAAATGTTCCACAGCAGCTATGAGCAGTAAATATTACTGCTGATGATGACTTGACAGAGATTTGCTTATTTTTGGGCTCGAAATGGCAATTTGAATTGAAAATTGCAAAATGTTTGTGTGTTTTTTTTTTTTTGGAAATCTCAGTTAAGAAAAGCCACAACCTATTCCCTTCTCCACCATGTGTGCCAGCATGTGTGTGTGTTTTTCAAAATCAACAGTCTGAATATTAGTTTGTTAAAGGTAGTGCAGAGAGATACAAGATTTAAACCATAAATCATTATTTTGTAACATTTCCGTATGTTTACTGTTTGTTTGTTGAGCCTTTGGCAGCAAAGCCTAACACAAATCCAGCCAACCATCCGCAACCCGCCCTCGCCATTGACAGTAGCAACAACAACAGTTAGAGATTCAAATAAACCAGCATCCCGGCCTCATAATATTGTCCATCTATACCTGGTACGTATGTGAGAATAGGCCATCAATAATAATGATACAGCTTCTGCTGCTCATGCCGCTTCTGCCTTTGTGTGTCGTGATGATGCCGATGCTGCTACTGCTGGTAAGCCATAGATGATGCCAATATACTGGCCATAGGTGTACTAGAGATTCCTGACCATTGATGATGC
Organism: Musca vetustissima; assembly: GCF_032173495.1. NCBI lineage: Eukaryota > Metazoa > Arthropoda > Insecta > Diptera > Muscidae > Musca > Musca vetustissima. Next base: position 271,796 of record NW_026882109.1, on the reverse strand, counting down.
TTTGATGTGAAGTAGCTGTTGTGCTCCACAAAACCAAAAACTTAACAACAGATGTACAAAGGGACAAACATGCATATATTGCAAAATATACAATAACAAAAAATAAACGAGGGAGGTTCAGGACATTTCAGAGAAAAAATTGAGAAATGCGTGGATTTTTTAAAGATTTTTTTTTCAGCACCAACAAAGGTCGTGTATTTTTTTTAAGGGATATTTTCTCAGGACCAACACAAGGCGTGGATTTTTTAAAGAATATTTTTCTCCGGACCAACACAAGGCGTGGATTTTTTAAAGAATATTTTCTCAAGGCTTTATACAGGCGTGGATTTTTTAAAGAATATTTTGTCAAGGCCTTATACAGGCGTGGATGTTTTAAAGATTTTTTTCTGCGAAGGCCTAATACAGTCATGGATTTTTAAAGAATATTTTGTCAAGGCCTTATACAGGCGTGGATGTTTTAAAGATTTTTTTCTGCGAAGGCCTAATACAGTCATGGATTTTTTAAAAATGTTTTATCAAGGTCTTATACTGACGTGAAATTTTTTACAGAATATTCTGCGAAGGCCTAATACAGTCTTGGATTTTTTAAAGAATATTTTGTCAAGGCCTTATATAGGAGTGGATTTTTAAAGAATATTTTGTCAAGGCCTTATACAGGCATGGATTTTTTAAAGAATATTGTATCAAGGTCTTATACAGGCGTGAAATCTTTTAAAGAATATTTTTCGAAGGCCTTATAAAGGCGTGAAATTTTTTAAAGCACCTTAAACCTTATTTTTAAGGCCTTAAAGAAGAGCGTTGTTAAGAAGGGGTGGATTTTGTAAAAATGTTTTTTTTAAGGCGTTGACATCCTCCTGTAGATATGAAGAAGGAAACCTGGTGACAGATACAGACAGCGTGTTGAGGATCTGGAGGAGCATTTTGAAAAGCTTCTGGTATCAAATAGTGGCGGTGAAGAAGACACCCAGAATCAATAAGAGATGATGGTATAGAGTGTATACCACCTAGCCACGATGAGGTCAGAATAGCATTCAATCGACTGAAAAATAATAAAGCAGCAGGAGCCGATGGATTACCAGCCGAACTATTCAAGACTGGTGGTCAGAGGCTGGTCAGGAGCATGCACCAGCTGATTAATACAATTTGGCTAGACGAATGCATGCCCAATGATTGGAACCCCGTGCACAAAAAAGGAGACAAGACGATATGTGCAAACTATAGAGGAATAGGTCTCCTTCCCATTGCACATGAAGTCCTATCCAGTGTGCTGTGTGAACGATTGAAGCCAATGGTCAATGACATTATTGAACCACACCAATACGGCTTCAGACCAGGCAAATCCACCATTGACGAAAAACACATCGACACATACCACCTATTCGTCGACTATAAAACCGCATTCGACAGCCCTATCAGTTAAGAGGTGTTTAAAGCCATGTCTACGTTCGGCATTCCTGCAAAATTAATACGGTTATGCATGATAACTTTAAGTGGCACAATGTCAGCAGTTAAAGTCGAAAAGGATCTATCGGAGCCGTTCAATACCAAACGAGGATTCATACAAGGTGACAGTTTGACGTGTGACTTTTTTAACATACGGCCGTAAAAGGTCATACGAGACGCAAAGGTGAACAGAAATGACACTCTGTATACCAAACAACACATGTAACCGCCTACACCGATGACATCGATATAATGGGTCGAACATTACGAGCAGCCACCTTTGAACAAATTGAAAAGGAGTTTGCCAAAAAATGTGGGTCTGACAGTAAATGGCGAGAATACCTTGCTAATGATATCGGCGCGCAAAACGTCCAGTAGACTCGGACCAACTGTGGAACTTGGGAACTACAGCTTCGGGGTAGTTAAATATTTTATATACCTTGGTACCGCCATAAATAAAACGAATGACATCAGTTTTGAAATTCGGAGAACAGATGCTACTATGATGGCCAACAGATGCTACTATGGTCTAAGTAAGCAGTTTAGAAACAAGGCCACCTCCGGCCAATTTTTACAATTTACAATTTATACGCGGACATTGACATAGTCAGTCGTGGATAGGCCATGTTGTGGGAATGAATGAGAATGCATATAAAAGCGAGCCTACTGATGGTTCCGGTAAAGGGGAAAGGCAACGAATTAGATGGAAAGACCAAGTAGAAAACAACATTTTAGAAAGTGGTTTTGGAGGAGATGCGCACAAGCCCGATGCGCTTGGAAAGCTTTTTTAAGCTCGGTTTATGGAACAACCGTTCTGTAACAAGCCAGATAACTAAGTAAGTTATAAACGTGGAATTTTTGAAGGATATCAAGGACTTAAACATGCGTGGATTTTTCAAAAAAAATTTTTAGGGATCCATCGAAGGCGTAAATTATTCAAACAATATTTTTAGGCGTGAATTTAAAAACAAAATTTAGGGAAGGTATGGATTTTTAACGAATATTTTTTTAAAAATTATCGGGGCCGTTACTATCCGAGGCGTGGATTGTTTAAGAATGTTGTTTTTCAAGCGCTATCCGAAGCGTGGATTTTTTAAGGGCTATATAAGGCGTGGATTTCCCCTAGCGCAATAAGAAGTGGTGCATTTTTATAGAATATTTCAAGTTATAGGCGTGGATTTCTAAGGACTATCAGAAGCCTGAATTTCATATAGAATATTTTTTAAAGAGGACCATGATAAAAATATTTGTTAAAGGCCTCCCTGAGACGTGGCATTTTTAAAAACATATTTTTTTTTAAAGGACAGGCGTCATTTTTTTAAGGACCTCCATGTAGCATTGTTAAAAACTAGTTTTCCAAAACTTCAGAAGTGTAGATTTTTAAAAATAATTATTTTTACGATTTTTTAAAAAATATTTTTTTCAAAAACCATAAGATTTGGATTTTTGCTTTCCTGCTTTTCCTATCTCTCGCTTCAAATTTTACATTCAAAATTGTGTGGGTGTATTGTATTTGTGTTTGAGGAAATGAATGGCATAGTTGTGGTAACATCTTTCGGGTTCGGGGTCACACAACAATATGTGCCTTCGATAAATGAATGAATGACTGAATGAATAGTTTGTTACAGTTTTTGGTTGACTAAATATTGAATGGGCCTATAGAGAACAGGAAAGCCCCATAAAAACCCCAAAAACATCAGCAACAAACAAAACGCCTATCTATCTAACAACACACAAATACGCACATTGATACTGACACATTGGGACATATGGAATCACTGACATAGCATTGCAATATTGTGATTTACACACACACACAGACTGATATACAAACAATGCAATGCATTTCTCTATAATATGTGGGGGGACATGGTGCATCCATCGATGATGCTGCAGGCAGCATTGCCATGCCATTGTAGGCAGGAAATAAAAATGTAATGCAGTTTTCGGGCTGAATTTGAAATCTGTGAAATAACTGTAATAATATTTCAATCATTCAATCTGGACAAGAAAAACCACTAATGAGGGGATTCGAAATTGGAACAGAGGCGACTGATTAGGCCCCTATTCCAGGTAAGCAATGGAGAATAACAGTACCTACATAAGACGTGGAGAATATTTTTCAAGGACCTACTCAAGGCTTGGATTTTTAAAAGAACATTTTTCACGGCCTATCCAAGGCGTGGATTTTTTTAAGAATATTTTTTTCAAGGCCTCTCCAAGGCGTGGATTTTTTTAAGAATATTTTTATCAAGGCCTCTCCAAGGCGTGGATTTTTTTAAGAATATTTTTTTCAAGGCCTCTCCAAGGCGTGGATTTTGTAAAGAATAATATTTCAAGGCCTAGACAAGACGTGGATTTGTTAAAGAATATTTTTTCAGGGACCAATACAAGGCGTGGATTTTTTAAAGAATATTTTTTCGAGGCCTATCCTAGGCGTGGATATTTTAAAGAATATTTTTTCAGGAACCAATACAAAGCGTAGATTTTTAAAAGAATATTTTTTCAGGGACCAATACAAGGCGTGGATTTTTTAAAGAATATTTTTTCAGGGACCAATACAAGGCGTGGATTTTTTAAAGAATATTTTTTCAGGGCGTGGATTTTTTAAAGAATATTTTTTCAGGGCGTGGATTTTTTAAAGAATATTTTTTCAGGGACCAATACAAGTCTGGATTTTTTAAATAATATTTTTTCAAGGCCTAGACAAGGCGTGGATTTTCTAAAGAATATTTTTTCAAGGCCTAGACAAGGCGTGGATTTTCTAAAGAATATTTTTTCAAGGCCTAGACAAGGCGCGGATTTTTTAAAGAATATTTTTTTCAAGGCCTAGACAAGGCGTGGATTTTTTAAAGAATATTTTTTCAAGGCCTAGACAAGGCGTGGATTTTTTAAAGAATATTTTTTCAAGGCCTAGACAAGGCGTGGATTTTTAAAGAATATTTTTTCAAGGCTTTTCCAGGATTTGGATAACCTGGATTTTTTATTTATTTTTTGTGTTACAAATTTCTCACCAATGATATCAGTATCACCTATTGGTGTAAGGTATCATTCCTAAATTTGACACAGAATATTTACCATTACAATGATAGATAGTGACTGCGAACTGGATGGACTAATAGCTAATTCAGGATAATTGTGGTTTTGGTGTGAAGAGCCGAATTTACGAAAATTGTATTTCATGGCAAATTTTAATTTCAGTTCAATGTACTAAACTGGGATTTTGATGGAGAATGAGTGATGTGTTGAAGGCTACTATACTCCTCTCATTTTGAATAGAGACATCTATCAATTTGATTTATTATTTTTATTTAGGGTAGTTGCCTTTAACAAAAACTACAACAGCATCAAAAATATCACAAAGATTTTAATTAAACTAATTTGTAAATGGAATATTGAGACATGATTTAAATACCCCATCAATGGGTGAATGGGTGAAGTAGTTCAAAAGGATAATAAAAAATACAAAGTGTCCTTACGAGCTTTTTCAAAAAGTAATTGAAAAATGTCTACTGCTATCAGCAATGATTTCAATGAAACTTTTCAATTAGACAAAATTAAAATAATGATGATGGCCTTTTTCTGATCATAAAAAAGTAATTGTTTTTGATTTTGAAATCAGATATGATTCGTATAATAAACTATATTTTTTGCTATAGTCCAATAACAACAACAACATCATCAAGAAGAAGGTCCTTAAAATTTGTTGTCACTTCTATGCTGTGATTTATGATATATTTATTCCATGAATTCAAATTTCTTTTGTTTTGAATTTTATTGAATTGTGAACCAATCAAGAAGAAGAAGAAGACGAAGATTATTAAATGGGAATTTTTTCTCCCTGCTACTCTTTCTCATTTTTAGTATTCCAAACTGACATTGATAAATTTTGTTCGTAGTTTATATGTGTATATGTATATTGCATTGTAATTATAATAAATTGTATAGTTGTTTTTTCGTTTTTATATACTTGTTTTATGTTATGTCATATCCTTAGGATGTGACCTCTGTAGAGATTTTAAATTTAATACTTTTGCTAGTGACAGTCAGTACATAAATATTGGGATTAGTTTGAGAAAAAAATAATTTTTTTTTCTTACAAGTTATATTATTTCAAAAGGAAATATTACTTTGTATGGTTTGTGTATGATATTTTGTAATGAATGTTGTGAATTTGATATTAATGTAAGGATTAAAAAACATATATATATATATATATATATATATATATATAAGACTATTACATGTTTTTTTAATTTTCACAGGACCTTGATAGTCCAGAAAATATAATTTTTAAATGACTACATTTTTTTAATGAAGACCCCTTAGTTTGAATTATGAAAACGGATATTTTGGAGGACCATAATAACATTAATCTTGGAAAGGCAATCTAATCAAGGATTTTATAGAGGATATTTTTTATAGAGGACCGTAGAAGTGCTATGTGAAGTTTTGTAAGGACAGTAAAAACCGTAATCGTTGATTGTAAAATAATTTTTAAGAAGCTCTTATTTTAAAATGATTTTTCTTAAGGGAACCCCCATTGTCGATTTTAATTTTTCAAGATTTTCAATGGGCTGGTAAATCAATACAAATGCTTGTTAAGGTTTGTAACTTTGTACATATATATTTAAAGATTTAAAAGAGAAGAGAAATAATTTACAAACAAATTTTGTTGTTGTTTTTGTAATTAAAGAAAAGTCCTTATTTTTGATGGGGGGCATGATAACTCCTCACTCGAACATCGGAATCCGAAAATTCCAACAGTGTTAGAAAGAGTACATGACTGGCTCTCGTATGAACTAGGATTTTTGACCACAAACTAAGTTAAAAAATAAGGAATATCTTCACCGATTGGCTTTATCCTAGTTCATACGATAGCTATACACTCACAGAACGTTTAAAAATTTGGAATCGATTGGGTTATTAATTTTTAGTTATCGTGTCCGCCCGTTTGAGAAGCCCTATATATATATATATATATATATATTCAAGAGTTCTTGAGATTTTCACTTGAAATTTTGTAGGGCAGTCTTGAATTAGTGTAGATTCGAATTAAACCAAAAAAATTTTTGACCCCGTGAATGGGGGGGGGGGGGGGGTGTTCCCATAAGGGACCACTGAAGCCGTAAACTCGGAGTGTTTAAAAATTATTTTTAAAGGTCCTTTAAATTTAATTAAATACCAAATTACAGACACTCAGGATTAGGTACCTCAACAATCAAACATTTCTGCCAAAAAATTGTAAATACTAAGGATCTGCATAGACAAATGACAGACCACGGAAATAGGGAAGCACGTGATATACCGTCTATATTAACAAATGGACATTTATAAAAAAATGTCTGCAACTACTCTGCAAGAACCAGTAATACTTATTAGAGGCAACTGCCTGTTAAATCTTGGAAATACCAAAAATACAGAAATACCTTTATATGAGGATTATACCAAAGTATATAGTCCCCAATATCTCTATAAACATCCTCAAAATATTGACAATGTCTATAAACATCTTCAACCTTTTCATAACTATTGCGACCTTCAACGTAACGAACTTTGAACCCGATAACTTTCTTCTATAGAAAAAACACAGTGCCGAAATTGCGTAAAGTGTGGAAAAACAACTCTTATAGTTAGAAACAAATGTTTTCAGGGGGTTTTCTATACAAAAATCTCAGGCCTGATCCTTCAGACTCCTGTAGATTTTTTAAAGGACATCAGAGGCACACCATTTGACATTTAAATTATCATTTTCAAGTCCCATTCGAAATCGCAGTTTGAAAAAATTCAACTATGGCAGACCTTAAGAAAATATAGGTTGATCGGAGAAATGGTCGAAAAGTTGACAGGTGTGTTAGCAGTTGTAGCATCGCCCAGGACCATAAAACTTTATTCAACCATTTACAGAATATTAGATTAAAAAAGAAGCTCGTTGTTTGTGTGCCACACCAATTAACAGAAAAAATAGGATGGATCGAATTTCCTTGGCCAAACAGAATGAGATAGCACCATTTCTTAAACGGATGGTGACTGGAGATGAGAAATTGATCACATACAATAACCCTGTGCGAAAACGATCGTGGTTAAAGACCAGGCCAGGAAGGTTTTGCTTTGCCAGGAAGGCCAGGAATGTTCTGCTATGCATTTGGTGGGACTGGAGGAGGATTATTTATTATGAACTGCCTCCATATGGCCAAACGCTAAATTCTGATCTATACTGTCAACAACTGGACTGTTTGAAGATAGCAATTGATTAGAAACGGCAAGAATTGGCGAACAGGAAAGGTGTCGTGTTCAACCAGAACAACGCTGGATCTGCAGTGACTCGCCAGAAACTTCGGGAGCTTGGTTGGGAAGTTGTAATGCATCCGCCATATAGTCTGACTTGGCACCAAGCGGTTATCATCATTGTCTTGCATTGAAAAATTTATTTAATGATAAAAATCGACTACTAGAGTTTTTGCAAATAGAGACAGGACTTCTATGACAGATTCACTATGAAGTTACATTTAAAATGACAACAAATCATACACCAAAACTGTACATATTTGGCCCAAATCAGTCATTCTGAAGAATGTTAAATAAAGTCCTATAATTCATATAAAAATAATGGATTTCTTTTTCCCCAACCTATATTAAGTATTTTCTGTGTCCACTATGAAATGGACCAACTACTTTATTTTGTCTGTTTTTGCTGGTCGTTCTAGAGGCCACAGTTATGACCCGAAGATCACGAAATTTTAACAGAGAAAGGATTCTGATCATGGAATAAGCATGACTGATGAAAATCGGTCAATATTTAGCTGGTGAAATGGACCCCGAATTCTAAAAAAATATATATATATATATTCTATGGCGCATATATTTACTCCTGAAATACATAAACCCCAGAAGTTTCCAAGATAAGCTTTGAATTGATACCAATAATGATCATTTACGTACTCTAATTTGGGTGTTATACGTAAATACAAACCGCGGTCTACTTATTTTGATATTGATTAATATTACCATTGATGCTGGCTGATGGCTTTTGCAGGCGTTCCGATGTTTAACGGACCACGGCTGTATTTCGAAATCTTTAAACAATTCGTTTTAAAAAATCTTCTGGAAAACTGGTGCGGCAGAGGATCCCTTTAATCCAAATGAAAAAAAAAATTAATTTAAAAAAAATAGCTTTCTAGCTGTGAAAATTTTAAATTCCAAAAAAAAAAAAAAATAATTTAAAAAGACATGCTTCTGGCTGTGAAAATTGTTGGAAAAAATCTACGCCTCTGGCTGAGAACATTTTTGAACAAATCCACGCTTCTAGCTGCGAAAATCCTTAAAAAAACTGTACTTCTGACTGTGACAATCCGCGCATAATTGTTTTAAATAATCCAATATTCAGACTGTGTCCTTGAAAAAATTCCTTTATATCGGTGTCCTTATAAAGACTTATATTAAAAATTTATTATTTTGACTGTGATAGCCCTTGAAGAAAATCTTTTTCAAAATTAACGATTCTAGCTGTGATTGTCCTTGACAAAATTCGTTTAAAAAAATCACGTTTTTGGCTGTAACATTCCTTTAAAAAATCCACGATCCTGTTGATGACTATCCTCTGAAATGCCTTTAAAATATTCCTGCTTCTGGCTATGACAGCACTTCGAACCCCCCAATTTTCTGGCTGAGATAGTTCTTGGAAACTTGATAATTTTTATATATCTACGTTTTTTATTGATACTCCATATAAGGATTCCTTTAAATATCCACTCCTCTGGTTATGAAGTCCTTGGAAAAATTCTTGATTTTTAAAATATCTCCGCTTTGTATTGGTCCTTGAAACATATTCGCTGACAAATCCTTGTCTAGTTTTGGTCCCTTTCAAAAATATTCTTTACAAAAACACGCCTTCCTTTGATCCTTTACAAAAATGTTATTTAAAACATCCATACCTTGTGTTTGACCTTTTCCAAAATATTCTTTAAAAAATCACGCCTAATCCGGGTCTTGTATGAGTCTTGTATGAGTCCTTGAACATTTTCGTTAAAAAATGCATGTATAGTATTGGCCTTTGAAAATTCCTTTTAAAAATACAGGCCTATAGTGGTCTTTGAAAAAAAATCCACATAAAAAATCCACGTCTAAAATGGTTCTTAAATTATTCCTTTTCAAAAATTTTCACCTTATGTTGGTCTGTGAAAAATTCGTTGTTGAACATCCGCACCTTGCCCAGGCATAGATAATTTGTAAAAGATCCACGTCATGTTGGGTCCTACATTATTATTCTTGAAAAACCCACACTACCTGGTATGGTCCTTGAAATTGTTTCTTTTGGTTAGGGAAGCCAAATAATTATGTTGTAAAATTTCCAATTAATTTCGCCCCCCATTAACCCACTATTATGAACATCTCCCCCATTTTTGCCAGTAGCCAACATCATTCGACAAAATCCCTCTGACCCCAAAAACAAAATGTTGATTGTTACATTCCAATCCAATATTGAGTGGGTTTACCGAATAACAATTTATTTTGATTTGATTTTATTTTTAACAAAAGTAATAAATCCATAATTCCACTATAGCTTATCGGAAATTGAAAAAAAAGTAACGTCGATATCGATATTGAAAATGTGAATATTTTTCAATTGCAAAAAAAACCAAAAAACGAACGAAGAATCTGGCGTATTTTACAAGCAAATAATTGGGATTACAACCAAACATCGTTCAGATATGAATATTTTGTTGTTGTTGGAAAAATGATATTTATTTACACAAGGTAATCTCTTCAAATTTTCACTGATATTTTATTGTTCACATTCATATTTATTTGTGAGTGTCTTTGTGTGTGTTTATGTGTTTGTATTATTATTTTTATATAAACAAACATTGTAAATTGTATATTGTTATGAAAAATGGTGGGCAATTACAGGTATTTGAACTATTCAGAGGAGGAAAAAACACAAACCCTTCGAAAAAAAATCAGCAAATGAAAACAGAGGATTGTAGCGAAGCTCATGCAAAATGCCCTAAAGCCATGTAAAAAATTCAGTTCAATTTTCATTGAAGTATTTAAATTTCTATCAACTGAAAAAGCAACAACAAAAACAACACACACCAAACATAATAATAACAAGAACTACGAAATAAAAATATTTCAATTTTTTTCATCCTGGCCATTTTAAGAGTGTGTATGTGTGTGCGGGTGGGTTATGGGCCATCGTTAGCCACTGCATGAATGGCTAGATGGATGGATGGTTAGTTGGTCGGTCGGTTGGCTGTGAATGTATGAATGAATGTAAAAAATCCACAAGGGAAAAATAATAGACTTATTTCCTACCATTTCATTTGCCATTCTATTTAAATAAATAAAAAATTGAGCTATAAAAACAGTGTTTCCTCTATAAAAAAATAAACAACTGACACCGACACACATACACTCTCAAGCCAGAGAATATAGTGCAGAAAATAAAAACTCATCAAAACTCTGAAAAAAAAAACGAAAAACTATATATCGGCCAAGGCAATATAGTGCCTGAATGCCTGACGAAACAAAAAAATAGCAGCAACAACAAACGAATGGACAGAACATGAGCTGTTAAATTGAAAATTCAAATAAAAGCGAATCGAGCATTAACAACCATTGGCCAAAAAGGACAGACAGACAGACAGCTGGAGAGTCAGTCGAAGGTACCATTTGTTATTGATTTTCTGTTTATTTGAAATCACACCAAAAATGACACACGCAAAAGGAAGACGAATAAAAAGCAACAATAACAAAAACAACAAACTGGACACAAATAGTTAATATTAAACACAATGGGTAGAGAACAGAAATACAACCAATCCACGCCTCGAATACAGTTTGAAAAAATATTTTTAAAAAATTCACTCCTTGAGAACTACATCCAAGCCTTGTTTAGGTCCCTGAAAAAATATTTTTTTGAAAAATATTCTTTAAAAAATCCACGCCTTGTGTAGGTCCCTCAGAAAAAACAAAAATTCTTTAAAAAATCCTCACCTTGTGTAGGTCCCTCAGAAAAAAATTCTATAAAAAATCCAAGCCTTGTTTAGGTCCCTGAAAAAATATATTTTTTTAAAAAATCCACGCCTTGAGAACTACATCCAAGCCTTGTTTAGGTCCCTGAAAAAATATTTTTTAAAAAATCCACGCTTGTTTATGTCCCTGAAAAATTATTCTTTAAAAAAATCCACGCCTTGAGAACTACATCCAAGCCTTGTTTAGGTCCTTGAAAAAATATTTTTTAAAAAATCCACGCTTGTTTATGTCCCTGAAAAATATTCTTTAAAAAATCCACGTTGATAGGTCCCTGAAAAAATATTTTTTAAAAAATCCACGCCTTGTTTAGGTCCCTGAAAAATATTCTTTAAAAAATCCACGCCTTGATAACTACATCCAAGCCTTGTTTAGGTCCCTGAAAAAATATTTTTTAAAAAATCCACGCCTTGTTTAGGTCCCTGAAAAATATTCTTTAAAAAATCCACGCCTTGTTTAGGTCCCTGAAATAATATTTTTTAAAAAATCCACGCCTAAGATAGGTCCCTGAAAAATATTCTTTAAAAAATCCACGCCTTGTTTAGGTCCCTGAAAAATATTCTTTAAAAAATCCACGCCTTGTTTAGGTCCCTGAAAAATATTCTTTTAAAATCCACGCCTTGCTTAGGTCCCTGAAAAATATGCTTTTAAACTCCATGCCGTGTTTAGGTCTTAAAAAATATTCTTTTAAAATCCACGCCTTGTTTAGGTCCTTGAAAATTTTTCTTTTAAAATCCGCGTCTTGTTTAGGTCCTTGAAAAATTATTCTTTAAAAAATCCTTGAAAAAATATTCTTCAAAAAATTCGCGCCATCAATCATGAAAAAAATATTTTTTCAAAAATCCACGCCATCCAACCTGAAAAAATATTTTTTCAAAAATCCACGCCATCCACCCTGAAAAAATATTATTTAAAAAATCCACGCCTTGTGAGTACTAAAAAAATCACCTTTTGTGTGTATCCATGCCTTGTGTGTATCTTATCCTTAAAAAAATATGCTCCCATGGAATACCGTGAGACTTCAGATCGTCTATTAAGACCCCCTGAGGCTTCAGCTCGACTATTAATTGAGGCTTCACCTCGCCTTTTTAAACGCCCTGAGCCTTCAGCTTGTCTATAAAGACTCCATGAGGCTTCAGCTCGTCTGTAAGGACTCCCTGAACCTTCAGCTCGTCTATAAAAACTCCCTGAGGCTTCAGCTCGTCTACAAGGACTCCCCGAGGCTTCAGCTCGTCTATAAAGACTACATGAGTGTTAAGCTCGTGTATAAAGACTCCCTGAGCCTACAGCTTGTCTATAAACACTCCCTGAGGCTTCAGCTCGTCTATGAAGACGTCCTGAGGCTTCAGCTCGTCTATAAAGCCTGCCTGAGACTTCAGCTCATCTATAGAGACTACCTGAGGCTTCAGCTCGTCTATAGAGACTACCTGAGTCTTCAACTCGTCCATAAAAACTCCCTTATGTTTCATCCCTTCTATAAAAACTATCTGAACTTAAGCTCATCTATAATGACTCCCCGAGGTTTCAGTTCCCTCCTGAATCTTCAGCAGGACTATAAAGACTTCCTGAGCTCCAGCACGCCTATAAAGACCTCCTGTCTTCAGTTCCTTATACATACTACCCGAACTCCAGCTGGCATATAAAGACTCCCTGAGCTCCAGCACGCCTAAAAGGACTCCTTACCACCGACCATGAAGACTTTCGGAGCTCCAGCACCCTTGTAAGGACTCCCTGAGGATCAGCTCGCTGTTCTCTCTATTCTCTACTCTCTATTATCAGCTCGCATATAAAGACTTCTGTAACGAATATTTTTACTTAATTTCGCCTATAGGGTGGCGTAGGGTGCCTAGAAACAGCATATGACCGTTGCCCTGGCCATGACATTAAAATTCTGCTAGGTGATTTTAATGCAAAAATCGGAAGGGAAAATATCTTTGGCCCCACCGTCGGAAAATTCAGCCTCCATGAAGAAACATCAGGCAACGGCATGAGGTTGATTGACTTCGCGGCAGCAAAAAACATGGTAGTTAGCAGCACCAGATTCAAGCATCTCGATATACACAAGGCCACTTGGATTTCTCCCGATCGAACAACGAGAAATCAACCTCAGCATCCTGTGTCCTGTGCAAAAAAAAGGAGACAAGACGATATGTGCCAACTATAGAGGAATAAGTCTCCTTCACCCCATCGCATATGAAGTGCTATCCAGTGTACTGTGTGAACGACTGAAGCCAATGGTCAATGACATCATCGGACCATACCAATGCGGCTTCAGACCTGGCAAATCCACCATTGACCAGATTTTCACTCTGCGCCAAATCCTGGAAAAGATCCACGAAAAACACATCGACACATTTCATATATTCGTCGACTATAAAGCCGCATATATCAGTTCAGAGCTGCCTCAAAATTAATTCAGCTATGCAGGATAACTTTAACAGGCACAAGATCAGCAGTTAAAGTCGGAGCCCTTTAATACCGAACGAGGATTCAGACAAGGTGATAGTGTCGTGTGACCTTTTTAACATCCTGCTGGAAAAGGTCATACGAGAGGCAAAATTGTACAGTGTTCAGACCACTGTACACTCAATAGCAAGGCCACTTCTCGCCAGACCAAACTCACACTCTACAATACGCTGATATTATCCGTGCTGTTGTATGGATCTACAGCATGGGAACTTACGCAAGCAGATGAGGCAGCTCTTGGAGTATTTTAGAGAAAAATTCTCCGAAAGATTTATGTGCCGATCTGCGTTGATGGTGAATATCGCCGTCGAATGAACCATGAGTTGTACCAGCTATTCTCGGACATCGGCATTGTTAGACGTATTGAGCTGTAGCGACGACTACGTTGGCTAGGTCATGTTGTGAGAATGGATGAAGATGCCCCAGCCCATAAGGCATATAAAAGCGAACCAGCTGATGGTTCACGCAGAAGTGGAAGGCCAAGAATACATTGGAAAGATCAAGTCGAAGACAACATCGACGAAAATGGTCTTTCAAATTGGAAAAACTGCGCAAAAGTCCGTCGCGCCTGGAAATCTTTTCTAAGCTCGGCTTATGGAACGAAAGTTCTATCACAAGCCAGCTAAGTATGTAAGTAAGTAATTTCGCCTATAAAGATTGTCCGACATCTAGCCAGTGTACAGTAGACCACGGATATAAGAACATCTTATATAAGAAAAACACGGACATAAGAAAAGGTTACACCCATATAAGAATGCGGTTTATTATATAAAATACATTCATATAAGAAAAACCCGCTTATAAGAACAAATTTCTCGATTTTTTGGATGTTCTTATATCCGTGGTCTACTATATAAAGACATTCTGAGCTTCGCCTCTTAAGTCTCCCTGGCTTTCAGCTCGCCTATAAAATCTTCGTGATCTATAGGCAGACACTCGGAGCTTTGGTTCCCCATAAAGACTTCTATAGTATTCTGGTTTCTTCCTGCAGTTCTCCCTCCCATTGTGCGGGTTTGTCATGATGCCAGTCGTCGGCAAGGACACAGAAAAATAAACAGAACAAGCAAACCGAATGTAAAACACGACAGGAGCGAAAAATAAATTAAATAAAATCGTGTTAGTATTTTTAATAGCATTAAACGAAAGAACGAAAGCGTGAAATGAAATTGACATGAAACGCGAAACAAAAGCGGACTATGAAAGAAAAAAACGAAACAGAAAAAACAAATCAAACAAAACCCAAGGAAGAACAACAACTACAAAAAACATGGCCGATATTCAATGTAGCAAATTTAGCCAAAGTGTGAGTGAAGAACAAGCTTGAATAAGAGGAGCCACCGCCGCCGCTGCCATCAAGGCAAATAGCCAGCTCACGCAATAAATCGCTACCGAGTGGCAAAACAGAAAGAAAAAACAATAACAACGTTATGTCGAGTGTTAATGGTCAGCAAAGTTTCGTGTTCGCTTTTTTTGTCGAACATTTTCCCCCTTCGATTTAGTCCATCGATATGTATGGACGCGTGTCAAACCGACTGAAAGAGAACGAAATGAACAGAAATGATAATATTTATTATTTTAATTGGAGCGCATCATTTTGCTTTTATTGATACATGAATATATTTTCTGTTTTTTTTTCTGGTGTCCTTATGAATTCAATGAATGAATGAATGACTGCCCCAATAATACCTTCCTGCTTAATGTGCAACATATATGTGCATGTGTGCGTATGTGTATGTTGCCAATCCGTGGGAATTTTTTTGGCCGTATTGACCACACTGGCCATATGTGAGTATTAAGTGAATTTAAATAATTAATTTAAAACTCTCATCGGATGTTATTTTCAATGAAAAATTATTGAAATGTACTTTCGAGCGTATTCATTATTGCAATGCAACGTTAAGGGGTTGCGAGATCCTGGCATAATTAAGGTGGGAGGCTTTTTTGGGGTTTTCTCCAGAGTATGCCATGACACAAATTATAATTTTTGGCACGTATTTTTTAAATTTTTTCTTTTCAATTTTATTAAATTACAATTTAGTAGCTATTGTATTGAAAATTGGTGCAATGTTCTTATCAACTTACTTATATGGAATTCAAAAAAGGGTTCACATACCTGAAAAGAAAAAACAAATACTTATATTAATATGTTTTGCTAGCAGAAGAGTAATTTTTTAAAGCCTTAACAAGGTGTATATTTTTTAAAGAACATTTTTAAGGGACCTACGCAAGGCGTGGATTTTTTAAAGAATATTTGGTCAGGGACCTACACAAGGCGTGGATTTTTTAATAATTTTTTTGAAGGACAAACACAAGGCGTGGATTTTTTAAAGAATATTTTCTTTAGGACCTACATAAGGTGTGGATTTCTAAACGAATATATATATATATATTTTTTTGAAGAATATTTTTTCAGGCAACTACACAAGGCGTGGATTTTTTAAAGAATATTTTTTCAAGCCATTACAAAAGATTTTTGTCAAGCCATTACAATAAATTTTTTCCAAGGCCAAGCAAGGCGTCGATTTTTTAAAGAATATTTTTGCAAGCCATTTCAAAAGATTTTTTTTTCAAGCCATTACAATAAATTTTTTCCAAGGCCTTGCTTGGTCTCGATTTTTTAAAGAATAATTTTTGTCCAAGCCCTAGCAAGGCGTACATTTTTAAATAATTTTTCTCCAAGTCGTAGCAAGTCGTAGATTTTTAAATAAGTTTTTCCAAGCTCTAGCAAGGTTTAGATACAGACAGCGTGTTGAGGATATGAAAGGAGCATTTTGTAAGGCTTCTGGTATCAAATAGTGGCGGTGAAGAAGATGCCGCAGAACAAATAAGAGATTACGGTATAGAGTGTATACCACCTAGCCAAGATGAGGTCAGATGCTGGTCGGGAGCAAGCACCAGCTGATTAGTACAATTGACTAGAGGAATGCTTGCCCAATGATTGAAACTTTATATTCCTGTGTCCCGTGCACAAAAAATGAAGCAAGACGATATGCGCCAACTATAGAGTAATTAGTCTTCATACCATCGCAAGTGATATCCAGTGTGCTGTGTGAACGACTGAAGCCAATGGTCAATGACATTATTGGACAATACCAATACGGCTTCAGACCTGGCAAATCCACCATTGACCAGATTTTCACCCTGCAAAAGACCCACGAAAAACACATCGACACATGTCACTTATTCGTCGACTATATGGCGCATTCGACAGCCCTATCCATTCAAATGCGTTTAAAGTCATGTCTGCGTTCGGCATTCTTGCAAAATTAATACGGCTATGCATGATAACGTTAAGTGGCACTAGGTCAGCAGTTAAAGAAGGAAAGGAACTATCGGAGCATTTTAGTAACGAACGAGGATTCAGACAAGGTGACAGTTTGTCGTGTGATATTTTTAACATCCTGCTGGAAAAGGTCATACGAGAGGCACTCTGTACAACTAACAACACATCTTACTCGTCTATGCCGATGACATCGACGTAATGGGTCGAACATTGCGAGCAGTAACAGCCACCTTTGAACAAATTGAGGAGGAGTCTGCCAATGGGAGTCTGGCAGTAAATGGCGAGAAGACCAAGCTGACGGTATCAATGCGCAAGACGTCCAATAGACTCGGACCAACTGTGGAACTTGAGAACTACAGCTTTGAGGTAGTTAAAGATATTTATGGCTTGGTACCGCCATATATAAAACGAATGACATCAGTTTTGAAATTCGGAGAAGGATGCTACTATGGTCTGAGTAAGCCACTCAAAAAGAAGGCCACCTCCCGCCAGACCAAACTCACACTTTACAAGACGGTGATACTACCCGTGGTGTTATATGGATCTGAAGCAAGGGTACTTGTGCAAGCAGATGAGGCAGCTCTTGGGGTGTTTGGAAGAAAAATTCTACGAAAGATATACGGGCTGATCTTTGTCGACGGTGAATATCGGTGTCGAATGAACCACGAGCTTTACAATCTATACGTTGACATCGACATAGTCAGTCGTATTGAGCTGCAGCGACTACGATGGCTAGGTCATGTTGTGCGAATGAAAAGGCAAATAAAAGCGAGCCTACTGATTGTTCACGCAGAAGGGGAAGGCCACGAATTAGATGGAAAGATCAAGTAGAAAACAACATATCGGAGCATGGTCTTCCAAATTGGGGGAGATGTGCACAAGACCGTCGCGCTTGGAAATCTTTTTTAAGCTTGGCTTATGGAACAACCGTTCTGTAACAAGCAAGCTAAGAAGAGCAAGCGTAGATTTTTAAAGAATTTTTTCCACGCCTTAAACAAGGAGTAGATTTTTTAAAGAATATTTTTTTGAGGTCTTAAGCAAGGAGTAGATTTTTTAGATTTTCCAAGGCTTAGATAATGCTTGGATTTTTTAAAGAATATTTTTCCGAGGTCTTAAACAAGAAGTAGATTTTTAACGATTTTTCAAGCTTTAACAAGGCGTACATTTTTTTAATGATTTTTTCAAGTCCTAACAAGGCGTAGATTTTTTAAAGAATATTTTTCCAAGTCCTAACAAGGCGTAGATTTTTTAAAGAATATTTTTCCAAGTCCTAACAAGGCGTAGATTTTTTAAAGAATATTTTTCCAAGTCCTAACAAGGCGTAGATTTTTTAAAGAATATTTTTCCAAGTCCTAACAACGCGTAGATTTTTTAAAGAATATTTGTTTCTTATTTTTTTTTTCTGAAATTTATGATCAATGTACTGGCATTCAATATTAATATGTATGCATGTTTATGTCAAAATAATATCAATATTTACGACTATAATTAATAAGAGTTCCATTTGCGATTTTATTTCGGTGTGGCAGATAGAGAGGCTCATAAAGAATGTTTTCCATTTTTGTTGGTGTTCGAATTTTGTTCGCTTCCCAAGACTTATACACGTGTTTATTGAAACTTAATTCCTGCGTGGTTGTATTTTATTCGCCCTGTCGTTCTGTCACTCGCGCTGTGTGTAATTTATCATTTTCTTGTTCATATTCAACAAATGACACATAACTGCGAATGCCACTGCTACTATACAACTATTTTGATTGTAGATAAATAAATATGTACGTTTGTTGCTTGGTTGGTTGGCAGATAGAAGATATTAAAAACTTTGTTGCCATTGTTGTAACTGATGGGGATTTATTTATTATCTAGTGGTGTTTTTTTTGTCCCTGTCCCGCTGTTGTCAGTGTTTTTTTGTAACATTTTTTGATAGGACACAGGTTTACAGAGATTTTTTTTTTTTTTTTGCAAGCTGGAATATGTGACTGTGTCAGACCCACAAATAAATATTAATTACTTGGATATAGACCTGTTGGAAGACGAAATTCAGATTTCTGGCCAGAAGATTTTAATACAATTTTTTTTAAATGTATTCTTTGAAGAAAACGTCAAATCCCATGGCTTTCATTTCTGAGACGTCTCCCATGAATTATAGGGACAATAAATTGGTTAACTAGTGTAATTGTCATAAAAATATTGCCTGCAAGGTGAAATATAAATTAA
Organism: Musca vetustissima; assembly: GCF_032173495.1. Classification (NCBI taxonomy): domain Eukaryota; kingdom Metazoa; phylum Arthropoda; class Insecta; order Diptera; family Muscidae; genus Musca; species Musca vetustissima. The sequence goes on along the minus strand of NW_026882109.1, from coordinate 252,355 downwards.
GTTATATCAGATTCATAACGCTGATTTTTTTGCTCTCCTAGTTTTTATTCTGCTGATGTTTTTTTTTTTCTGTTCTCTTAAATCAGCTCTCAATGAATTTTCATTTTGCATTACAACGTCCTCAGGCCATGTAATCAATTTATAAAAATTGGGTTAACAATACAATTTTATGAAACATGCAACAAAAACAACAATGCATTGATGGAGTGTAAATATATGCGATTACTTTGTATAAAAATATATTGCATATTACATAGCTACGTAAATATCGACGTTATAAAAATTCATTAGCAACATTTATTAATAGACAACAAAAAAGGGGAACCAGGAAAAAAACAACAACATATTAGCTGACAAAATACTATTAGTTATAAAATAAATTGTTAATTGATATTAAGGATAAAAACAATGTTTTTAGGGAATATGTATATAGTGTAAATGAGTTTTTGACAATAACAAATTTGAGCGTTCAATTATTACGTTTTATGGAGTTTTTTTCGTTCAAAATTAAGTTGGTAAAGGATGTGGCAGTAGGACAAAAAGCTTTATTTAAAAATATGCAGTTTTTAATTTAAAATCATAATAACAACTAATTCTGTATAAAATCCAAGCCATTTGTAAGGCCTTGGAAAAATATTCTTTAAAAAATCCACGCCTTGTAAAAAATATTCTTTAAAAAATCGACGCCTTGTAAAAATATTCTTTAAAAAAACCGACGCTTTGTAAAAATATTCTTTAAAAGATCGACGCCTTGTAAAAATTTTCTTTAAAAAATCAACGCCTTGTAAAAATATTCTTTAAAAAATCCACGCCTAAGATAGGTCCCTGAAAAATATTCTTTAAAAAATCCACGCCTAAGATAGGTCCCTGAAAAATATTCTTTAAAAATCCACGCCTAAGATAGGTCCCTGAAAAATATTCTTTAAAAAATCCACGCCTAAGATAGGTCCCTGAAAAATATTCTTTAAAAAATCCACGCCTAAGATAGGTCCCTGAAAAATATTCTTTAAAAAATCCACGCCTAAGATAGGTCCCTGAAAAATATTCTTTAAAAAATCCACGCCTAAGATAGGTCCCTGAAAAATATTCTTTAAAAAATCCACGCCTAAAAAATATTCTTTAAAAAATCCACGTCCCTGAAAAATATTCTTTAAAAAATCCACGCCTAAGATAGGTCCCTGAAAAATATTCTTTAAAAAATCCACGCCTAAGATAGGTCCCTGAAAAATATTCTTTAAAAAATCCACGCCTAAGATAGGTCCCTGAAAAATATTCTTTAAAAAATCCACGCCTAAGATAGGTCCCTGAAAAATATTCTTTAAAAAATCCACGCCTAAGATAGGTCCCTGAAAAATATTCTTTAAAAAATCCACGCCTAAGATAGGTCCCTGAAAAATATTCTTTAAAAAATCCACGCCTAAGATAGGTCCCTGAAAAATATTCTTTAAAAAATCCACGCCTAAGATAGGTCCCTGAAAAATATTCTTTAAAAAATCCACGCCTAAGATAGGTCCCTGAAAAATATTCTTTAAAAAATCCACGCCTAAGATAGGTCCCTGAAAAATATTCTTTAAAAAATCCACGCCTAAGATAGGTCCCTGAAAAATATTCTTTAAAAAATCCACGCCTTAGATCGGTCCCTGAAAAATATTCTTTAAAAAATCCACGCCTTAGATCGGTCCCTGAAAAATATTCTTTAAAAAATCCACGCCTTGTCTAAGGCTTGAACAAAATGTTATTTAAGAAATCCATGCTTTGTAATGATTTGGAAAAAATATGCTTTAAAAAAACTCCACTCCTTACCTAAGTATTGGAAAAACACTCTTTAAAAATCCACGCCTTGCGTTGGTCCTGAAAAAAATATTCTTTGTCAAACCCACGCCTTGTGTTGGTCCCTAAAAATATTCTTTAAAAAAATCCAAGCCTTGTGTAGGTCCCCAAAAATATTCTTTTAAAAATCCATGAAATTCGTGTTTACAAAATCCATTCCCATTTTAAATCTATCATCGTGTTAATGAATTACCATTGTTTATTATCGCGCATTCCCATTTGAAATCTGTCAAATAAATAAAGTACTGTTGTTTATAACAAAAATCCGACATTCACATTCGTACAATTAAATTTTTCTCACATTTATTAACCGACACTTAACATTCTAGTTTGCCAACGAGCGAAGAAGAACCAGAACAATTAAACAAGCTTAACTTCGTTTAAGTACTCGAAGAGGAAGCCAATAATTCATAAGTAACTGGCGGCAAACGTCCCACATTAAAACAGCTAAACAGAACCCTCGGCGAGTCTTCTTACCTTAGTTAGGTAACTCTAACTACATACCGATCATCCGGCCATCATCGCCTCATACCCGAACGAACGACTCATTCGCATTTGTGATTTGGTCTTCTTCTTCTTGTTTTTCCTCTTCATTTATTTTCTTAATTTCAAACATTTTCTTTTTTAATTACTGTTTGTTGGAAATTTATTGCACTTTTTAGTTGAAATTACTTCTTTAGCTATTTCGCTGCGAAGCTATTTCGAAGACCTGGGCTGTGAATGGCATTGGTAGTTTAGATGAAGAGAGACAGAGAGGAGAGCAAAAAAAAATAGAAAAACAAAAACCAAAACCGTTTAAATGGAAAATCGTTTTGTGTAACTCCCATCCAGCCAGCCAACAATCTTCCTCTGGCCTGGCTTTTGGAATCGCAACTCCAATAGCGCTATTAACGCGCGGTAGATATTAGGTCACCGTTAAAATCCTACGCGTGGTATTTAGTTTATGACCATTCTCTCTCTGACATTCAAACATTAATTTACACAACAACAACAAAAATAGCATAACAGGGATTAACAACACTGATACGAGGAGGAGCGTATCGTTATTCGATGGGGCCATGGGATGTGTGGAGTGGTGGTATCTTAACATTTAATATTAGAACATAAAAAAAACACACACACATACATTCATCCAAACGTACATGAGAACATTGGCCATAACCATAATTCTTGGTATTATTTATCAACATTCAGAGAAAGCACGCAAATGTAATGAACTCCAAAGAATCTTATAATGACACGCAGGATACAGTGCAGTGACGATGGAAAACAACTTTTTATACCCTTCACCACACTGTGGTACAGGGTATTATGTCTTTGTGCATATGTTTGTAACAGGCAAAAATAATCGAGATAGACCCATGGTTCCTTTTGAGAATATGCATAGAATCACTTTCTGAATCGATTTATGCATGTCCGTCCGTCCGTCCGTCTGTCCATGTTAAATTGTAAACAAAGTACAGGTCGCATTTATGATCCGATTTGGATGAAATTTAGCACAGCTCATTTGTTTGGCCCAAGGACGAACCCTATTGAAATTGGGAAAAATCGGTTCAGATTTATATATAGCTCCCATATATAGTTTCGCCCGATTTACGGACTTTAGACCCTGAAAATCTTTCGATTTGCACGAAATTTGGCATAGCGTACTGAATTGAGCCACGAAAGATGTGTGCCAAGTTTCGTGAAAATCGGTTCAGATTTAGATATAGCTCCCATATATAGTTTCGGCCGATTTTTGGTAAATGGCGTACCAAAGTCCCTATATATCTTTCGATTTGCACGAAATTTGGCATAGCGCACTGAATTAAGTCTAGAATGATGTGTGCAAATTTTCGTGAAAATCGGTTCAGATTTAGATATAGCTCCCGTATATATCTTCCTCCGATTTAAGGTAAATGGTGTACCAAAGTCCTTATATATCTTTCGATTTGCATGAAATTTGGCATAACGTACTGAATTGAGGCTAGAATGATGTCTGCCCAGTTTCGTGAAAATCGGTTTTTAGATATAGCTCCCATATATAGTTTCGTCCGATTTCATGTTAATGGTGCCCCAAAGTCCCTATATATCTTTCGATTTGCAGGAAATTTGGCATAACGTACTGAATTGAGCCTAGAATGATGTCTGCCCAGTTTCGAGAAAATCGGCCCAGATTCAGATATAGTTTCGCCCGATTTCATGTAAATAGTGCACCAAAGTCCCTATATATCCTTCGATATATTTGGATAGAGCTTCCACATATATTTTCGCCCGATTTTAAGTAAATTGGACATCAAACTCTTCATGCTAGTCAGGTTGACATCAAATTTTGCACAACGTACAAAATTGAGCATAGAATTACGTAGTTGCGTTTTCTAGAAGTACAGACATAGCCCAACAGATAACCGATTTATATTTGATTGAAGTCGATTTATATAACTTATGGATATATAGGTAGATTCACATTTAGATAAATATTTCATATTTTATTTCATCCAATTTCATGTTAATAGTCCTGTTTAATATACCCATAGTGGTGAAGGGTATCATATAGTCGGCCCCGTCCGACTTTACTACTTTCCTTACTGCTTTGGTTTGAGGAAGGTTAGGGAGACTCTGATAAAAAAAAACCTTACAAAAATACTGAGTAGCAATAACGGGTTTGTGCGAAATGTTTTGAGTGGCGTGAATTTTTTAAAGAATACAAGGCGTGGATTTTTTAAAGAATATTTTTGAAAAGGCCATAGACTAGGCGTGGATTTTTTAAAGAATATTTTTCGAAGCCCTTGCAAGGCCTAGATTTTTTAAAGAATATTTTTCCAAGCCCTTGCAAGGCCTAGATTTTTTAAAGAATATTTTTGAAAAGGCCTTAGACAAGGCGTAGGTTTTTTAAAGAATAATTTTGAAAAGGCCTTAGACAAGGCGTGGATTTTTTAAAGAATATTTTTGAAAAGGCCTTAGACAAGGCGTGGATTTTTTAAAGAATATTTTTGAAAAGGCCTTAGACAAGGCGTGGATTTTTTAAAGAATATTTTTGAAAAGGCCTTAGACAAGGCGTGGAATTTTTAAAGAATACTTTTAAAGGGATATAAAAAATGGCTTGAGTGGGTTTTAAAGGGATAGACAAGGCGTGGTTTTTTTAAAGAATATTTTTAAAAAGACCTTAGACAAGGCGTAGATTTTTAAAAGAATATTTTTTAAAAGACCTTAGACAAGGCGTGGTTTTTTTAAAGAATATTTTTAAAAAGACCTTAGACAAGGCGTAGATTTTTAAAAGAATATTTTTTAAAAGACCTTAGACAAGGCGTGGATTTTTTAAAGAATATTTTTGAAAAGGCCTTAGACAAGGCGTAGGTTTTTTAAAGAATATTTTTGAAAAGGCCTTAGACAAGGCGTGGATTTTTTAAAGAATACTTTTTTAAAAGACCTTAGACAAGGCGTGGTTTTTTTAAAGAATATTTTTAAAAAGACCTTAGACAAGGCGTAGATTTTTAAAAGAATATTTTTTAATAGACCTTAGACAAGGCGTGGTTTTTTTAAGAATATTTTTAAAAAGACCTTAGACAAGGCGTAGATTTTTAAAAGAATATTTTTTAAAAGACCTTAGACAAGGCGTGGATTTTTTAAAGAATATTTTTGAAAAGACCGGCCTTAGACAAGGCGTGGATTTTTTAAAGAATATTTTTGAAAATGCCTTAGACAAGGCGTGGATTTTTTAAAGAATATTTTTGAAAAGACCTTAGACAATGCATGGATTTTTTAATGAAACGACCTTAGACAAGACGTGGGTTTTTTAAAGAATATTTTTGAAAAGACCTTAGACAGGGCGTAGATTTTTATGAATTTGAAGTACTGTGCCTTCATATTACAATCACATTTACAGTACCATCTATAAAATATGCCAACTGAATAGAGCGGTATAGATAACCGTAACTCAATGATGAAAAAACTCTATATTAAAAACTTTTCCAAATGATACATCGAAAAAACGAAGTAACAAACCAGGAATTGAAAAACAAATAAAAATTCAATATTTAGCTACCGCTGGAAGAAAGGTGGCGGTTAGGTTAGAAGAAATAGCTACAAGAAAAGAAAAAAACTAAGGCAACAAATTACAGCAGCTAGCTAGCGGCATCAACAGAAATGGTTAAGATATTTAGCAGAAAATTACCAACAAATATTACCGGTAAACCTCGGTGATGGCATGTCGTAAAGTGGCTAAAGAAGCAATGGAAACCCAATGACGACAACTGAATATTGTTGGAAGATTTTTTCTATTATTTTCTTTCAAAGACAATTGTATAATCGTCATAACTTATGAAATTAACAACGACTAGAAATGAAATGAACAAACAATCAGCCACGAAAAAAAGATTCGACACATTTGAAATGCACACACAGAGGTACAGAGAAAAACAAAGACATAACTAAAGAAAAGCGGGCCACAATAACAATAACAAAAAATAGAAAACAATCATCTAATGCTCCACTCCAAACGGACATGAAACACGCATCAGCCACAGATTCCAACAGATTAGTTCACATCGCCAAGAGATCGCCAAGCTAAGCAATGGCAACACATTGCCCCAACGTCTGACTACCCCCGTCCTCATTGCACAGCATTTTCAGTCATCATCATAAATACAATTTGATGATGAGTTCGGGAAATTCTTGGATGATGATGATGAGGAGGAGATGACGACCACGAGACGTTGCTGACGATGGAAATGGATTTTCTGTTGTGTGATGTGATTTGATGTGAGAAGATGACGAAGAAGAAGAAAGCCTCGAGTTGGAATGAAAGAATATCTTCCATAATTAGTCATTGCAATGCATTGCAGTGCAGTGCAAAGTTTTATGGTTTATAACCAGACAAATTACTAAGAGAAACAATTGCCTTGGCGTGAGGAGGGCGAGAGTAAAGGGGAAGAGATTTACAACAACAACCACAACATGTTTGGATGCTGGATGGAAATATTTCAAAGACATGTAACCGACTTGAAAGAGCTCATTCAGAAGCTATGCTATCAATATATATTCTGGTCAGTGATATAAGATTGAATTTATGAGACACAGGCACAGTGGTTTCATGTACAAATTGATAACCTCCATTTCCTGATGGAGCATCCCGCATATAAGAGTGAATTTTTAAAGAATATTACTGAAGAATCAACAGACCCATAATCATGGATCCTTAAAGAATATTTTTGGAAGGACCAACAGATCCAAAAGCGTGGAATTTGAAATAATATTTTCTGAAGGGCCAAAGAACTCGTAAGCGTGGATTTTTAAAGAATATTTTTTGAAAGAACAACAGAATTTCAAGCGTTAATTTTTTAAGAATATTTTCTGGAAGACCAACAGAACCTCAAGCATATTTTCTGAATGACCAAACGACCCATAACTGTGAATTTTTAAAGAATATTTTCTGAAGGACCAAAATAATCTTAAGCGTGAAATTTTAAAGAATATTTTTTGAAGGACCAACAGAACCTCAAGCGTGGATTTTTATACTAACCGCAAAATTTTTCTGAAGGACTAGAAAATCTATAAGCTTGGTTTTTACGGAATATTTTAGGTCACTCTTTAAAACTACCTTTTCAAGGATCAGCAAACAAAAATATTGGATTTGCCTATATTACAAAATTAACCTATAAGAAACATTTCGGCTAGGTATAAGCATGGACTTATATAGAAACATTTCTGGAAAGAATACCTAAATTTGTAGTACCATTAAATGGAGAATATGCCAAAATATGGACCCTTTTCTAAAACTTTTTTGAACATACCCCCCAAGAACTTCAACATATCGAAAATGCAATGAGAGGCTATGTCACACCATGGACTTATATTGATCATTTTTGTATGGATATATTTCAGCCCTCATAAACCAGGAATTTTAAATTTAAAAAATATTCTTTAAAAAAATCCACGCCTTATGTTGGGCCCTTGAAAAAATATTTTTTAAAAAATCCACGCCTTCTATAGACCCTTGAAAAAATATTCTTTAAAAAATCCACGCCTTCTATAGACCCTTGAAAAAATATTCTTTAAAAAATCCACGCCTTCTATAGACCCTTGAAAAAATATTCTTTAAAAAATCGACGCCTTTTTTGGACCCTCGCAAAAAAATATTCTTTAAAAAATCCACGCCTTCTATAGACCCTTGAAAAAATATTCTTTAAAAAATCCACGCCTGTATTGGACCCTTGAAAAAATATTCTTTAAAAAATCCACGCCTTATATATGGACCCTTGAAAAAATATTCTTTAAAAAATCCACGCCTTATATATGGACCCTTGAAAAAATATTCTTTAAAAAATCCACGCCTTATATATGGACCCTTGAAAAAATATTCTTTAAAAAATCCACGCTTTCTTTGATTTTTTTCTTTTTAATTTATCCATCCTAAACCCCAGTCTTGCCTGTTGTAATCTGCAACTACTACCGTCAAATTGCCTGCCGGGTTATTGCCGATTTTATTCTGCTGCTAAATTACTGTTGATGAGATTTTTCTTTAATACTGACATTGTCGCTTCTGCAAGTAACCATTGATGACATTGTCGAATCTTTGCAACGGAACGAGGGTAGATTTTCTTACTTTAGGGAAATTTAAGAAAAAACTGGGTCGGCACTAAATCCTGGGGAAGTTTTCAATAACCTAAGTGGCAGAAATAAAATCTATGTATTTACAAAAATTCCCAATTTTTCTGTTCAGTTTCTTTGTTTTTCTTCCCAAAAATTCCTTTGCCATCCCTCGTTGTAATAACACAAAACTGATTTGCCAAGGTCCATAACTCTTTACGGAGAATTTCTTATTTTTCATTTTGCAATAATTTTACCGAAGATTGTCTTCTTCTTCATTGTTCGCATGCAACTCGTGCCGGGCAATGTTTCCCCTGCATCTTCCATTCCCCCGTCGAAGAAGAGCCCGGCATCCGTACATTTATCTATTGACTGTAGAATATTTATTGTTTTAGATGATAGCGGAACAAATCGATGGATTTAAAAAGCGTAGCACACACACACATTGATTTCAGGCGAACACACACAGATCCCCCTCTCACCCCATTTAGGAATGAGAGTACGGAAGAAAAAAAAAAACAAATAAAAATCGTAAAAATTATAATGAAAGCAAAAAATGAAATTCTACGGATATTAGATTGAATAATGAATCATAACAATCGGCGTCGTCGTTCAAGTGTTTCTAAGAGGAGTCCGAACAATGGCTCACAAACACTTTAAGGGGCATCCGAGCAATAAAAAGACAATGACATTCAATTGAACAGCAGCAACAACAACAACAACCAGACCAACAATGAGCAGACGAAGAAATTGATGAGGAACAAGAACATCAGCGGTGGCAATTTTTAATGTGGATAAAAATTACTATGGACATGGGTTATTCGGGAAGTAATCATCCGCATACATTCATCTATCCAACCAACCAGTCATCCATCCGACGACGACGATTCCCAACATTTCAAATATGTTTAAGCCATCATCATCATCGACGACGACGATTACTGCTCCTGCTGCTGCTGTCGGTTACTTTCATATTGAACTCTTGCATTGAACTGCTACTCATCGCCAAAGCTTAAAAGCTCATTAAACAGCATTAATTACGTGCTTCTACTCAATTATCAAGGATTGCGTTGAGGATGTTTTTTTTCAATTCGTTTTGTTTTGTTTTTTCTTCTTCTTTAATTTTCATTGGAAGAAAAAATGGACTCACTCTTCTTCTTTTCAGGAACTTTAATCATTTTCTTAATGCAATTTACTTTGTCGCTGTCGTTTCTTTCCATTTCTTCCCTTTGTCGCTACTTTCTTCACATTTCTTTCATTCATTTGCCTAGGGTAGGAGGGGGCTTGAATATTTTTCTCTTTAAGTAAATTTTATTTAATTAAATTTCATATAAATCTTATTGACTTAAGAACGCTTAATAACAGAACTGTAAGTAATTCTGAGGAAAAAAACAAAAATCGTAAAAAATGCCATTCATCGCTGCAAGTATGTGGCGATGTAATTGAAATAAAATGCCAATTACTTTCTGCGGAACTCAAAAGAGATGAAAAGGTAGGAGTTAATTTTCTTAATAAGGTGTATGGATTTAATATCAAAATTAAATATGAAGAAAAAATATAAAAAAAAACTAACACAATAATAAAAATTCAATTTGTATTAATATACAATTTAAATTGAAATTTAATTCTATAAGGTCAGGGGTGGGCTTTGAATATTGATCCCCTTAGAAAGTAATTATGCTAATGTTTAGAATAATCTATGTTGCATTTTAAAACAAGGAATATTTTATTGAAGCAAGAGCAGAGGACATATAGATACATAATCATGGATTTTTTCATATTTTATATATATATATATATATTGCAAGAACGAGCAGAACAAAAGTTTTTAACGAAAATTTATCAAGGACAAACGGATTCAGAAGCTTATTTAAAACATAGCAATTTTAATGAAATATTTCTGAAGTACCATCAAATCCATCAGCGTGGATGTTTTATGGTATATTTTCTGAAGGACTGCCAGAGCTATAATTGTGAATTTTTTAAATAATATTTTTATCAAGGATTACCATATTCAGGAGCGTGGATTTCAAAAAATAAATAAATAAACAAAAATATTTTAAAAACTACAATTCAAACATAAATATATATTTGGCTTTTAAATTCCACTTTCTGAAGACAAAGGGTGACCAAAGTCTGAATTTTTTGAAAGAATATTTTTGAGGACGAGGAGAACCTGAAATTCGTCTTAATATTTTCTGAAGGTCGAGAATCGTCGATTTTCTAAAGAATAGTTGTTAAAACTAATTAAGATATAGACCTGGATATTCAAAGATTATTTTCCAAGGGCCTTTACGCTATAATGGATTTTTAAGAATATGTTCTTGTTGACGAAGAAAGATAGATACATGGATTTTTTAAGAAGATTTTTCTGAAGGTCGAGGAGATGCAGAAGTGTGCATATTTTAAGTACAGTGCTGTGGAACGAGAACAAGCAGAAATGTTGATTTTTTAAGGATATTTCTGAAGAATGAAGAAAATCAGACAAATGAATTATTTCATAGACAATTTTCTGCAGGTCGAAAGGAGCTGAAGATTGGATTTTTAAAATAGTAGTTTTTCAGGACTATTCTAGTTGTTAATGTCTTTTTTTAAATACTGTAAAATTTTCAATAATAGAAATATTTGGATCAAATTTTGAGGAATTATTCTTGATGGGTTTTTGCTCATTTTCGATGAGAAAATTGTAATATTTCCATATATAAGTTTTAGAAGTTTCTAAAATTATTACCTACGTAGATGAATAATCTTGGTTTTCCTTCGGTATAAGGCGACTAAAACAATGATTATTCTCGCCTGTGGCTTTGAACCCCCTTATTATAAATCCACTTTTTTGCTGATAGTTCTCAAGGCTTATAGTTTCGGTAGTTCAGAAAATATTCTTCAAAACATCAAAATGTATGCTATATATCACATAGTCCATGAAAAATAAAATAAAAAATACTCGCTCAAGGATCGGAGGTTGCATTTATTTTCATGTTTAAATAATATTTCCTAAAGGGCCATCGGAGCTGTCAACTTGCATTAGAACTACCAAAGCCAGAGGTATGGATTTTAAAATTTCAAATCCAAGGTAAAATTCGTTTTTCCTATGCCCACCTGTCGTTATAGCTAGTATAGAGATTTTCATAGACATATCGGTCCTTGCCCAAATAATCTTTATAAATTCAAGACTTTTATAGACCCTAAAAAATAATCTTTAAAAATTCAAGAATTTTGTAGACCCTAAAAAATAATCTTTTAAAATCCAAGCTTTTTATAGACCCTAAAAATAATCTTTAAAATCCAAGCTTTTTATAGACCATAAAAATAATCTTTACAAATCCACGCCTCCTATAGAACCCCAAAAAAATAATCTTTACAAATCCACGCCTCCTATAGAACCCCAAAAAAATAACCTTTAAAAATCCACACCAAAAACTAACTAACCAAAAATTAACCATATTTGCTGATATTTGAGTTCTTGAATGATATGATTACCTTTATTATAGAATTTTTTGTATTTTGATGATCGTAATTGATGTGACTTTCAATACGTAATTCAGATTTTCATAAAATAACAGACAATGTCCCGGGAGCTGTTCAATACAGGTCGATGTTTGAAATATACCCCATATAAAAATTACAACCCATTTTCCAAATTATATAGTCCTGTTTAGACAGATCTTAAATTTTTAGATCTCAAATTATTTTTAATCTGGGTCCGTTTTAGACATTTTGGTGACTCTATATGGTTTTCCCAACCGAAAATTTTTTCATGTCCGCATTTTGACATAGATTTATGTAGGATCTACGTCAACATATTCCGACCTAATTTAGACATGTGGCACCGTAAGTATTGAGTGGTCAGAAAGAGCTAGCTGTTTTCTCCAAACAGTGTTTTTGCGAATGGCGGGCACTATAACTCAAAAACTAATAACACAATCGATTCCAAATTTTTACACGTTTCTCTGTGAGCTTTTTTGGGCCTTTACACTCAATGGTTTCATTTTAGTTCTTCACATTGAGAAAAAATGTGGCCTCAAATGTGGGCATTAAATTTAGTAAATACATTACAAGATCCCATGTGCGGATTTTTCCAATACTTAATTCCATTTTTATGACCCTGTAGTCAAGCAGAGAACCATGTATCTCTATGTCACCACCTATTTTATAGCAAAAATGGTACTAGATAAAATGTCAACAACTTCCCTTTATTGCGGGAGTATGTAAACGTTGTAGACTTTATCTGTAGTGTATTTGTGGCAACATTGTCAACGATCGCGTCAACAGTTTTTTACCGTTAGACTTTGATGTCAATAGATACACATTTTTTGATGTTTGCTTTGCTTCTCATTTCATTAGTTTCTTTTGTGAAAAACACACGTGTTGCTTGAAATTGTGCATTGTGCGAAAAATATTGTTGGAGTTATTGTGCGAATAAGGTATTTAAAGTGATTACAAATAAAAAAAATTATAAAATATGAGTAAAAGACAAAATATAAGTAAAAGACATTATAAAAGACTTGTTAAAAAACAAGCCACAATCTATATAAACAGAAGTGTACAAAATGAGCAAGAAAATGGTGAATGTGAAATTCTAGAAGACCATGAAGATTTTGTGGAGAATTCGGAGGATTGTGCTATTCCGAAATTGACGTTGCGGGACAAATTGAGGAAGTGGTACATCGCAACAGCTCCTTCTAGGAAATGTGCGGAGAAGCTGCTATTAATACTAAATGAGGAAGGTCTAGATGTTCCACTTCGTATAGAAAGTTTGTTGGGAAAAAAAGCACAGGTTTTGGTGAGAAATGTTTGCCCTGGAAGCTACTGCCACATTGGAATTGAAACGCAGCTAAAGAAGTTTGAACACGTTTTGCAAAACTACGACGAGGTCGTTTTGGATATAAACATTGACGGGATTCCCCTGTTTAAAAGCTCGCGAGTCCAATTGTGGCCAATTCTTTGTAAAATAGTCAACATAAAAGAAAAAACTCAACCTTTTGCTGTTGGTATATACTTGGGAACCACTAAACCGAGTTGCATTAAAGATTATTTAAAAGACTTCGTTAAGGAAGCAACTTCATTAAAGGAAATTACGTTAAATGGAAAAATAATGAAATTAAAGTTTCGTTGCTTAACATGCGATACTCCAGCCAAAGCTTTCATTTGCGGCGTTCCTGGGCATACCTCAAAGTATGGTTGTACGAAGTGCACACAGGTTGCGACAAAAGTGAACAATGTACTGACATACAGTAGCGCTGTTGGAACTTTGATATCCGATATTGATTTTACTTTGAGAAAGTATCCCAACCATCATTCTGAACTGTTTAAGAAAGAGAGAAGTCCGCTTGAAGAAATAGGATTTGGCATGGTATCACAGACTCCGTTAGATAGCATGCATCTTATTGACCTTGGAGTCACAAAAAAAATGCTTGTTAGAATAGTGAACAACAAAACACAAGAAAAGACTCAAAAAAAAAAAAAATATATCAGAAATATCTTCTGACCTAGTGAAACTAAAAAAATGTATTCCAAAGGAGTTTCCTAGAAAACCTAGGTCTTTAGATGACCTTCATCACTGGAAAGCGACTGAATTTCACCAGTTCCTCGCATATACGGGCATAATTGTCCTTCATAATAAAGTACACCAGGATATATTCTACGAGTTTTTAACTTTACATTGTGCTTATCGGCTACTTAGCTCCCCGCGACACGTTGCTGAAAATATTAAACAGTCTAATGATTTGCTTCAATTATTTGTCGAGAATTTCTCAACTGTATTCGGGCCAAACAGTGTTTCTTTTAATGTTCACAATCTGCTGCATTTGGCTTCTTGTGCAGAAAAATACGGCCCCCTTATTTCGTTTTCTGCATACGACTTCGAAAACAAATTGCAGATTTTGAAAAGACATGTCCGAAAACCCTCATTAATCCTTCAACAAATTGTACGAAAAGAAAAACTCGCAGCCTATATTCAAACTAAAAACGATGACATTAAATACGAACGAGATATAATTGTAGGAGCTTTTGTTAATGACTGTTACATATCTTGGAAGGAGCCCGATAATATTTGTTCCACGACTTCATTTACTGCCATAAAAATTGAAAATATAAATCAAGTCGATTAAGTTTATATTGAAGGTCGGGCATTGCTGCTCTTAGAGAGTTTTTACGATGAACCCGTAAATTCTTGCGAACTAGGCATCTTCAAAACAAATTTAGCTTTGGGCGAAAAGCAAAAATTTTCAATTAGAGATGTGCAATATAAATTTGTATGCCTGCCATTTCACTCGGATTACGTAATAATACCCATTTTACACTCATGCATTCCAGAAAAAGTACAAGCCAATATTCCAAGATCTTCCAGTAAATAGCACATTGTTAATATTAATTTTGTACACCCGCTCTACACAACAATGTCTGACGAAAGAGCAATACCATCCAAGGGAAAAATGAAATATTATTCTTCAGAAGGTAAGTTTTAATATAACGAATTCGCATTACCGAAATTGTATTCATTACAACATTATATATTTTTCCAGCAACTTCAAAGTATACTTCGTGTGAAGATATAGGAAAAAAAATGGACACGATACTGCAGATTTTGGGCGAGCATAAAATTTTGCTAGATCGCATTGGTTCCCAAAACTCGATTGTGCAAAACATTATGGCCATCTTCCCAATAAACACGGACGAAAGTCTAAAGCAATTAGAAGACTTATTAGCAACTCAGTCAGACCCATATGTAAGCTTTTTGTATTCAGGAAATAGAATGTATAATTAATTAATAAAATTTATAATTATTCTTGCAGATTCGCCAAATGAAAAATCTCATTGGTGGCAACGTCGCACGCAATTTACACCTTGTATTTGGGAAATCTATTATAATGAATTACAATGTGGATGGAACTTTTGGCAAGAAAAGTTTATCTAAATATGGAAAAGTCCATGCAGCAATAATAGGTACAAAGCCAAAAAACCTTTCAAAAATACCAATAATTAAATTTAATCTTTTTGTTTCAATACTTAGATGTAATATCAACGTACGACAAGTGTGCAGACAAGGCTCTAAGAACAGCTTTTCAACGTCAAAAAAAGAAATTCTTTAAAGAAAACAGCCGCAGGAATGCAGAAATAAATGATAAGACCAAAGAAAATGAATTTAATTAATTTAATCTTTATGTACATATATATTTTTGCCTTGTGTTTTTTCTATTGTAAGACTGAAGAAAATGAATTTAATTAATTTAATCTTTCTGTACATATATATTTGTCCCTTATGTTTTTTAATTGTAAGACTGAAGAAAATGAATTTAATTTATTTATTCTTAACTGTAAAGCTGAAAATGAAATTAATTGATTTAATCTTTATCCAGATATACATTTTTCGCTTATGTTTTTAATTGTAAGACTGAATTGAATTGCTTTAATCTGTGTATTTATTTAATAATATATATATTTATATATATAGAATAATTAATGACATTAAATAAATCATATGAATTCATAACTAATTTTCTTTTCAATTTGAATACAATGTCGTTGGTAATCTACTACAATTCACAATAATATTGTAGACTCAATCTGCTAAGAAGTACTAGTGAATCTTTGGTGTCAATGTCGCCATATGGCGTCAAAGTTAATACCTAGTCAGTAGAACTTCTGTCTACTGGTGGATTTCCTATGACATGGTAATGTTAATTGTCAATAGAAGATTACATTAAGTTGGGTACACTTAGTCAGTAGTACTAACGACAATGTCAGTATAAAATTACTACAATTTTACTATTTCCATTCCCTACAGGGGAGATTTGATAACATTCAGAGAGGGGTCTCAGAAGTAGAAGCTTGGTTACAATTTTTTTTGATTTGGAAATTTGTGTTCAAAATTGATTCAAAATTTTAACAATGTGTTGGAGGATGATCTGTAGTCTCCATCTCTATAGCTCTATAGACCACAAAAAGAAATCATTTACTCTCTTCGAGAGATTTCGTGGTCACCTGCCAACCATATTTGTAAATTGACTCCAACTTATCCAAAGAAACATGGGGTCTAAATCCAATATTTTGATGAAGCACATTTTTCTTTTGCAATGTGTAAATGCCCTCATTAGCAATAATATGACATTTACATTAGAACTTTTTACCGGGTTAACCTACTTTATGAGGTTTTATTTGGCATATATTCAACGGAATTGAAAACTTAAACCCACTGGGTTAACCAAATCCGGTTCAATGTAAACGACCTTTAAGGCTGATGGTATTAAACATATTTGAGATTTATGAATTTCCCCATTTATTGTCAAATTCCACCACGATATTGTCCATCTATTGGGTGGTCTTCTGTCAAAACCAAAATATCGTAACTCCACTATAACTTCGAAAGAAAATTGACCGAAATTCATCTTCAATAGAATTTCACTTTTGATTTTACCCCATATGGGCGTTATCGCACGATTTGAAAATTTTTAAAACGGATTTGCATTTATTTGTCATTATATTTATCGAATAGCCTACAATATGCATACATATTGATATTATCTCAGGCTATCTTATCGTATATTTCGAAGTTTTCATCATACAATGAATTGCTTAATATCATGTAGGATATGAGAGTTTAAAGCTCGTTTTTCCATCTTTCAGTTATTTAGTTATAATTTCTAAATGACTGCGTCAAATACCACACAATGATGCAGTTATTTGAAATTTGAAAAAATAAACATGATAAGCAATTCATAATCATTGAATAACCCAGCGGGATTTTGTGGTATTTATGTGTTTAACGTTGTAGACCGTTTTGTACGGGATATTTAAATTGAAAGTATTAATAAAAAATCATTTTTATTTTTTTACTTCTCAGCACGACAATTTTGTAGTGTGTGTGTTTCTTTTAAGAAACAATGAGTGTTTATTTTATTGTGGCTGTTGTATTTCTCATTGACTTTGCCCCATGTGACATGACAAGAAAACAAAAAAAACTTTGATCGATTTCAGCTAAACTTTCTTTTAACAAGACACATTTCTGTCGTCTCGCCTCATTTGAAGAAATTAAATAAATTTTCTTGCTTCACCCCAGCCAGCCAGCCCTCCAGACAGTCAGTCACTCGCTGCCAGCCGGCTGACTGCTTTGCAGGAACACTTAATGTAACTAATTAATTTTCACACAAACAAATTCACATCCATTCAGAAGAGACAAATTGAATAGTCTTGTCGCGAGGTTTCAATGGTTAATAGGACTGGAATGTAGCAATCATTTCAATGTCCCCCCTTTTTTTGGTTTTTGTCAAAAATAGAAATTTGTCATGTCATACTTGTCATCTATTAGTTCTACCCAAAAAAATAAAATGTTGAGTAAAATATATTTTTAAAAACATTATGTAAAATTATAGTACTTTGAATGATTAAAGGTTGGGCGTAGATATTTCTTGGTAAAAATATAAATTGTTTTAATAATTTAGATGAATGGGGGTAATATTAAGTTGATTAATTAAATTGACTGAATTGAATGACAATCCAAATATTATAGAACAAAATATAAAACCAGTGAGTGGAGTAGTATAGTCGGAAGGGATCGACCATATGATACCCTACACAACTACCACAAAAAGCAAACTTTCTGCGGTTCTATATTTTGATCCTGGGCAATATTTCGTGATATTTGCACCCTTTTTACCGATTATAGATCAATAACTCCAATTTCTAAGCTTAGCATATTTTCTTTCTTGAAGTGATTTTTTTCGCCATAAAATAAAAAATTGGTCACTTTAGGTTTTGGTTGATTTGACCCTCGGAATATTGACCGATCATCATCTAAACAGCCGCTCTAAGTATTTGGTCAGATCCCCTTCACCTTGTAAAATATGCGATGTTCTGCACATATGTTCTGCATTGCCTCAGGAGCGACTAGAAAATCTGACAAAATTAAAGTTTTCGGTTCAATGCACACCCTGAATGAAATCTCAACTTCACCGAAAAGTATAAGCGTCGTCCTTGACCATAATCGGAACTTCATGTAAAATTTCAAAGAGATCAACACGACATTTCCGTCTGCTAATGGAATAAGAGTAATACTATGCACATAGTCACCTTTACCTAATTACGTATAACTGCCACATCGGAGTACATACAGCCATATAATTAGTATCAATTTGAAGGTCAAAAGCACCTCTTGGATATACTATCAACTTCCAGGGTATATGTCCTTCAGGAGCAAGTATATACGCCCCAGAATAAACATTTTGTAATTTTTCACACAAAAGTCAGTGTCCATTTCACCCGCTAAATATTGGCCGATCTTTATCAAAACAGGCATGCTTATTCTTTGGCCCGATCCCCTTCTCCATGTAAAATTTCACGATGTTCGGACCATAATTGTGGCCTCTGGAGCGACCAGAAAAACCGACAAAAATTAAGTATTTGGTCCATTTCATCCCCTAAATATTAACCGATCTTTACCAAAAACAATATGGTTTTTACAAATTGTATGGTGTTTACAAATTATAATGGACAGACGGACGGACGGACGGACACACATGTCTAGATCGTCTCAGCTAGTCGAGATATGACGATTGGTATACTTAAAGGTGGGTCTAGGACTAATATTTCGCGGCGTTACAAACTTTTGGGGCTGCACAAAGCTACAATACCCTGACAACATAGTTGTGTTGGGTATAAAAATTAAGTTTTCGGTCCACTTCATTCCAAAATTATTATCTGATCATCACCGAAAATTATAGCCGTTGTCCTTGACCATAACTGGAACCTCATGGAACATTTCAAAGCGATCAGCGCTATAGTTCCGCTCTCCAAAGTGATAATGGGTTACTAAATAATATACGAATACGGAGATACCTGTAAATATTTAGATGTAACTCTCACATTTGAGCACATACAACAATATAATTGGTCTTAATTTAAAGGTCACCCAATCCTCTTGGATATAATATCAACATCTCGGCTCGATGTCCTTCAGGAGTAAACATATACGCCATAGAATACAAATTTTGTAATTTTTAACACAAAAGTCGGGGTCCATTTGACCCGCTAAATAATAACAGATCTTTATCAAAACATACATGCTTATTCTCTGCCCCGATCCGCTTCTCCATGCAAAAATTCGCGGTGTTTGGGCCATAATTACGGCCTCTGGAGCGACCAGAAAAACTGACAAAAGTAAAGTTTTTGGTCCATTTCATCCACTAAATATTAACCGATCTTTTCCAAAAACAATAGGGGTCATTGGCCAGAACCCATCCTACATGCAAAATTTCGTGAAGATTGGTCCATAACTGTGGCCTGTGTCGTGTTTACAAATTATAATGGACAGACGGACGGACGGACACACATGTCTCAGCTAGTCGAGATATGACTATCGGTATACTTAAAGGTGGGTCTAGGACCAATATTTCGCGGCGTTACAAACTTTTGGGGCTGCACAAAGCTATAATACCCTGACAACATAGTTGTGTAGGGTATAAAAACACGCCTACATAGTTGGTCTGGAAAAATATTAAACCAGTAAGGAAAGTTCAAAAGTCGGGCGGGCCGACTATATGATGATACCCTTCACCACTTTGGGTATATTCAACAGATGAATCCTAACAGACGTCGAATTTTTGTAGGATCATTAACATGAAAATGTATGCATAAGCATGTCATTCGGCAACCTATACAAGTTTTTTCATTGGGTCAGATATACGGTTGCTTCTTACAATGGGACAAAATTATCTAAATCAAATGAAATAGTTGTGCATATCGGCTACATTTTGAGTTCTTGGCGCATCATGTACTTAAAATCGAGAGAAAATATATATAGGAGCTCTATCCAAATCTGAACGGATTTCAAAACTTTCCACACGCTAGGTTATATTAACTTTAGTGCGTTGTGCACAATTTTGTGTCATTTACTTAAAATCGGACGAAACTATATATGGGAGTTATATCCAAATCTGAACCGATTCTTACAATACTTAGCACACGGTACGCTATACTAAATTCAGTACATTGTGCCTAACTATGGGTCTTTGGTGAACCATTTACTTAAAATCGGACGAAACTATATAGGAGCTATATTTAAATCTAAAGCGATTTCAACTAAACTTGCCACACGTTATGTTATAGTAACTTCAGTACGTAGTGCAAAATTTTGTACCGATTGGACCCACCTTGGTAAAGCATTTATATCCAACTTCAAGGTTAAACTACAGTTCATTGAACAAAATTGTGTGGCAATTGGACAAATTTCGGGTCTTTAGTGCACAATTCTTTTGGAAGAAAAAATATGTAGGATATATTTCTAAATCAGAACCGATTTCCATAAAACTTATCACACATCATTCTGGGCTTAAGGGGACACCCCCCTTCTCGGGGTCAACATTTTTTTTTTTTTTTTTACTTAATTCGAAAATTTCAAGTGAAAATCTCAAGAACTCTTGAAGATATAGCCGATTTTTTGTGTCAGCATCAAGTGACGGCTAAAGGGCTTCTCAAACTTTAAACGCGTTTTTCTCTTTTGCGAATGGCGGGCACGATAACTCAAAAACTAAAAACCCAATCGATTCCAAATTTGTACACGTTTCTCTGTGAGTGTATAGCTATCGTATGAACTAGGATAAAGCCAATCGGTGAAGATCTTCCTTATTTTTTAACTTATTTTGTGGTCAAAAATCGGCGATTTTTCTAAAAATATTTTTTCAAAGGTCCGCCATTCCCTTAATTCAGTATGTCATGCCTAATTTTGTGCAAATCGAAAGATATATACACAATTTATATTAAATCGGACGTAAATATATATGGAAGTTATATATAAATCTGGACTGATTTTCATGAAACCAAACACACATCATTCTAGACCTAATTCATTGCGATATGCAAAATTTCGTGAATATCGAAAGATATATAGGGACTTTGGAACACCATTTGCCTTAAATCGGACGAAAATATATATGGGAGCAATATCTAAATTTGGGCCAATTTTCAGGAAACTTAACATCATTCTAGACCTAATTCATTACGCTATGCCAAATTTCGTGCAAATCGAAAGATATATAGGGACTTTGGGGCACCAATTACATTAAATCGGACGAACATATAAATGGGTGTTATATCACCAATTTCATTGAATTGGACGAAAATATATGGGAACTATATCTAAATCTGAACCGATTTTCCCAATTTCAATAGGGTTCGCCCTTGGGTCAAAATCCGACGTGTACGAACGGACATGCATAGATCGACTCTGAAAGTGATTCTATGCATATTCTCAAAAGGAACCATGTGTATCTCGTCCCCTTTTGCCTGGTACAAATTTATGCACAAAGACATAATACCCTGTACCACAGTGTGGTGAAGAGTATAAAAATCCACGCCTTGCTAGTTAGTCCAAAACATATATTTTTAACCAGTGAGCGGAGCAGTATAGTCGGACGGGACCGACCATACGATACCCTACACAACTACCACGGAACTCAAATTTTCTGCGGATGTTTATTACGAGACTGGGCAATATTTCGTGATATTTGCACCCTCTTTCCCGATTAGAAGTAAACAGCACCTCTTCCTAACACTGACATATTTTCCGAATATTACGAGTATTCAGTACAGCTATTGTCCAGATTCCCTTCACCGTGGGTTGTGTTGTGATGTTCGGCTTTCATTTGAGGTCTATAGATCGACTCGAAAATAACACAAAAAATTAAGTTTTCGGTCCACTTCATTCCAAAATTATTATCTGATCATCACCGAAAATTATAGGCGTTGTCCTTGACCATAACTGGAACCTCATGTAACATTTCAAAGCGATCAGCGCTATAGTTCCGCTCTCCAGAGTGATAATGGGTTACTAAATAATATACGAATACGGAGATACCTGTAAATATTTAGGTGTAACTCCCACATCCGAGCACATACAACAATATAATTGGTCTTAATTTAAAGGTCGACCACTCCTCTTCGATATAATATCATGTATATGTCGGGTATATGTCCTTCAGGGGTAAATATATACGCCATAGAATACAAATTTTGTCAATTTTTCACACAAAAGTCAGGGTCCATTTGACCCGCTAAATATTGACCGATCTTTCTCCAAACAGGCATGCTTATTCTTTGGCCCGATCCGCTTCTCCATGCAAAATTTCACGATGTTCGGACCGTTGTTGCGGCCTCTGGAACGACCAGAAAAACCGACTAAAAATTAGTATCATCCCCTAAATATTAACCGATCTTTCCCAAAAACAATAGGGGTCTTCATTGGCCAGAACCCATCCTACATGCAAAATTTCGTGAAGATTGGTCCATAACTGTGGCCTGTATCGTGTTTACAAATTATAATGGACAGACGGACGGACGGACACACATGTCTAGATCGACTCAGCTAGTCGAGATATGACGATTGGTATACTTAAAGGTGGGTCTAGGACCAATATTTCGCGGCGTTACAAACTTTTGGGGCTGCACAAAGCTATAAAACCCTGACAACATAGTTGTGTAGGGTATAAAAATCCATGCCCTGCTAGTTAGTCAACAAATATTTTTATTAAAACAACTATTTATTAGTGGGGAAAGTATGCCATTGTCCATCGAAACATCTTCGTCCTAAATATTCCTCTCTTCTCGAATATGACATTTGACAAAAACTTGCACATTCTTGCCATATTACCAAAACACTTTGACAAATCTTCGAGTCATTCCTTTGCCAGTGTCTGTCCTTTTGTCATTAGTTTTAGTGTTTTGTTATGTCTTTGAATCTCGGTGAAATAGTAGCGCACGGACGGATGAATTGACAAATTCGGCGTAACAAAAAAACTGCCATCAGTCCACCACAGTTGAGTGAAAGTAATGATGTTGTTTTTGTTGGAATTGCCGTGCTGCTGCTGCTATGCTGTGACCATGTTGCCTTGCTACATTAAAATTTCTATGCTCATTTACCAACAACTAATTGGTTTTTAATGGGCCTTTGTATAACCACACAACGAAATTCAGCAGCAACAGCATCATTGGTCTCAACACGAAGAAAAGTAGCCACAGTACCGGCATTCGCGGTAGAGCGGTAACAGCAACAAAATGATATGTGTGTTAAATGTCTCTGAGAGAAAAAATCGTGTTTAAATATTAATTATAAATTACAGTGGACCCAAAAATACATGATTGAAAATAGGGGCTTCGAGGGTACAAATTCCGAGGGAGAGAAATCTGATTTACCATCCACTGAGCCACTGTACAGACAAACAAAACTCCACGGGTGGGGGAGGTCTGTGTCATAACTTCACGCTGTGGCAACATTAAATGAAACATAACGACACAAACACACGTACATACGCACAGACGACATATCATATTTATAATTTTTTTGTTAGTGTTTATTTTTTTGGACTTTTCATTTTGTGGTAAATATTTTATAATAGTACAATAACTCATAACTCTTTAACGGATTGTATGTTTTTGTTGTTGTTGTTGTTTTTTCTACAGCTTCTATACTAATGGTGCGTATTTTTCCTCCAATCCCCTTGCCCTGCTCACACACACACATTGAGTCAAGAATTTTAATGAAATGTGTTTTGGTTTTAATTGACCCTAAAAAAATAAAAAAATAATATGAATCGGAAAAACAGTCAACGACGTGACGAGAGGAATGTGAAACATATTTGTGGGGGCATGTGAAAAATCGTGCTGATTGAGGGAAAAAATTATGACCAATTAAAGTGAAATGAAGTGTAACACTAACATTCATACATATTTTATACAAATGCGCGTATGTGGGGTAGTAGTGTAGTCGAGAGCAGGTCGGTCATCAACCTGATGTGCTAATGGCAGCACAGAGTTTAGTTAATAACGTTAAAGAGGCTATAAAAATATATATATGTACACGATATGCTTAATTGAATATGTGTTACAGCTTCCTGTGTGTACCTTTCTCAAGCTTAATGATCAGAACTATTAAAATTGTGTTGATAATAAATACAAGATTTTGGAATTGTCTTGGAAGAAAGAAAATATCATGCAAGGGGTGAATTGAAACATCTGAGAGGTTATAAAATTTGTTAAATTTTTTAAAAATATTTTTTTGGGTTTGTATGGATTTAAAAAAATATTTTTTTTTTGCCTCACTAGCAAGGCCTGGATTTTTTTATAAATATTTTTTGACCCACTAGTGAGGCTTAGACCTTATAAAAGTATTTTTTTCACACACTTCACCACATTGTGGTACAGAGTATTATGTCTTTGTGCATATGTTTGTAACAGGCAAAAGGAAACGAGATAGACACATGGTTCCTTTTGAGAATACGCATAGAATCACTTTCTGGGTCGATCTATGCATGTCCGTCTGTCTGTAGATGTTAAATTGTAAACCAGTGAGCGGAGCAGTACATACGGACGGGGCCGACCATACGATACCCTACACAACTACAGCGGAACTCTAAATTTCTTTCTGTCTGTGGATGTTTATTCCGAGCCTGGGCAATATTTCGTGATTAGATTAGATGTCAACAGCACCTCTACCTTACACTGAAATATTTTCCGAAAATTACTAATATTCAGTACAGCCCTTCAAATTACTTGTCCAGATTCTCCTCACGGTGGGTTGAGTTGTGATGTTCGGGTTATATTCGATTAGACAACATACAAAGAAATTAAGTTTTCGGTCCACTTCATCCCAAATTTTTATTCAGATCATCACAGAAAATTATAGGCTTTGTCCTTGACCATATATTTCCGCCCTATAATGTGGTAATGGTTTACTAAATAATATCTGAATACGTAAGCACCTGTAACTATTTAAGTGTAACTCCCACAGCTGAGCACATACGACGATATAATTGGTATTAATTTAAAGGTCAACCACTCGTCTTCGATACACTATCAACTTACCGGGTCTATATCCTTCAGGAGTAAATATATAAGCCATAGAATTCAAATTTTGTAATTTTTCACACAAAAGTCAGAGTCCATTTGATCCGATAAATAATGACCGATCTTTATCAAAACAGGCATGCTTATTCTTTCGCCCGATCCCCTTCTCCATGTAAAATTTCGCGATGTTCGGACCATAATTGCGGCCTCTGGAGCGACCAGAAACACCGATAAAAATGAAGTATTTGGTCTATTTCATCCCCTAAATATTAACCGATCTTTACCAAAAACAATAGGGGTCTTCATTGGCCAGAACCCATTCTAATGGACAGACGGACGGACGGACACACATGTCTAGATCGACTCAGCTAGATATGACGATCGGTATACTTAAAGGTGGGTCTAGGACCAATATTTCGCGGCGTTACAAACTCTTGGGGCTGCACAAAGCTATAATACCCTCACAACATAGTTGTGTAGGGTATAACAACGTACAGGTCGCGTTTATGATCTGATTTGGATGAAATTTGGTACAGCTCACATATTTGGCCGAAGGACGAACCCTATTGAAATTGGGAAAAATCGGTTCAGATTTAGATATAGCCCCCATATATATGTTCGTCCGATTTAATGTGAAGGGTGTGCCAAAGTCCCTATATATCTTTCGATTTGCACGAAATCTGGCACAGCGTACTGAATTAAGTCTAGAATGGTTCGTGCATAGTTTCGTGAAAATCGGTCCGGATTTAGATATAGCTCACAAATATATTTTCATCCGATTTAATGTAAATAGTACACCAAAGTCCCTTCGTATCCTTCGATTTGCACGAAATTTGGCATAGAGTACAGGATTGAGTCTAGAATGATGCGTGCAAAGTTTCGTGAAAATTGGTTCAGATTTAGATATAGCTCCCATATACATTTTAATCCGATTTTAAGTAAAATGTGCACCAAAGTCCCTTCATAGCCTTCGATTTGCACGAAATTTGGCATAGCGTAATGAATTGAGTCTAGAATGATGTGTGTTAAGTTTCGGAAAAATCGAAATTTGGCATCGCGTAATGAATTGAGTCTAGAATGATGTGTGTTAAGTTTCGGAAAAATCGGTCCAGATTTAGATATAGCTCCCATATATATTTTAATCCGATGTTAAGTAAAAGATGCACCAAAGTCCCTTCATAGCCTTCGATTTGCACGAAATTTGACACAGCATAATGGATTAGGTCTAGAATGATGTGTGTTAAGTTTCCTGAAAATCGGTCTAGATTTAGATATACCTCCTATATATATTTTCGTCCGATTCTATATAAATGGTGCACCAAAGTACCTATATATCCCTCGATTTGCACAAAATTTGGCATATCGTACTGAATTAAGTCTAGAATGATGTGTGCCAAGTTTCGTGAAAATCGGCTCAGATTTAGATATAGCTCACAAATATATTTTCATTCGATTTTATGTAAATGGTACACCAAAGTCCCTTCGTATCCTTCGATTTGCACGAAATTTGGCATAGAGTATAGAATTGAGTCTAGAATGATGCGTGCAAAGTTTCCTGAAAATCGGTTCAGATTTATATATAGTTTCCATATATATTTTCATCCGATTTGAGGTAGAAGGTGCACCAAAGTCCCTTCATATCCTTTGATTTGCACGAAATTTGGCATAGGGTACAGAATTGAGCCGATAATGATGCGTGCAAAGTTTCGTGAAAATCGGTCCAGATTTATATATAGCTCCCATATTTTTTTCGTCGGATTTTATGTAAGTGATGCACCAAAGTTCCTATATGTCCTTCGATTGGCACGAATTTGGGCATAGCGTAATGAATTGAGTCTAGAATGATGCGTGGTAAGATTTGGGAAATCGGTTCTGATTTCGATATAGCTCCCACATATATATATATATATATATATATTCATGCGATTTTACCTAAATGGTGCACCAAACTCCTAATGTTTGTATCAAATTGAGATTTGAATGACGTTATTGGGTTTTGTTGAAATTGGTACGCAGACGATTCTAAATATGCTCGAATGAAATTGAATTTATCAGAGGTTGTAGAAAGACATGAGTATGTTCCTTCGTGGGAACACTGACATGCAATTGTAAGGATACATTTGTACAATATACCCAAAGTGGTGAAGGGCACCATATAGTTGGCCCAGTCCGACTTTACTGCTTTCCTTACTGGTTTAAGATTATTTTTTCGACTAACTACCAAGACGTGGATTTTTAAATTTTTTTTGCGAATAACTACCATGACGTGGATCTTTTCAAATATAGTTTTTTGTCCCCCTCGAAAATATATACCAATTTATTGCCGAATTTTTTTCCATCCTGTCGTTTCTGCCTCTATTACCTCATTTTAAGTGGAATCGAAAATTCAGGCCATAATAATACGGGATTGGCCTACATATTGTATTCGGGGTATTTATTCCATTTTTATTTTCTTTCTCCTTATTAAATTTTAACGAATTTCAAACTTTGAATCCTCATATATTCAACGAGAGCAATCAATAAACATTTAAGGATTTAAAAACGAATACAAATAAACAGCCAGTAATACCAAATAAGGACATAGACCTTTTGCGATGACCCTTTTACACAAAAATAAGTTGCCGAGTTGCTACTGTTGCTGCTGCAATCGCAAAGTTTAAAACAAAAACTAATAAAGGCTGGCTGTATGTCTGTCTGTCGGTTCGTTCGGTTGGTTGTTTATCGTTTTGTTGGGACATAACAAAATATGACGTCAATATTAAATATTATTTAAGCCCACCATCATCATCGACAGCGGCAACATAGCCACCACACAAGTCATTATTATTGCCAACATAAGCGAACGACAGCGACAGCAACTTGTTCCCCTACCATCACGATGGAGTATGTGCGTTGACCACGATGGAACGGCTTTGTCTTCACAGCATAAGTAGGCTATTCTGTGGCAAAACTTGATTAATATTTAATATTGGCGGTTATTATTGTGAGGTCGAATGAATTGTTCGGTGGCAGTAACCGAAATAAATAGCCTTGGTCAAGTCTTGGTTGCATAAAGACAGACAGAACTGAAACTAGAAGAGATTGTCCTACAAAAAAAAAAAAAAGGCGTGGATTTTTAAAGAATATTTTGTCAAGGCCTTATACAGGCGTGGATTTTTTAAAGAATATTTTGTCAAGGCCTTATACAGGCGTGGATTTTTTAAAGAATATTTTGTCAAGGGTCCAATACAGGCGTGGATTTTTTAAAGAATATTTTGTCAAGGGTCCAATACAGGCGTGGATTTTTTAAAGAATATTTTGTCAAGGGTCCAATACAGGCGTGGATTTTTTAAAGAATATTTTTTCAAGGGTCCAATACAGGCGTGGATTTTTTAAAGAATATTTTTTCAAGGGTCCAATACAGGCGTGGATTTTTTAAAGAATATTTTTTCAAGGGTCCAATACAGGCGTGGATTTTTTAAAGAATATTTTGTCAAGGCCTTATAGAGGCGTGGATTTTTTAAAGAATATTTTGTCAAGGCCTTATACAGACGTGGATTTTTTAAAGAATATTTTGTCAAGGCCTTATACAGGCCTGGATTTTTTAAGGAATATTTTGTCAAGGCCTTATAGAGGCGTGGATTTTTTAAAGAATATTTTGTCAAGGCCTTATACAGACGTGGATTTTTTAAAGAATATTTTGTCAAGGCCTTATACAGACGTGGATTTTTTAAAGAATATTTTGTCAAGGCCTTATACAGGCCTGGATTTTTTAAGGAATATTTTGTCAAGGCCTTATACAGGCGTGGATTTTTTAAAGAATATTTTGTCAAGGCCTTATACAGGCGTGGATTTTTTAAAGAATATTTTGTCAAGGCCTTATACAGGCGTGGATTTTTTAAAGAATATTTTGTCAAGGCCTTATACAGGCGTGGATTTTTTAAAGAATATTTTGTCAAGGCCTTATACAGGCGTGGATTTTTTAAAGAATGTTTTGTCAAGGCCTTATACAGGCGTGGATTTTTTAAAGAATATTTTGTCAAGGCCTTATACAGGCGTGGATTTTTTAAAGAAGGTTTTGTCAAGGCCTTATACAGGCGTGGATTTTTTAAAGAATATTTTGTCAAGGCCTTATACAGGCGTGGATTTTTTAAAGAATGTTTTGTCAAGGCCTTATACAGGCGTGGATTTTTTAAAGAATGTTTTGTCAAGGCCTTATACAGGCGTGGATTTTTTAAAGAATATTTTGTCAAGGCCTTATACAGGACCAGACCAATCCAAGCCTTGCTAGCAACCACGAAAAATATTTTAGAATTTGAAAAATATTCTTTAAATATTTTAAAAATGTCACAAATGTATATATGTCATATACATGTCAATTTTTGTGGCCCAACCATCCACGATGCTATATCGCAACTATTAACCACATA
This sequence comes from Musca vetustissima, assembly GCF_032173495.1. NCBI lineage: Eukaryota > Metazoa > Arthropoda > Insecta > Diptera > Muscidae > Musca > Musca vetustissima. The sequence continues at coordinate 222,716 of NW_026882109.1, read as the reverse complement.
ACCAAAACATTCAACTACTACAACTACTACCATTCACATCAGACATTCAGTCGTATAGTCACATTAAAACTTGACGGTTACTGTTGCACCCCATCCATCCATCCATTCATCCATCCGACCCGACCATCCATCTAGGCATCCACTACTCCGGCAGCATAACAGCGAGTCGAAACAATATGAAAGACGCCTGCATGTATAAGTAGTATATAATGCTAATTTATGTCATGTATGTTTCATAATAAGATTTAACTACACATACTATAACTCTGGCTGTTGGACTGACTGCCTGACTCACTCACTGACAGACTGGCTGGTAATATTCATCGCCATCATCATAGTAGTAATTCCTCCAGTATGTGAATATTTCGTTATTTTCATGGTTTTTATTTCTTTTTTTGTTTTTCCTCATTTCATATCTCATGGAATGGAAACCGCAGAAAAAATTGAATTTCTCAACGCCACAAACGCATGATGTTGTTTTTGTAGTAGTTGCTAGTTATTGTGATGCCGCTACTGCTGCTGCTGCTGGTGATGAGGATACGCGAGTTGATATGAACAACATTAATAGCATATATTCCGCTGAAGAAATTATGAGGCAAATACGAGGACCCAATTGGAAAAACATACAATTCTGTCAAGGCCTAGAATATTTTTTAAAGGCCTACATAAGGCGTGGATTTTTAAAGAATACTTTTTAAGACCTAACGACCTAAAGGCGTGGATTTTTTAAAGAATATTTTTTCAAGGCCTTTCCAAAGCGTGGATTTTTAAAGAATATTTTTTCGAGGCCTAACAGAGGCGTGGATTTTTAAAGAATATTTTTTCATGGCCTAATAAAGGTCTGGCGGCAGGTGGCGTTGTTTCTAAATTGCTTACTTAGACCATAGTAGCATCTGGTGGCCATCACAGTCCTTCTCCGAATTTCAAAACTGATGTCATTCGTTTTATTTATGGCGGTACTAAGGTATATAAAATCTTTAACTACCTCGAAGCTGCACTTCTCAAGTTTTACAGTTGGTCCGAATCTACTGGACGTCTAGCGCGTTGATACCAACCGCTTCGTCCTCACGCCGTTTACTGCAGGACCCACTTTGGCAGACTCCTTCTCAATTTGTTCAAAGGTGGCTGTTACCGCTCGCAGTGTTCGACCCATTATATCAATGTCATCGGCGTAGGCGAGTAAAATCACCTTGTCTAAATCCTCGTTCGGTATTGAATGGCTCCGATAGGTTCTTTCCGAGTTTAACAGCTGAACTTGTGTCACTTAAAGTTATGCCGCAAAGCGGTATTAATTTTGCAGGAATGCTGAACGTAGACATGACTTTAAACACCTCTGAACGGATAGGGCTGTCAATTGCGACTTTATAGTCGACGAATAGGTGGTATGTGTCGATGTGTTTTTCGTGGGTCTTTTTCAGGATTTGGCGCAGAGTGAATATCTGGTCAATAGCGGATTTGACAGGTCTGAACCGCATTGGTATGGTCCAATAATGTCATTGACCATAGGTTTCAATCGTTCACAGAGCACACTAGATAGCACTTTATATGCGATGGGAAGGAGACTAATTCCTCTATAGTTGGCACATATCGTCTTGTCTCCTTTTTTGAGCATGGGACACAGGATGCTGAGGATGCCCAATGATTGGCATGCATTCCTTTAGCCAAATTGTCCTAATCAGCTGGTGCATGCTCCTGACCAGCATCTGAACACCAGTCTTGAATAGTTCGGCTGGTAATCCATCGGGGCTCCTGCTGTAGTGTTCTTAAGCCGATTAATTGCTTTTATGACCTCATCTTGGCTAGGTGGCATACATTCTATGCCGTCATCTCTTATTGGTTCTGAGGTATCTTCTTCACAGCCACTATTTTATACCAGAAGCTTTTCAAAATGATCCTTCCAGATCCTCAACACGCTGTCTGTATCTGTCACCAGGTTTCGTTCTTCATCTCTACCAGAGGATGTGCCTGTACCAAAACCTTCGGTTTGGTGTTTTACTCGTAGGTAAAATTTCCGGACTTCATTCTGACTCCTGTACATCTCGATTTGCTCACGCTCACGTTTTTCTTGTTCTTTCTTCTTTTTTCTGAAAACACGTTCCTCTTCTCTCCTTCTCTACCGATAATTCTCCATCACATTACGTGTTGCTGCAGGGTTGCCCTATACGCTGCTTTTTTCACATCAGTAGCATTACGACACTCCTGATCGCACCATGGGTTTCTTGGTGATGGTTTTTTGTACCCAAGTGTTGCTTTTGCTGCAGTTTGTAGGGAGTGTGCCCAATTCTTTGCCATTGCTCTTCTATACTATTATCGGGATAAGGAGTGCTTTCGTCAAGCAGATGGGTAAGTTGAGCGGAGTAGGCCTCGTCTACCTGTTGTGTTTGCAACTTTTTGACGTCGAGTTTCCGTGTTGTATTAGATCGAACCTTTGCTGCAGCATTAAGACGAGTGCGGACCTTAGCTGCTACAAGGTAGTGGTCCGAATCAAGGGGTATATAAGGCGTCAATTTTTAAAAAAATATTTTTTTAAGGTCTAAATAAAGCGTGGATTTTTAAAAAATATTTTTTAAAGGCCTAAATCCAACCTGGATTTTTAAAGAATATTTTTTCAAGGCTTATATAAGGCGTGGATTTTTAAAGAATATTTTTTCAAGGCTTATATAAGGCGTGGATTTTTATAAAATATTTTTCAAGCCCTATATCAAATTTGAATTTTGAAGAATACTTTTTCAAGTCCTAAATCAGGCGTGGATTTTAAAAAAAATATTTTTTTCAAGGCCTAAATAAGGCGTGGATTTTTAAAGAATATTTTTTCAAGGCTTGTATAAGGCGTGGATTTTTTAAAGAATATTTTTTCAAGGCTTGTATAAGGCGTGGATTTTTAAAAAATATTTTTCAAGCCCTATATCAAATTTGAATTTTGAAGAATATTTTTTCAAGGCTTATATAAGGCGTGGATTTTTAAAAAATATTTTTCAAGCCCTATATCAAATTTGAATTTTGAAGAATATTTTTTCAAGTCCTAAATTAAAACATGGATTTTTAATGAATAGTTTTGTCTCAGGTTCTTTTTGTGGATTGTCTTCCCATCCCATCCTCGTAGTTTTGCCTTTTTTTATTTCATGAAAATATCTTGAGCATAACTGATGATGATTACAATAAAAAATAATAATACTCTGCTGTTTCATAAGATTGCATACATTAAAAGTCGGCTTTTGTATAAGTTACTGTTACAATATGTAAGGACAGAAAAACAACAACAATAAAAGAATGCCAGCAGGAAGGAACTACATATACAACTACAACATAGTTGTGTTTTAAACCAAATACATAAAAAATGTACAACAAATAAAACTACATTCATATGGTTATTTTTTGTTGGCCTAGAAAAAATTCAAACTGAATTCTTACCACCATCCACCCACTCTCTGCTAGTAATACAACACAAAAAACTGAACAATTTACAATATCCTTGTTATAATCCTACCAAATAAAAACAACACACACACAGTTAGTCACACATAATACCCACATGACCATTATTATTAGGCCATCTATTCTAATGTTTGTTTATATGTTTGACTGTCTGTCCGTCTGTGATTTTTTGTTGTTGTTGTTGTTGTTGTTGTTGTTTTGTTCGCCTACACAAATATTCAGTTTTGTAATAATATTTGGCCACTTTTGGTTGACCTAGTTTTTTATTCCAGAAATGATTTAGACTACTACTCCACATAACTATATATCTGCAATAAAATAAAGTCATTTGGTAGAGGAAGTTCCCCAAAAGACCCACCCCCCTCTCTTTCCAACTTGTATAAATAATTTTTCATAGACTTATCAATAGAAATGAGTACATCAATGGCTATAACTGTTATTGCCAAAGACAGAGAATTATCATATGGAAGATAGGCTGGTGATAACTTCACAGACATACTACACTACTACTTTTGGGTATAGTCAGTCGTCGAGTCCAAATCTTTAATATTTTATACGACAAACATGAATATTGGAATACTTCGAATACATTAGCATAGAATTGTCATTATTTACATTTTTGGGAAATTAATACCAATGAAGTAGAATAAGAACAAGAAGAAGAAGCAGAAGCTTTTTGTTATGATGTTGTGTGACAATATTGTGGTCGTTTGGATCATCATTCGATATCGGGACAACATAAGACATAAGGCATACAAATGTATGTATATGGATGGATGTGTGTAGGTGTGGATGTGTGTGTCTGTGGCTGATGAAAGGAAATGGAATTTTTCATGTCAAGGAAGGATTCAGTAATAAAACGGAAGTAATAAGGATTTTATATTGAGCTGGAATCACTTCATCTATTGAAAGGGAGAATAGAAATGACTTTATTTTTGGGATTCATAAAATCAATAGAGACATAAAATATTGAGGAATAACTTGACACAATTTCCAAAGGTATTTTAAGGATACAAGGAATTTCTATTCAACATTTTTTGTAATAAACCAACACATATATAAACATATAACATTTATTAGGACCTGGAAAAATTATTCATCAAACATCCATGCCTTCTATAAAGCCTTGAAACAATATTCCTTAAAAATCCATGCCTTCCATAAAACCTTGAAACAATATTCCTTAAAAATCCATGCCTTCCATAAAACCTTGAAACAATATTCCTTAAAAATCCACGCCTTAAAAAAATATTCTTTAAAATGTCTATAGACCCTTGAAAAAATATTCTTTAAAAAATCCACGCCTTCTATAGACCCTTAAAAAATATTCTTTAAACAATCCACGCCTTCTATAGACCCTTGAAAAAATATTCTTTAAAAAATCCACGCCTTCTATTGACCCTTGAAAAAATATTTTTTAAAAAATCCACGCCTTCTATTGACCCTTGAAAAAATATTCTTTAAAAAATCCACGCCTTCTATTGACCCTTGAAAAAATATTCTTTAAAAAATCCACGCCTTCTATAGACCCTTGAAAAAATATTCTTTAAAAAATACACGCCTAAAGAAATCCTTGAAAACTCTTTTTTAAAAATCCAAATCTGATACAGTTAACACCCGTTTAAATCCTCGAATCAAAAATCTGCCTTGGTAAATATTTAATTGAAATTCAGTGAGAAATGGGTGCTGCATAACCACAGAATAACACTTTTTGTTAGTTTATTACTATTTTTTGCGAGTTCGATTGTTAAATGTGCGCAAGCGGGTGTGTGTATGAGTGTACGTAAGAATTTTATTCAAATGTTTGCCCGCACATCCGCTTAGCATATCACCAAATTTATCTGAAAATGTATTTTTTTTTTTTTGGTATGTAACCATACCACAGCCACTGGCAGGATGCAAGCTATGGGAGATGAGTGGTGCATCAATGCAGATTTTTGACGAATGAAATTTTGTCAATATTTTATGAAACTTTCCAACAAAGTATTCCATTTTTTGTGTTCATCGTTTTTCCTATTCACACTCATAATATTGATATGCCGGCATATAAAAATATGACGATATCAAGAGTTGCACAAGATATATACATATATGGGGTAATACAGAATGATAGATACCAATGAACGGCTATGATTAGCTTTAAAAGGCAAAACGCATGCATATCTTGGTCCCTCTTTCATTTCAATTGTGGACACTGACCTCTCCGGGGTGTCACCTGGGTAGCTATTTTAAACACCCATTGGAATAGTGAGCTGATATGGGCCGCAAGTTCACCCATTAGAACTATAAAAAAACGGTTGGAGGCGTCGGGGTAGTTGCTCACACTCGGAAAACACCACATACTATGGACAAGCAACGAAAAAGAAAACAAAACATCCCTAATATTTGGCTGCGGATTTATGGTTAACAGGTGAATAAAAGACCTCGTATCCAGATTCACTACAGTAGATGAGCGAATTGCTACAATCCGTATAAAAGTGAAATTCTTCTACATCAGTTTCATTTGCCCACATGCTCCGACCGAAGACAAAGATGGAAGGACCAAAGACATGTTTTACGGGCACATAGAAACAGCATATGATCGCTGTCCCGACCATGACATTAAAATTCTGATAGGAAATTTTAATGCAAATATCGAAAGGGAAAATATTTTTTTGACTCCACCGTCGGTAAATTAAATCTCCATGAAGAAATATCCGACAACAGCAAAACACATAGTAGTTAGCCGCGCCAGATTCAAGCATCACGATATACTCAAGGTCACTCGGATTTCTCCCGATCGAACAACGAGAAATCAAATCGATCAGGTTGTGATAGACGAAAGGCATCATCCAGTGTTTTAGACGCTCGATCGATCGAGGAGCGAATATCAATTCGGAACACTAACTTGTATCGGCCAAAGTTCGTACTCGTCTTAATGTAGCACCAAAGGTGCGATATAATGTAACACGGAAACACGACGTCCAAAAGCTGCAAACACAACAGTTAGCAGAGGCCTACTCCGCTCAACTTACCCACCCGCTCCTGTCCCGATAATAGTATAGAAACCCAATGGCAAAGAATTGCCCACTCCCTAGAAACTGCCGCAAAAGCAAACCTTGGGTACCAAAGACCACCATCAAGAAATCTGTGGTACGATCAGGAGTGTCGTAATGGTACTGATGTGATGGCGTATATGGCAACCCTACAGACAGTAGCAACACGTAATGCGATGGAGAAATATCGAAAGAAAAGGAGAGAGGAGAAACGTATTTTCAGAAACAAGAAGAAAGAACAAGAAAAACGTGTGAAGTCCCGAAATTTTACTAACGAGTAAAACACCATACCGAAGGCTTTGGTGCAGACACATCCTCCTGCAGAGATGAAGATGGAAACCTGGTGACAGATACAGAGAGCGAGTGTTGATGATCTGGAAGGAACATTTTGAAAATCTTCTGGCATCAAATAGTGGCAGTAAGGAAGATACCCCAAATCCAATTGGAGATGATGGTATAGATAGCCAATATGAGGTCAGAATAACAATTAATCGGCAGAAGAACAATACAGCAGCAGGTGCCGATGGATTAGCAGCCGAACTATTCACTACCGGTGATCAGATGCTGGCCAGGAGCATGCACCACTGATTAGTACAATTTGAAAGAGGAATATGTGCCATCTATAGAGGACGATATGTGCCACCTATAGAGGAATAAGTCTCCTTCCCATCGCATATAAAGTGCTATCCAGCGTGCTGTGTAAACGACTGAGGCCAATGGTCAATGACATTATTGGACCATACCAATGCGGCTTTAGACCTGGCAAATCCACCATTGACCAGATTTACACTCGCCAAATCCTGGAAAAGACCCATGAAAAACACATCGACACATAATACCTATTCGTCAATTATACCGCCGCATTTGACAGCTATTCGTTTAAAGCCATGTCAGCGTTCGGCGTTCCCATAAAACTAATACGGCTATGTACGATAAATTTAACTGTTCAGCAGAAAAATCGGAAAGGAACCATTCAATACCGAAACAGGATTCAGACAAGGTGACAGATTGTCGTGTGACCTTTTTAACATCATGCCGGAAAAGGTAATACGAAATGCAAAGGTGAACAGAAATGGGACTCTGTACACCAAACAACACATGTTACTCGCCTACGCCGCAGACAACGAACATTGCGAGTAGTAACACTTACCTTTGAACGCATTAAGAAGGAGTCTGCCAAAGTGGGTCTGGCAGTAAAAGGCGATGAAACGGTGTTACTACCCGTGCTGTTGTATGGATCTGAGGCATGGATACTTGTGCAAGCATATAAAGCAGCTATTGGGGTGTTTGAGAGACAAATTCTCCGAAGGATCTAAGAGCCGATCTGAGTCGACAGCGAATATCGGCGTCGAATGTACCACGAACTATACCATCTATACACAGACATCGACATAGTCAGACGTATCGAGCTGCAGCAACTACGGTGGCTAGGCCATGTTGTGCGAATGGATGAGGATGCCACAGCTCAAAAGGCATATAAAAGCGAACCAGCTGATGGTTACGCAGAAGGGGAAGGCCACGCATTCGATGGAAAGATCAGGTGGAAGACAACATCTCAGAACATGGTCATACAATCCACACCTACTTAAGCCCTAAACAATATTGTTAGAAAAATCCATGTCTATTGATGGCACCTGGAAAAAATACTGTTAGAAAAATCCACGGCTACTAATGACCTCTAGAAAAATATTCTTTAAAAAATCCACGCCTATTCATGGCCTCTGGAAAAATATTCTTTAAAAACCCACGTCTACTGATGACACCTGGAAAAAATATTATTAGAAAAATCCTCGGCTATTGATGACCTCTGGAAAAATATTCACGACTATTTAGCCCTAAAAATATACTTTAAAAAATCCACGCCTACTGATGGCTGTTGAAAAATATACTTTAAAAAATCCACGCCTACTGATGGCTGTTGAAAAATATACTTTAAAAAATCCACGCCTACTGATGGCTGTTGAAAAATATACTTTAAAAAATCCACGCCTACTGATGGCTGTTGAAAAATATACTTTAAAAAATCCACGCCTACTGATGGCTGTTGAAAAATATACTTTAAAAAATCCACGCCTACTGATGGCTGTTGAAAAATATACTTTAAAAAATCCACGCCTACTGATGGCTGTTGAAAAATATACTTTAAAAAATCCACGCCTACTGATGGCTGTTGAAAAATATACTTTAAAAAATCCACGCCTACTGATGGCTGTTGAAAAATATACTTTAAAAAATCCACGCCTACTGATGGTCCTTAAAAAAATATTCTTTAAAAAATCCACGCTTATTGATGGCCCTTGAAAAATATTCATTAAAAAATCCACCCCTTGAATAAAATAATATTTTAAAATCCTCGCCTGTTCCAGCCCTTGTCCGGATTTTTTGAAAAAATTATTATTAAAAAATGATTTCTTGTGAAATACCCCATATGTAAATGTTGCCGAACACTTCCTAGAAGGATATGTAAAAATGTGCCATAGGACATATTTATTTGACTTCCTTTTTTCCTGTTTATATCCTTGTGTATGTTTGGTCGTTTGTGTGAATATTTGTCACACTTTAGATGAAGAGGTTACGAAGGCACATTACATGTGTGGGTGGCCTCGCTGCATGACAACGAGACGAGGACGCCATCAATGATGAGGATCCACAGACGCACACACACATGCCGTTAAAAGTATTTGTAAGGATATTGAGTTAAAACTATCTCTTGATGTAAATGTTGGGCAAAAAAAAGGATATTCGTAACACAAATACAAATCATGAATGTTTTGAAGAGGACCAAAAGAGAGACAGAAAATGCGAATGTGTTTTGAATTGAGTGAGGCTGTGTTGAATGTGGTATCCTGGCTGTGTTGGGTTCGGGGGCTGGCTCATATGCATCACATTACAAATCTGTGTTAGCTGACTGACGGAGGATGATGCTCCTGCTGTTTGGAATGATGATGTCATGTTTTACATTTTAATATGATTTAATGCAACACACTTGGCACCCACCATGAGCAGGAAAAATGTAGAAGAAGAAGAAAAAAAGAGGAATTTCAATAATTCAGATTTGTCGCCTACAAACGAACGAATTGTCGTCTCTGCTGCGTGTGTGAAATGATACTGTTGTTAAAACTTATAACTGTATTGAGTGACTGACTGACAGACTGGCTGTTTGCCTGCCTGTTTTTCGGAATGAATGTATGAATGACTGTACGATTTTGATTTCGAAATATATCTATGCAAGTGTGCGAGTGAGTGTTGGCTGTGATGAGTTTGGTTATGATGTGATTATTTTATGTTTCCATGGCACCAGCAGTAGTAGTGTCGCTCTTAATCCCTACCCTACCCCTGTACACCACCCCCTTCCTTCTTTCAAATGTAAGGACCACCATCGCTACTTGATTTTATTTATGTTGCCGTTTTATTAGTTACGCATATCATTAATAACTATTGGAATTTCCTTCTGGGTTGCATTAATTTATGGATCTGGATCTTGGTTTGGGTTGGGTTCGCCACAGATTGAACGAACGATATGATGTTGAAGGGTATGTATGTGGAGTGGCGACAATGGTTTGGCTTCTGTGTGTGTGCGCGCTAAGAAACAACATGTCGCGGCTGTGGCCTACAGCAAACACTGAAGTGGCGTTGAGCTGTTGCCTAGGCATCACCACCTCCTCCTCCGATGGAGAATATATGTTCTTCGAGGGGAAAAGGTTAAGATAAGCATATTTAATAGGAAGTTGTTTGGAGTTTCCATTACACAAAACTAACATTATAATTATCTATGACGAAGAGAAGAGCATGAAATAATTTCCAATTGGAAAATAGCAGCATTACCATCCTCCCCTTTACTCTACACACACACACAGTTTTCCACGAAATATACATACGCCAATGCGGAAGTAAATTGGAAAATATGCTCTGAATGAACTTTGTTTTGACAACTGGGTGGGCTGATGCCAATGGGGTCCATTCTTAAGTAGAACAAATTGATAGATTATTTTTATTTGAAGTAACAAAACTATTTTTAAGAATAAATTACTGAAAAAAATATCCAGCCCACAACTAGTGGCGTCTGATGAGCGTGAATTAATGGCATACCACCAAATGCCCTGCTAACAAAATATTATCTTTTTTCAGAACATCGTTCCTAGACAAATACGAAAATTGTGTGGCCATAAATTTCCCCAACATGTCTGTAAGAATTAATCAAATCATCGAACTGTTTTTTGGTATCTAATATAAATTACAAATTTGTATTTTCCACATCAATATCCGTATTCGATTTGAAGAAAAAAATCAAATCTTTTTGGGGGAAAATATGTGATGAATATTCGATTTTATTGGTTAAATTAAGAAGAAAAAAAGTTCAAACCGACAATGACATTGTTTAGATTTATATTTGTCCTATTTTTTTTCGTATGAGGGGGAGAGTAAATATGTAGTTTTTTTCGTGGCATCACTTTAGCAAGTAATAAATCACTCAATAAATTCGAAGAAAGGAACTATATACTATATATATATACATATGGTGAGGGGAAGGGAATAACAAACAATGGTATTATCAGATTCGAAAAGTTCGAAGGCAAATACAATATTTAAAAAAAAATTCTAGAAGGGTGTCTGACCAATGGCCCAGATTTAAGACCACCACCTATGATCAGATGTAAATCTTCAATGATCGTACTAAATCCTTTAGCATTAAAATTGAAAATCCCTCGAAATGTTCGGGAAAAATCCTCCATGTCTAAAAAATATTCATTATACCCACAATGTGCCGGAATATAGAAAGAAATCGATTTTCTTGCAAGTGTTACTGAACTTCGATCATGTTTTTTTGTGGTTCAATGTGATCATTGGCATCTAGACGAAGATGTGTAGTGCAATGACTTCGCCTGCATGCTAATTTATTTTTATTTTATTTTATTTATTTATTTTTTTTTTTGTTTTGATTCATAAAGCTAATGTGCATTTTCACCTGATTATTGTCGAAAACATTAAGCCAAAAAATTAACATAGTCACTGAAGATGATATTGCGATGATATTCACAATCTTTCCCAAGCCCAATCGGAGACGTGCACACAGAAATTTTTTTTATAAAAATATTCATAATTTCATTCAAAGCTATATCTTTATTTTTTATACCTTTACCACACTGTGGTACAGGGTATTAAGTCTTTGTGCATATGTTTGTAACAGGAAAAAGGAAACGAGATAAATCCATGGTTCCTTTTAAGAATATGCATAGAATCAATTTCTGAATCGATTTATGCATGTCCGTCTGTCTGTCTATGTTATATTGTAAACAAAGTACAGGTCGCATTTATGATCCGAATTGGATGAAATTTGGCACAGCTTATTTATTTTGAAGAAATCTATTGAAATTGGGAAAAAATCGGTTCAGATTTACTTATAGCTCCCATATATAGTTTTCCCGATTTTTAGTAAATTGTGCACCGATGGGCACAAAATTTTCCACAACATACTGAAATTAGGATAGCCTAGAAAGTGCTAAGTTTTATTAAGTCGGTTCAGATATAGATATAGCCCCTATATATATATTTTCGTTCGTTTTTTAGCAACAGGTGCACCCAAGAGTCAAATTTAAATTGTAAACAAAGTGCAGGTCGCATTTTTTATCCAAATGAGATGAAATTTGACACAGATCATTTATTTGCCCTAGCAAGCTCGAAAACTATTGCAATTGGTGAAAATCGGTTCAGATTTATATATATGTATCTCCCATATAAATTTTAGGATACCTAACGTGTACCAAGTTTTATTAAAATCGGTTTAGATTTATATATAGCTCCCATATATATTTTTGTCCGATTTTTAATAAATTGAGCACCAAAGAATCAAATTTAGGCCAATTTGCACAAAATCTGTAAACCTGACGTAATGAAATGGAATTTGGCATACGTTACCGAGGACATGTACTACCTAGTTTCAGCGACTTTGATAGAAAAGCGTGCTCAGGAACGAAAAATACCAAAAATTTGGGGTACAGTCATACAAGGGCTACCGGAAAAAGTGGGTCGATATTTATAATTTTTAGTGGATACATTTGGTGCCCAATATGAACTGATTGCACCATATCCACTGAATAAAGTAAACCAATGAGCGGAGCAGTATAGTCAGAAGAGTCGAACTATATAATACCCCACACAACTACCACTGAGCTCTAATTTTTTACGGATTTATATTCCGAGCCTGAGCCTCTGGACCGAATAGAGATCAACAACTCATCTGGGGCATCAATATTGATCATTTTCGATAGGAAGATTTAATACCTAATGAGAACTAAATGTAGCAAATTGCAGCCAATTGAAAAGCGTGTCAAAAATCGCCATAATATCGAATATTTGGGGGTACACTTATATGGGGGTTTTAACAAAACGTTCTTAAGAGGGCAAAAAATTTATTTGCAGAATATTTAAAAAATACGTTCCAATTTTTACATATCATCCACCGAAAGAATTTTATTTAAAAAATTAAGTCCCCAATGTGACAAATTTTTCTTAAGTGCTGAATACAATACTGGACATTTAGACGAACTTTAAGGTATGGATTTTTTAAAGAACGTTTTTGAAAGGACCTATTTAAGGCATAGATTTTTTAAAGAACATTTTTCAGGGATCATTCATTACTGGCTTGGATTTTTAAGAATATTTTTGAAAGTACTTATTCAAGACATGCATTTTTATGGTCCAACAAGGCGTGGATTTATTAAGAAAACTTTTTCAGGTCCCAATACAGGCGTGGATTTTTTAAGAATATTTTTTCAGATCCCAACACAGGCATGGAGTTTTAAGAATAATTTTTCAAGATTCAACACAAGGCGTGGATTTTTTAAGAATAATTTTTCAGGTCCTAGGTTGGGACATTCAAAAAATTCAGCTTGAGCCCGGCTGGGATTTGAAACGTGGTTCCCATGGCATCTATTGATGTCCGGCGCCTTAGCGTTCAAAGCCACCTCCTTACCTCTTGTTTGAAAGGAAAAATTGTACTCTTCGAAAGAAAAAAAGAATAATATAAATCCGTTATAAAGTAAATAAGTTATTCAAGTTTCAAATGGGAAATCCATGAAACCACGTTTTTCTCTATATTTACCGTTATAAAATTAATTTTCGAAGTGACCCAGAATATATTTATGTAGTCGACATAAATATAACTTATCAAGTAAATACATTTGTAAGCCACATTGCCCAATATGCCTGATGAGCCGCTTAACCAACGGCGAAACGCGTCGCATAGTGTTGGGAATGTAGATTGCCGAAGGCGGTCACTTTGACCGTTTTTCAATTTCTAGTACAAAAACAATTGTGTATATTATAACACCGCTATTTAAAATTTGGTGACTTTTTGTACCACATAGAACTATGTTTATTAATCATAGTAGCTGCTTCCCCCCTCTTTCATTCCCCGTATTCACACGTGCTTTACCTATATTGCCTAAAATTTGTAATTTTGACCTCGTGTGAAATATTAAATTATCAAACTACTTTTATTTTTGTATAAAGTAAATTTCCTACATGACCAGATCAGTACATCAACATCGAAAACCGTTTGCTACTCTAGAAACACAAACGAACACACAAATCGGAGAAAAATAAATTTTATATTTCCAGTCGATTTAACTCTTAGAGTAAACACTTACTCCTTTTTCCAACATTTTGTCCGTACAGTCGGACGCAGCCGACCATATGATAACCTACACAACTTCCAAGAAAATATAACTTTCTGTGGTAATATATTCTGAGCCTGCGATATTTGCACCCTCTTGACCGACTAGAAGTCAACAAATATTACTAATATTCAGTACAGCCCTTCTAATTAATTGTCCAGATTCCCTTCACCGTGGGTTGTGTTGTGATGTTCGGCTTTCAATTTTGGCCTATAGAAAAAAATCAGACCAAACATAAGTTTTGGTTCCACTTCATTCCAAAATTATTATATGAACATCACTGAAAATTATAGGCGTTTTCGGTGACCATAACTTGAACCTCATGGAAAATTCCGAAGCGATCAGCGCTATATTTCCGCCCTCTAGTGTGGTAATGCGTTTTTAAATAATATATGAATACGTAAACACCTGTAAATATTTATGTGTAAGTCCCGCATCCGAGTACATACGACAATATAATTGGTATCAATTTCAAGTCCAAAAACTCCTCTTGGATATACTATCAGTTTCTCGGGTCTATGTCCTTCAGGAGTAAATATATATGCCATAGAAGACAAATTCGGTAATTTTTCACACAAAAATATGGGTCCATTTGGCACGATAAATATTGACCGATCTTTATCAAAACAGTCATGATTATTCTTTGGCCCGATCCCCTTCTCCATGCAAAAATCGCGATGTTTGGGCCATAATTGCGGCCTCTGGAGCGACCAGAAAAACCGACAAAAATAAAGTTTTTGGTCCATTTCATCCCCTAAATATTAAACGATCTTTTCCAAAAGCAATAGGGGTCTTCATTAGGCCGAACCCATCTTACATGCAAAATTTCGCGAAGATTGGTCCATAACTGTGGCATGTATCGTGTTTACAAAATATAATGGACATACGGACGGGCGGACGGACACACATGTCTACATCGACTCAGCTAGTCGAGATATGACGATCGGTATACTTAAAGGTGGATCTGGGACCAATATTTCGCGGCGTTACAAACTCTTGGGGCTGCACAAAGCTATAATACCCTGACAACACAGTTGTGTAGGGTATAAAAATCCGAAAATATAATCTAACTAGCATAACGCTTGTTGCTATTAGACCTCGTTCATTAATATTTGAAGTCCCTTAAACGACACCACCCTATTTTAAATATTTCGAAGGTCCCAGCGGCATTGTTCCGATCTGTGATTTACAGGTCCTTGAAGTGCAAAGAACTTATTTGCATTAATTTTTTAAAATACCCTGTTCTAACAAAGCCTACACCGAAATAATTCGTCCATTTTATGTAATATAGATAATATGTCCCCAATTTGAAATTTGCCGAATATTTGATGAGGGATCATTACAAAATTGAATTTATAGAATTATTTTTTTATACCTTCCAGGGATCATAACCAGTCAAAAATTGTATAAGAATTTTAGCTTGTTTTCCAGGATCATTACGGACGTGCATATTTTATAGAATACTTCTTTAGGGGCCATTACAGGCGTATATTTTTTTAGAGAATATTTTCTAGGAGACCATTACCGGCGTAGATTTAAAACCAGTAAGGAAAGTAGTAAAGTCGGACGGGGCCGACTATATGCTACCCTTCACCACTATGGGTATATAAAACAGGACTATTAACATGAAATTGGATGAAATAAAATATGTGATATTTATCTACCTAGATCTATTCATAAAGTATGTAAATCGTCTTCAAACAAATATAAATAGGTCATCCGTTGGGCTATGTCTATACTTCCAGAAAACTCAACTACGTAATTCTATGCTCAATTTTGTACGTTGTGCAAAATTTGATGTCAATCTGACTACATGAGGAGTTTGATGCCCAAATTACTTGAAATTGGGCGAAAATATATATGGAAGCTCGATCCAAATATTAAGCGATTTCAAACAAACATGTCACAGGTTAGGTTATAGTAATTTCAGAACGTTTTGTTAATATCAGCCTTTGGTTCCTTGGTGCGTCAATTACTTAAAATCAATCTATAATAAAAGGGAGCTATATCTAAATCTGGACCGATTTTCACGAAACAAGGCAGACATCACTCTAGGTTCAATTCAGTACGTTATGCCAAATTTCGTGCAAATCGAAAGATATATAGCGACTTTGGTGAACCATTTACATGAAATCGGACGAAACTATATATGGGAGCTAATAGAAATCTGTACCGATTTACACGAAACTTGGCAGACATCATTCTAGGCTCAATTCAGTACGCTTTGCTAAATTTCGTGCAAATCGAAAGATATATAGTGACTTTGGGCACCATTTACATGAAATCGGACGAAACTATATTTGGGAGATATATCTAAATCTGGACCGATTTTCTCGAAACTTGGCAGACATCACTAAACTTCGTACAAATCGAAATATATATTGGGACGAAATATATATTACGAAACTATATATGGGAGCTATATCTAAATCTGGACCGATTTTCACGAAACAAGGCAGACAGCACTCTACGCTCAACTCAGTACGTTATGCCAAATTTCGTGGAAATCGAAGGATATATAGTGACTTTGGTGCACCATTTACATGAAATCGGACGAAACTATATATGGGAGCTATATCTAAATCTGGATCGATTTTCTCGAAACTTGGCTGACATAATTCTAGGCTCAATTCAGTACGTTATGCTAAATTTCGTGCAAATCGAAAGATATATAGTGACTTTGGGCACCATTTACATGAAATCGGACGAAACTATATTTGGGAGCTATATCTAAATCTGGACCGATTTTCTCGAAACTTGGCAGACATCACTAAATTTCGTACAAATCGAAAGATATATTGGGACTTTTGGGCACCATTTACATGAAATCTTACGAAACTATATATGGAAGCTATATCTAAATCTGGACCGATTTTCACGAAACAAGGCAGACAGCACTCTACGCTCAACTCAGTACGTTATGCCAAATTTCGTGGAAATCGAAGGATATATAGTGACTTTGGGCACCATTTACATGAAATCGGACGAAACTATATTTGGGAGATATATCTAAATCTGGACCGATTTTCTCGAAACTTGGCAGACATCACTAAACTTCGTACAAATCGAAATATATATTGGGACTTTTGGGCACCATTTACATGAAATCTTACGAAACTATATATGGGAGCTATATCTAAATCTGGACCGATTTTCACGAAACAAGGCAGACAGCACTCTACGCTCAACTCAGTACGTTATGCCAAATTTCGTGGAAATCGAAGGATATATAGTGACTTTGGTGCACCATTTACATGAAATCGGACGAAACTATATATGGGAGCTATATCTAAATCTGGATCGATTTTCTCGAAACTTGGCTGACATAATTCTAGGCTCAATTCAGTACGTTATGCTAAATTTCGTGCAAATCGAAAGATATATAGTGACTTTGGGCACCATTTACATGAAATCGGACGAAACTATATTTGGGAGCTATATCTAAATCTGGACCGATTTTCTCGAAACTTGGCAGACATCACTAAATTTCGTACAAATCGAAAGATATATTGGGACTTTTGGGCACCATTTACATGAAATCTTACGAAACTATATATGGAAGCTATATCTAAATCTGGACCGATTTTCACGAAACAAGGCAGACAGCACTCTACGCTCAACTCAGTACGTTATGCCAAATTTCGTGGAAATCGAAGGATATATAGTGACTTTGGTGCACCATTTACATGAAATCGGACGAAACTATATATGGGAGCTATATCTAAATCTGGACCGATTTTCTCGAAACTTGGCAGACATAATTCTAGACCAAAATGATTAGGCTGTACCAAATTTCGTGCAAATCGAAAGATATATAGGGACCGTTTACATTAAATCGGTTAAATATATATATATATATATATATAGCTATATCTAAATCTGAACAGATTTTTCCCAATTTCAATAGGGTTCGTCCTTTGGCCGAATAAGTGACCTATGCCAAATTTCATCCAATTCGGATCATAAATGCGGCCTGCACTTTGTTTACAATTTAACATGCACAGACAGACAGACGGACGGACGGACAGGCAT
Organism: Musca vetustissima; assembly: GCF_032173495.1. Taxonomy (NCBI): domain Eukaryota; kingdom Metazoa; phylum Arthropoda; class Insecta; order Diptera; family Muscidae; genus Musca; species Musca vetustissima. Next base: position 204,538 of record NW_026882109.1, on the reverse strand, counting down.
AAATCGACTTAGAAAGTGATTCTATGCATATTCTCAAAAGGAACCATGTGTCTATCTCGTTTCCTTTTGCCTGTGACAAACATATGCACAAAGACATAATACCCTGTACCACAGTGTGGTGAAGGGTATAAAAATTTATTTCTGATAATCCCAACACAAGGCGTGGATTTTCTACAGAATATTTTTTCCTAGACCATTAAAGGTCGTAAATTGTTTAAAGAATATTTTTAAGGTCCAATATAGGGCGTGGATTTCTTAAGGACCAGTGCAAGGGGTGGATTTCTTAATGAGTATTTTGTTAAGGATCAATACAGAGCGTGTATATTGTTAAGAATTAGGGCGCAAGGAATTGTTTTAATTACCAATGAAAGGCGCAGATTTTTTAGGGACAAATACAAGTCGTGGATTTTTGAGGAACAAAAACAATTTGTAAGATTTTTATAAGGACCATAGAAGGCGTGTAATTTTTAAAGAATATTTTCAGGTCGTGGATTTTCAACGAATATTTTTTTTCAAAGGCCCATAAAAAGTGTGGATTTTTATAGAATAATGTTTCAAGGACCAACACAAGGCGTGGATTTTTAAAGAGTAATGTTTGAAGGTCCAAAAAAGAGGCGTGGGTTTTTTATTAATATTAAAGGTTTTTGTTCCATGAATATTAAGGTCCTTGCCGCATTCACTCACACAATAACAACTGATTATAAAATATATACGTATGTATATTGACACAACCTAAATATATACAATGGCACAAAATAATACTAGGAAAATCCTTTGGGGTCATCTTCAATGTCTCGCATTGTCATTTGTGTGGTTGCTGTTGTTGTTGTAGCATGTCACTCAACTTTTTGGAAGTGAAATCATAGATAAAGTTGTGTTCAAATATTTGAACATTAATAAGACGAACAAGAAGCTCAACAAATGACAATAGGAATAAAGACAACAACAATCGTGTTATTATTAATAATAATAACAAACAAAAATAATCATTATTATAATGATGATGATAATAATAACAACATTTACACACACACAAATGGAAAAGTTTTCCTTTTTATCAGCAAATCAAAATTCAAATGAATTGTTGATGTGTGTGTACGTGCGTGTGTGTGATGTTATTCTCAAATAACTACACTACTACTAATGGGTTTTTCTGTATAGGACACAATTCATAGAATTTCAATTTGTATATGTAGTAGTTGTTGTTGTAGTAGCTGCTCTGAATCGAATAATTGTTGTCTTCAAACATTTCGATTAAATTGTAAACAACAACAACAGCAACAACGATTGTGATTGAACGACATGACAAAGAAAGAAAGAAAGGCAATCTTGAAAAATAATCACTCCTCATCATCATGTTGTTACTGTTCTTTCTGTTCGTTCAAAGATATGAATTGGAAATTTGAAAATGTTGTTAATCATAAGTGTATTTAATCAAAATCTTAAAACTGAAAATTAATTATGGAGACTTTTGTTATTTGGAATGACAATAGCAACAACATAAAGAACAACACAACCACACACATAAAATACATTTTCAATCATTGTTTGCAATCAAATTACACTTGGATTAATTTTAATGTTCGAGTGAATTTTTGGGGGAAAATTTGTATTTTACATTTGAACATCCAACCATCCATTGAATCATCTATCAAATTTATTTACTAATCATACATGTATTTAGTTTAGATTTTAATGTTCGATGTTATGGAATGGATTGGAAAATAATTAGGTCAGATTTAATTATTCTATGGAATATTAAGGATTTTCGATTTTTGAGGCAAGTTTAAACACAACACGGCAATTGATTGGTTTTCCATAGGAATTACAAAAGGATTTACAAAAATTGTATGATTTTACAAATGGGATTTATGAGCAGCATATAATTGCCATATATAATGTGGAAGGTAGAGGTATGGTTGAAGGTATGCAAATATTAGTAACATGAAAATCGACCTAATTTCCTATTCTATCCATAATATTTATTAAATAAATTATAGAGTGTTGTGTAGTAGATTTCAATTATACAACAATTTACATACCAGCTTTTGTATGGAAAACGTATACAATTTACATACCAGCTTTTGTATTGAAAACGTATACACGTAATTGTAACAAAATGCAGTGACTTACCTGAAAAAGTGAAAAATAATATTAGAATAATAAATTATTATACAAAAATATGGGTGATGCGATTAAAATAATTAAAATAATTAAAAACCAGTAAGGAAAGTAGTAAAGTCGGACTGGGCCGACTATATGATACTGTTTAAAATTTAATCTCAATCAGACACCCATTGATTATTTGGTGTACAATTAACATAAATTAGTCGAAATTATATATGGAAGCTAAGTTATATCTATCACTGAACCGATTTATATTAATTTATATTAACTTCAGTACGTTGTGTCAATCGGCCTAGCTATGGATATTTAGTGCACAATTTAGTTAAAACCATCACATCATTTAGACAAAATTCTTGCCAAACAAAAGATTTGCAGGGACTTTGGTGCACCATTTACCTAAAATCGGGCGATACTATATATAAGAACTATATCTAAATCTGAACCGATTTTCACAAAACTTAGCACACGACATTCTTGACTTAAATCAGTAGGCTACATATAGGGACTTTGGTACACCATTTACCTAAAATCGGGCGATACTATATATGGGAGCTATATCTAAATCTGAACCGATTTTCACGAAACTTGGAACAAGTCATTCTAGACTTAATTCAATACGCTATGCCTAAATTCGTGCAGATCAAATCATTTTCAGGGACTTTGGTGCACTATTTACCTAAAATCGGCCGAAACTATATATGGGAGCTATATCTAAATCTGAACCGATGTTTCCCAATTTCAATAGGGTTCGTCCTTGGGTCAAATAAGTGAGCTGTGCCAAATTTCATCCAAATCGGATCATAAATGCGACTTGTACTTTGTTTACAGACGGACGGACGGACATACATAAATCGACTCAAAAAGTGATTCTATGCATATTCTCAAAAGGAACCAGGGGACTATCTACATTCCTTTTGGCTGTTACAAACATATGCACAAAGACATAATACCCTGTACCACAGTGTGGTGAAGGGTATAAAAAAAACTATAAGATCATTGTTTACCTTCCAACATAAGGTGGACATTCCAAATACTAAAAACCAGTGAGCGGAGCAGTATAGTCGGACGGAGCCGACCATACGATACCCTACACAACTTCCACGGAAGTCTAACTTTCTGCGGATGTTTATTCTGAGCCTGGGCAATATTTCGTGATATTTGCACCCTCTTGCCCGATTAGAGGTCAACAACACCTCTAACTTACACTGACATTCGTTTCGAATATTAATAATATTCAGTACATCCCTTCTAATTACTTGTTTAGATTCCCTTCACCGTGAGTTGTGTTGTGATGTTCTGCTCATAATTGTGGCATATAGATCGCCTCGAAAAAAAACACAAAAAAATAAGTCTTCGGTCCACTACATCCCAAAATTACTATCTGAACATCGCCGAAAATAAAAGGCGTTGTCCTTGACCACAACTGGGAAATTTCAGAGCCACCAGCGCCATATTTCCGCCCTCTAGTGTGGTAATGGGTTACTAAATAATATCTCAGTACGTAAGCACCTGTAAATATTTAAGTGTAACTCCCACATCTGAGTACGTACGACCATATAATTGGTATCAATTTAAAGGTCAACCACTCCTCTTGGATATACAATCAACTTCTCGGGTCTATGACCTTCAGGGGCAAATATATAGGCAATAGAATACACAATTTGTAATTTTTCACACAAAAGTCGGGGTCCATTTGACCCGCTAAATATTGACCGATCCTTATCAAAACAGGCATGCTTATTCTTTTGCCCGATCCCCTTCTCCATGTAAAATTTCGCGATGTTCGCGCCATAATTGCGGCCTCTGGAGCGCCCAGAAAAACCGACAAAAATTTAGTATTTGGTCCATTTCATCCCCTAAATATTAACTGATCTTTACCAAAAACAATAGGGGTCTTCATTGGCCAGAACACATCCTACATGCAAAATTTCGTGAAGATTGGTTCATAACTGTGGCCTGTATCGTGTTTACAAATTATAATGGACGGACAAACATGTCTAGATCGACTCAGCTAGTCGAGATATGACGATCAGTATACTTAAAGATGGGGCTGCACAAAGCTATAATACCCTGACAACATAGTTGTGTAGGGTATAAAAAGCTAAAAAATCATTGTTTACCTTCCAATATAAGGTGGACATTCAAAATACTAAAAATCGATCGGGGCTATACCTTGGTAAATTGCTGCCAGGAGAAAACGCAATAGCAGACCACAGCTGAACTATACGTTGACATTACACATTGGCTGTAATAAACGTAATTCTACATTATTGTCACTGCGGTTGTATACTGGGCCTAGAACCAGGTATGCAGATGGTCCTGGGAACCTAGAACTCCATATGGGAGCTATATCTAAGAATCAACTTACATTTATTTATTTCAATTATGAAATACCCAGTTTTTTGACTGTGCAATTCAACCTAAACTTGCTTTTATTTCGGGGGATGGGGTTCAATATGAACATTTTCAATGCAGATAAACACTTTTTGTAGGAAGGAACGTAGGGAGGCTATACCAAAGCCAGGATTAATTTTTATTATATCGTGTAGTTATTACCGATCACTAGGAGTTTCATTATATGAGGTGATAGGCATAATTGATACCTCAAAATACCTTCCTGCAGACTAAATATTAAAAATGACGAAAATCGGTAGATATATGGGGAATAGGCCTGAATGCGTTTAGCTCACCTCGAACCTAACATTCTATTTTTTATCTCGATATCCTACGAAGGTAGAACGATTAAAACAGATGGTTAAATCGTCTTAGAATTCCATACTATGTGGAGTATAAACTGAAAATTTCGAGTACATAATTATGGTGGAATATCATGTATGGGGACAACCCCAAAACCCGGAACAAATCAGTTAACTATTTCAATATAAAACCAGTGAGCGTAGCAGCCTAGTCGGATAGAGCCAACGATATGATACCCTACACAACTACCACGAAAATCTAACTTGCTGCGGTTCTATATTATGAGCCTGGGAAATTCTTCGCGATATTTGCACCCTCTTGACCGAGGTATACAGCTCCATTTTCTAATCCTGGCAAATTTTCCAAATCTTGGTTTTCCCGAGGTGAATATTTTAGCCATAGGATACAAATTTAGTCACTTAAAGTTTTGGTTGAATATTGACCAATCAATCATCATCTAAACAGCCGTTCTAAGTATCTAAGTATTGTTAGAAAATCTAACAAAAATTATGTCTTCGGTTCATTGCACTTCCTAAATATCATCTCAACATCACCCAAAATTATTGGCGTCGTCCTTCACAATAAGCGGAACTTTATGTAAAATTTCTCTTGGACTTCTCGGGTCTATGTCCATCAGGATTAAATATATTCTCCCCAGAATACAAATTTTGAAAATCAATCACCAAAGTCTGGGTCCATTTGATACCCCAAATATTGACCGATCTTCATCATCACTCTTCTCTCTGTTTAAAATTTCGTGGTGTTCGGGTCATAATTGTCGCATCTAAGGTGAACAGAAAACCGTCCATTGGACCGTACGTTGGTCCACTTCATCCCCTAAATATTAACCGATAACTGATAACGTCTAAATCATTTGATATATGGTGTTGAAACTTTGCACAAATTATGGTTATTAGTGGACCGAATATAAAGGATAATGCTAATGCTCCCAAATAACGTCACCCCGATTCTCGGTATTTTTCGGTATTTTGGCATTTTTGAACAAAATTAGCTGTACTTCGATATTTTTGATACACTGGCTATCAAATCTTCCTGCCAAAAATTATTAATATTGGCAAAGTTTTTAGGGTAGCCCCATATATAATATACGTAGCCCTGTATAATAAAAATGAAATCGAAATCTGAGTCAGGAAAGTTTCCGTAATCGATGTAATGACAAAAAATCCAAATTTTTCAAAACGACCGCTATGCGTCGGTTAGAAATTTAGAAGAGAACTACCAAAATAACTATATTGAGGGGGTATATTCTAAAGATGCTAAGCCAAAACCATTCAAGCCCCTTTGGTTGGAAAATACTCTTAAAATGGTACTTGAACTTTATATGGGGTCTATACAATTCCGACAAAAATCTATTTCAGCTCCAAGATTCCAGAAATTTGGCAGTTGTATAATGATTTCCAGGCCCAATATTAAGATATCCTGCAATAATTTATCAAAAAATATCTCATTCAAGCACAATCCGCCTGTATAAATGGTTCAGCTTCATATATCAGAACCTCAGCGCTAAAACTCTCGCTGGCATTCAGTTTGTTTATGAAAACTTTCTCCTATTATTAAAATATGCTTTCAAAATTGTCTATAAAAACTCTGTATGATTCAGCTAAACTCTAGCTTCATCTTATATACATAGCTTAAGAGATCCCTTTCAGTAGCTCCCAGAAATTCAGTATTTTCATTGAGCTTCAGTTCGAGACTTCGGCCTGTCTATGCAGAACTCCCTAGCTTCGATAAACCCTAAAATGTTTCTGCTCTTCTCTCTGTGCACATCCATAAAGATCTCTTCCAGTTGGCCTATAGGATATCCTATCATCAGACTAAAACAGACCGACCTTCTGCTCGTCAAAAAAAAAAAACTCTTACGTCATTTATAAGGTCTTCCATACTGTCCATTCGTCAAAGTTCATGATTGTCAATGTTTATAACGACACCTTGCCCTTCAGCTCGTTTGTTCATCCACATACCTACAGCACACCTATAACACTCTCTGAGTTCCAGTACCTCTATAATGGTGCCTTGACCTTAATTAGATTCTCTTTAAAGACAAACTAGGCATGATCTAGACTATTCATATTTCTGACAGTTTCCTGTAAATATAATTTGATCTTCAGCCCTATAAAAAATTTCTAATCTTCCAGACTTTCGGTTGCCCTATAAACATTCCTGACCTTCAGCTTATCTATAAAGGAATATCTGAAGCTCAGAGAGTCTTACTATGACTACCTATGCTTCAGCTCGCCTATTTGGACGCCACTTAACCGACTAAGAGTCATTGGGCTTCACTTCCTTAAAAAAAGAAAAAAAAAACTCGAGGCTAAAAGCTCGCCTATATAGACTTCCTGATCTTCATTTCAACAATGAAAACTCCCTGACCCCCAGCTCGTCTTTAATGATATTCTTCAAGAACATGGTCTATAAAGACTCCATGACCATCGGCTCGTTTTTGAAGCCTACCTTACCTTCACCTCGTATATAAAAACTCTCTATTTTTCAGCTCGCCTACTTAGACTGTTTTTGAATTAAATCGCATATATAATCACTGTCTGAATTTCAGTTCCTTCATAATGATCCCCTATGCATGATCTACGCTATAACTATTCCTGAAAATGTACTGTAAATACAATCGGACTTTAAGCTCCATAAAAGACCTCTAACCTTCCAGACTTGCAGTTGGTCTATAAATATTCCTGACATTTAGTTTGCCTTTAAGAGATATGCCATTAGTTCGCCTACTAACCCTCGAAATGTTCGCCTGCATGGACACCAGGGTCAATAGGCGTCAGCTCATTTATAGACACACCCTTCGTCTATATTCTCTCACTCCACTCTCTTCAGCTCACATCTACTGACTCTCTTTAGACCCACAAAGACTTCACACACTCTAAAGACTCCGTCTAGCTCGTCCAAAAAGACTCACACCACCTCGCCCCTAAAGATTCCCCCAGCCATCAAACCGTCTCGAAAGACTATCTTCAAATCTCAGCATTCAGCTTGTGGCCGTTTAACTGTACGATAACTATCATGTAGCCAATGTCGCTTTTTCAAAAAATGTAAAAAAGTAATAATGACAACTAAAACCAAATAATTGTGAAATTATGAAAAGTTTAGCATTTAATATATAAAGACTCAGTACCTATTCGGTTTCCAAAATTACGAAATAAGCCGTTAAACTTCTCTTAAAAAATAAGAAACCCATAATTCAATCCGGTAATTTCCATTTTGAGGGCTATTATTGTGGTAATGGCGTTTTCAGCTGGGGTTTCAACCACATTCCATTGCAGCAGCAGCCGCAGCAAGAGCAACATATTTTTGACATGAAAAACAAGAGGTCTAATAGACCTCTGTTAAATAACTGACGAAAATGAAATTAAGGCCTTTTTTACAGCATTTTCTTATTATTACTTATAAAATTATTTCAGTTTTTTTTATTTCGAATCGTGCAACGACAACAACCAAAAATTAGGTTAAAATGTTGTATTTCTTTTGTTGTTTGTTTTTGTTTTATTCGTTTGTGGTTGTTGACGTTCTGTCTGGTTTGGAAATTGGTGATGGATTTTTTCGTAGTATTTCTTCTTTTTTTCTACCAATGCTTCTGTTGCTTCCTATGTTTCTCCTACTTCTTTTTTCCTGTTCGTCTTTGGTTTGGAACTGGCTATTCGTGTGTTGTGTTGCGCTTGTGGTTAACCGCAATAATTGCCCTATCATAAAAATGACTCAATTTCCTATCAAAAGACATTCATTTGGACATGAAAACTCAATGAACAGAAAATAAAAACCAGAAAAAACAACGAACAGAGACCATAACAAACAAATAAATGTTATGAGGTCTTTTTTTTTTGGAAAAATTATACACACATATATACTATTTAAGTGGTAAGGTGCAGTGTGGTGGTATAGATAAGGACAATCGACAACAGTGGTAGATGGAGCCAAATTAAATTCGATTTCCACACCTATATAAACATTTTTTATAATATATACTACTTCCAGAAGAATTTATACAGGGACTAGTCAAAATTTGGAAATATACATATGTGTTCGCATTGAAAATGCAACCTTCTGCCCTCTAGAAAAACTTGACCGAAGGGGGTCTAAACATACACATAACTCCCTCGCACATTATAGCCTATAAAACCGTTTTTACAATTTATATACGATTTTGAAAATCAACTCTAACAATCTTATCAAAATATCTGTGAGCCACTGTAGTCGGTCTGCCACAAAGGCAGACGCCAACTATAAAAGACGAACTTCACATCAGTATATTCGTAGCCACAGTGGGAATTGTCTAATAAAACAAAAATTCTTCAATTATTTCGACAAATGAAATAATGACTATCCTTGGAGGCATCAGCATGCATTGCGGTGTAGAAGGAGTACCAAGATAATGTTTGAACATGAAACCGAATAATGACAGAGTAATAAGAAGACATCTTAACTATATATCAATAAGGGTTGCCATCATAGTAAATTTCATACCTATGTACCGACCAAAAAATAATCAAATACTGATTTATTATCAGAAATAACCTGACCATCAGCTCGGCTACAAAGATTTTCAAATCGTTTGTGAGCATTTCCAAATTTTCTAGGCGGCTACAAGGATTCTCAGATTCTCTGGCCACATATATTTATACTGACACATTGGCCGGAAAGCTCGTTTGCTGCCCAAGAGACCTACAGTTCGCATATGAAGTCTTTCTTGTCTTCAGAAAGACACCCAGGCGTTTAGTTCCTCTATAATGATCCTCAGACTCTGATTAGAACCCTTATACAAATCACAATGCATAACATAGCTTATTACCTTGATCTTCCGCTCTTCTATAAAGGATGTAGAGGTCGCATATAACCTTAAGAACCTTCAGTTCAGAACCTTTAGCTTGTCTAAAGCGCTCCCATAGCGTCAGCCAGCCTCTATGAACTTGGTGGCTTCCAGGTCAGTCATAACAACTATCTAACCTTCAGATCGCCCTCCCAGCTATCCTACAAAAACTCCTAGACCTTCAGGTTGCCTATATAGACTCTCTAACCATAAACTCAAATATAAGTACTTACTGATTTTCAGCTCATACATAAAGACTGCCAAGCTATAATTTCGAAGGCCCTGGGTCGTTAATAACAACTCTGTTCGCCTACTAAGATTTCCTATTCTTCAGCTCCATCATAAAAACTCCCAGACTTTCAGGTCGCCAATAACGCTTCCTAAATTACAGGAAACCTACTAAGACTCATCTGATCGTCAGATCCCTATACAGACTCCTTGAACTTCAACTCGATACCCTGACCTTCAGTTAATGTGTAAAGAATCGAGCTCGTCTCCCTTCAGCACGTTTAGCCATAACAACCCTCTAACCATCAGATCACCATCTCAACTAGCCAATAAAAACTCCTAGACCTTCATGTCAACTCAAATATAAGTACTTCAGTAGAAAAACTTATAGACCTTCAGGTAGCCTACATAAACTCCCTGACCTTCAACTCAAATATAAGTACTTAATGATTTTCAGCTCATCTTTAAAGACTTCCTGATATGTATCCCGTCTATATAGACCCCTATAAACTAGAAGGCCTTCGAGTCATCAATAACAACTCAGATCTCCTAATACTAACGGTTCCTAAATTTCAGGGCATCTACTAAGACTCACCTGATCGTCATATCCCTATACAGACTCCCTGACCTTAAATTCGTTAGAAAGATACCCTGACCCTTCAGCTCGTCTGTATCTAATTCAACAGTTCGTCTATAAAAACACCTCATCTATAAAGACTCCCTTCAGCTCGGCTATGAAAGACTCCCTTCAGCTCGTCTATAAAGATTCTTTTCAGCTCATCTATAAAGACTCCTTTCAACTCATCTATAAAGACTCCCCACAGATCGGCTATACACTCATTTCAGCTCATATATAAAGACATCCCACAGATCATCTATAAAGACTTCCACATATCGTCTATATAGACTTCCTTAAGCTCGTTCATAAAGGCTCCCTTTAGCTCGTCTATGAAAGACTCCCTGCTTCAGATCGTCTATGAAAGACTCCCCGCTTCAGCTCGTCTATGAAAGACTCCCTGCTTCAGATCGTCTATGAAAGACTCCCTGTTTCAGATCGTCTATGAAAGACTCCCTGCTTCAGATCGTCTATGAAAGACTCCCTGCTTCAGATCGTCTATGAAAGACTCCCTGCTTCATATCGTCTATGAAAGACTCCCTGCTTCAGCTCGTCTATGAAAGACTCCCTGCTTCAGTTCGTCAATGAAAGACTACGTTCATCTCGTCAATGAAAGACTCCGTTCAGCTCGTCAATGAAAGACTCCGTTCAGCTCGTCTATGAAAGACTCCCTTCAGCTCGTCTGTGAAAGACTCCCTTCAGTTCGTCTATGAAAGACTCCCTTCAGTTTGTCTATGAAAGACTCCCTTCAGTTTGTCTATGAAAGACTCCCTTCAGTTTGCCTATGAAAGATGTCTTTAAAGACATCTGTGACCACTTTTGGTCGACTTATCCCAAAATGTGAAATAAACCCCAATTTCGCTATCCCGCATACACAACAAAATTATCCTGCCAACCCAAGAGAAACTCACAAGTCATTGAAGAAATCGGTCACGAATTTGTGGTAATTCGTTTGGATGGCAGTAACTCAATGTTCGAATTATGTTGTTGCGTTGTTGTTGCTGTTGTTGATATAATAAAATACAAATACGACAACAATAACAACAGTGTTAAACATTTGGAATAAATGACAAGTACAGCAACAAAAACAACAACAGCAGCGGCAGCCTATAACAGAAGTAATGACACTAAAAACCGCCAAACCAAAATGTCACAAATGATAAGAGGCCAACAAATAATGTTCGGCGGGGATGAAGACACGAACGACGTTATCGTTGTTAACTGTCAAAAGGAATAATTGTTAGTTAGTCGAAATTGTTGTGTCACACAAATTTAAGTTGGATACCACGAATGCCTCTGGCCCCATGCAAGGTGGAGGAGGATAAACCAAACCGAACTTACCGACAACCATAAACACTTAACCGCAAATACTCGTAACAATAAATAAAATAATGACAGACGAATGTACGACGAACGAACAAACGAGCGAATTCCTTAACTGTTAATAGGCAAACGTTTACACGCATACCCTCTGGCCACCCCTCCCCGCAACGAATAACCTGAAACAAACAACACCCAGGACACAAATCTTGTACAGGATTGGAATTACTTTGGCTTGAAGTTAATCACTGGCAGTACCGAACAGACGTCGAAGCCAAGGAGGTGCCAAGAGAGGTGGTAGAGAAAAAAATAGTTTAAGTTAAACTATTTTGAGAAAAAAAACGACGAGTAGGGGATAAATTACATTGCACACAGCCACACACAACTACATACACATTTGTAAGTACGACATACACATATGTAAGTACATCACGTAACATAAGTTTTTCCCCGTCATATCAACGTTGGCATCATAATAACAATTTACCAAATTGTTAACAAACAAAGTCATGACATTCGCTTAAGGTTGGTCTAATGGCGGGAAGTGGGAGGCAGGAATGGAGGGGAGGTTAAATGGGAGTGTGTGTGGGTGGTAGTTGTGGATTGAGGCAGGATAATCTTTGTTGATATTTGTTAACTCATATACATATCCATATACATATGTTAGTTAAGAGTTCCACCTTCGCCTCAATCTTTGTTTATAGTTGATTATTCCGCTCCCTCCAAAAAAAGAACCGAGGGCAGGCTTGCTGCTGCAGGCAAATATGTAGTATTTGTGGAATCCTGATTTAATTTGTTTACCCTGACGTTTGTAAGTAAATGAAATAAAACCATATGGATCAAGATTTCACTGATGTTTTGGAAAACAAACCAAATGAAGCAATTCTATTTTGACAATCTTAATAAGTGCTGGCAAATATTATATGGCTGAGAGATAGAGGTACTGGTATTAATTAAATTTTGTATTTTCAGGGGAAAGTTTTTTTCTCTCCCCGACACAAAAATAAATGAATAATTATGCAAATTGTTTTTTGTGTGTTGATAGAATAATTAAATATATCAGGGAGAATTTTCTTTACAGACGAGCTAAATGGAGTCTTTCATAAACGAGCTGAAGCAGTGAGTCTTTCATCGACGAGCTGAAGCAGGGAGTCTTTCATAGACGAGCTGAAGCAGGGAGTCTTTCATAGACGAGCTGAAGCAGGGAGTCTTTCATAGACGAGCCGAACCAGGGAGTCTTTCATAGACGAGCTGAAGCAGGGAGTCTTTCATAGACGAGCTGAAGCAGGGAGTCTTTCATAGACGAGCTGAAGGGGGTCTTCATAGACGAGCTGATGCAGGGAGTCTTTCAAAGACGAGCTGAAACAGGGAGTCTTTCATAGACGAGCTGAAGCAGGGAGTCTTTCATAGACGAGCTGAAGCAGGGAGTCTTTCATAGACGAGCTGAAGCAGGGAGTCTTTCATAGACGAGCTGAAGCAGGGAGTCTTTCATAGACGAGCTGAAGCAGGGAGTCTTTCATAGACGAGCTGAAGCAGGGAGTCTTTCATAGACGAGCTGAAGCAGGGAGTCTTTCATAGACGAGCTGAAGCAGGGAGTCTTTCATAGACGAGCTGAAGCAGGGAGTCTTTCATAGACGAGCTGAAGCAGGGAGTCTTTCATAGACGAGCTGAAGCAGGGAGTCTTTCATAGACGAGCTGAAGCAGGGAGTCTTTCATAGACGAGCTGAAGCAGGGAGTCTTTCATAGACGAGCTGAAGCAGGGAGTCTTTCATAGGCGAGCTGAAGCAGGGAGTCTTTCATAGACGAGCTGAAGCAGGGAGTCTTTCATAGACGAGCTGAAGCAGGGAGTCTTTCATAGACGAGCTGAAGCAGGGAGTCTTTCATAGACGAGCTGAAGCAGGGAGTCTTTCATAGACGAGCTGAAGCAGGGAGTCTTTCATAGACGAGCTGAAGCAGGGAGTCTTTCATAGACGAGCAGAAGCAGGGAGTCTTTTATAGACGAGCTGAAGCAGGGAGTCTTTCATAGACTAGATGAAGGGAGTGTCTACAACGAGCTGAAGGAAGTCTCTATAGCTGAAGGGAGTCTTTCATAGTCGAGCTGAAGGGGAATCTTCAGGGACGAGCTAAAGTTTTTATTGTGGAGCTGAGTGGAGTCCTCATAAATGACCTGAATGTAGTCTTTATATGCGAACAGAGAGGAATCTTTACAGACTACGCTGAATGGCGACTAAGCTAGTCTTTATAAAAGGGCTGAGGAGATTTTTTTTTTGGACGAGCTGATGGTAGTCCTATGACTTCCCTGTAGACGATCTGAAAGAAGTATTTGTAGACAAGCTGATGGGAATCTCCATGAACGACCTGAAGGAAATCTTTATAGATTCGTATCTTGAGCTCAAGGAGAGCTGAATAACAGATACTTGATAGTCGAACTGCAGGAGAAAAGATTTACAGAAGAATAGACGAGCTTAAGGGATTTTTCATAGACAAGAAAAAGGGGTATCTGTAGGCAGGAGTTTTGTAAATATAGTTATCAAAAAATATACTTCAGATGACCCTTTAAAATATTATAGTCCTTTTAATTTTTTTTTTTTCAAATGCTTCGCTGGCGATGATCACAGAAAAATATTATATTTTTTAATCTATGCTTGTGATGGTCCTTAAAAATATACTTTTAAAATCCTACCATTGAAGATAATTGGAAAACCAGTGAGCGGAGAAGTATAGTCGGACGCGGCCGACCAGACGATACCCTACACAACTACCACAGAACTCTATCTTTCTGCGGATTTTTATTCCGAGCCTGGGTAACATTTCGTGATAGTTGCACCCTCTTGCCCGATTAGAGGTCATCAGCACCTCTTCCTTACACTGACATATGTTCCGAATATTACCAATATTCAGTACAGCCCTTCTAATTACTTTTCCACATTCCCTTTACCGTGGGTTGTGTTGTGATGTTCGGTTTATAATTGTAGCCTAAAAAGTGAATCGAAAAAAAATACAAAGAAAAACATAAGTTTTCGGTCCACTTCATCGCAAAATTATTATCCGAAAATTATAGGCGTTGTACTTGACCTTAACTGGAACCTCATGGAACATTTCAAAGCGATCAGCGTTATATTTCCGCCGTCTAGTGTGGTAATGGTTTATTAAATAATATCTGAATACGTAAGCACCTGTAAATGGGAGTTACACGCCACATCCGAGTACATACGACAATATAATTGGTATCAATTTAAAGGCCAACCACTGTTCTCGGCTCTATGTCCTTCTGGAGTAAATATATACGCTATAGAATTCAAATTTTGTCATTTTTCACACAAAAGTCTGGGTCCATTTGACCCGATAAATATTGACCGATCTTTATCAAAACAGGCACGCTTATTCTTTGGCCTAATCCCCTTCTCCATGTAAGATTTCGTTTGGGCCATAATGGCGGCCTCTGGAACGACCAGAAAAACAGACAAAAATTAAGTATTTGGTCCATTTCTTCCCCGTAATATTAACCGATCGCTACCAATAGGGGTCTTCATTGGGCGGAACCTACGTGCAAAACTTTGGCATGTATCGTGTTTACAAATTATAATGGACAGACGGACGGACACACATTTCTAGATCGATTCAGCTAGTCGAGATATGACGATCGGTATAATTAAAGGTGGGTCTAGGACCAATATTTCGCGGCGTTACAAACTCTTGGTGCTGCACAAAGCTATAATACCCTGACAACATAGTTGTGTAGGGTATAAATAGTTTTGATAAAAAATGGTGCATAAATAAATTGGTTCTCTTCAGCAAAGAGTTTTTCTAAACGAACTTTTGGGGGGTGGTATTAACTATGTAGAACTATTTCCTCTAAATGTCCATCTTCTTCTCGTATGTGGCGTCCTTCATTGCGTTTGGAGAGATTACACATTGTTAGGAAAGGATATCCTTTTCAGTGTCGTTTGCTATTTTAAATTCGAAACCCCCCTTAATAGAAAATTTAAAACGCAATCCAATTATTGCAGTTTTTTGTTCAGAATAATTATCTTCTTATTTTGTTTACGAGTTTTTCAACACAACAAATAAAAAAAATTAAAAAAAAACTGCACCAAACTTTAATCGGTTCATTACAAAAGAAAATAAATTTTACAATTTTCTATTCTCTCATCATAGTGCGAACGAGATAGAAAAAAATTAGAATTTATGTTTTTCCTTTTTATTGTTTTTCTTCCCTTGTGAGATTTTTTCGTAACATAGTATTGAGCAAAAAACAACAATACGCATAAAAGAAATAACTAAAACTACAACAACAACAGCAGCAACAACAAAACACTGCAAAACAACAATAAGAAGCTGTCAATAAAAACAAACAACATTTTTATCAAATTATATCTGTGCGTTTCCACTCTCTTCAAGAAGGAATTTTACTGGCTGACTAGCTGGTTGCCGGTCTGTCGGTAGGTCGACCGGCCTGCCTTGTGGTTGTTCTGGGTGACGGGCAATGAATGTCGTTGTCGTCATGGCAAAGACCATTTCAAGTGTTTGTATGGATGCGTGTGTGTGTTTGAGTATGTGTGTAGTGAGTAGTCGTAGTACCGGTTATAGTAAACGAAAGAAATTGAAACCTCACTTGAGTTGTCCTCTTAAGAATAAACTAAGATATATTGGCTATAAGAAGTGTACGCAGCATACATACAAAACGTTTCAATTCGAATGGGGAGAACATGAAGAGGAATAATACAGTGGATAGGGACCAAAAATAGTTACTAGTTCATTGGGGACAGAAGGGATTAAAACTTTTTGTTTGTAAAGACGAGCCGAATATAGTCTTTATTGACGACCTGAAGGGGTCCTTCATAGACAAGCCGAAAGGAATATTCACAGACGAACAGAAATGTATTTTTATTGAAGACATGAAGGGAATGTTTGTACACGTGTTGGATACCATCTAATGGGAGCCTTTATATATGGTGAGTCTTACTGGACGAATTGGCAGGAGTATTTATATACAAGATGAAGGAAGTCTTTATAGCCGAGCTAATAGAAGCCTTTATAAAAGAAAGCAGGGAGTCTTTACAGACGAGCCGAAGAAATCTTTGTAGATGAACTGAAGGGGGGTCTTTATATTCGACCGGAAGGGAGTCTTTTTATATGACCTGAATGGAGTATCATTAGACTAGGAAAGATCTGAAGGGAGTTTTATAGAGCGTCTTTATTAACAATAGGAGGGTTCCTTTATAACGGAAGAGTCTTAACAGACGAGCTGAACGGAGTCTTTATTGGGAGACGAAGGAGTCTTTATAGACCAGTTAAATATAGGAGCTTTTAGGCCTTGAACAAATATTCAAAAATCCACGCCTTGTCTAAGGCCATAAAAAATATTCTTTAACAATCCACAACTATTTTAAGACCTTTTCAAAAATATTTTTTAAAAACTCTACGCCTTGTTTAAACAATCCACACCTTGTCTAAGACCCTTTCAAAAATATGCTTTAAAAAATTCACACCTTGTCTAAGAACTTTTCAAAAATATCCTTAAAAAAATCCACGTCTTGTCCAAGACATTGAATATATATTCATTAAAAAATCCACGCCTTAGATAGACCTTGAAGAATTATTCTTTAAAAAACCCACGCCTATAGAAGACCACGAAAAAATATTCTTATATTCCACGCTAAAGCCAAGTCTGAAGCCACATTGGTAGGGTCAATAATGTCATTGACCATTGGCTTCAGTCGTTCACACAGCACACTGGATAGCACTTTATATGCGACGGGAAGGAGACTTCCCTCTATAGTTGGCGCATATCGCCTTGTCTCCTTTTTTGTGCCCGTGACACAGGATGCTGACGTTCCAATCATTGGGCATGCATTCTTCTAGCCAATTTGTACTACCAATCAATTTGCAGCTGGTGCAGGCTCCTTACAGCATTTGACCACCAGTATTGAATAGTTCGGCTTGTAATCCATCCGCAACTGCTGCTTAACTATTCTTAAGCCGATTGATTGCTATTCTGACTTCATCTTGGCTAGGTCGTATACACTCTATACCGTCAGCTATTATTGGTTCTGGGGTATCCACTTCACTGCTACTATTTGATACCAGAAGTTTTTCAAAATGCTCCTTCCAGATCCTCAGCACGCTGTCTGTATCTGTCACCAGGTCTCCTTCTTTGTCTCTACAGGAGGATGTGCCTGCACCAAAGCCTTCGGTTTGGTGTTTTACCCCTTGGTAGAATGTTCTTCATTCTGCATTCTGCTCTTTTTTCTGAAAGTACGTTTCTCCTCTCTCCTTTTCTCCCGATAGTTCTCCATCGCAGGGTTTGCGTCTTTCACATCGGTAGCATTACGACACTCCTGATCGTACCACGGATTTCTTGATGGTGGTTTTTGGTACCCAAGTGTTGCTTTTGCAGCAGTTTGTAGGTAGTGGGCAATTCTCTGCCACTGTGCTTCTATATTATTATCATGACAAGGGGTGCTGTCGTCAAGCAGTTGGGTAAGTTGAGCGGAGTAGGCTTCTGCTATTTGTTGTGTTTGCAGTTTTTCGACGTCAAATTTCGTGTTACATTAGATCGGTAATGGCCCGAATCGATATTCGCTCCCAGGATCGATTGGACGTCTAAATCACTGGATGAGTGCCTTCCATCTATCACAACATGATCGATTTCATTTCCCGTTGTTCGATCGGGAGAAATCCGAGTGACCTTGTGTATATCGAGATGTTTGAATCTGGTGCTGCTTACTAACATGTTTTTTTCTGCCGCGAAGTCAATCAACCGCATGCCGTTTTCTGATTGATGTTTCTTCATGGAGGCTGAATTTTCCGACGGTGGGGCCAAAGATATTTTCCCTTCCGATTTTTGCATTTAAATCTCCTAGCAGAATTTTTAATGCCATGGCCAGGGCAGCGATCATATGCAGTTTCTACGCGCTCGTAAAATATATCTTTTGTCTGTTCCTCTTTATCTTCGGTCGGAGCATGGGCGCAAATGAGACTGATGTAGAAGAACTTCGTTTTTATACGGATTATAGTAATTCCCTCATCTACTGGAGTGAATCTGGAGACGAGGCCTTTTATTCTCCTGTTGACCAGAATTCCGCAGCCAAATTCATGTCTCGTTTCATGGCAGCTATAATACAGGGCGTAATCATTTGATTTACTGACGACAGTCCCATTCCATTTCCTGTAAGGCAATAACATCGGCTTTGTACTTCTTGAGTACATCCACCAAAGCGAAAACTGCAACTGTTCTGTACAACGTGCGCACATTCCAAGTGCAGATTCGCAGATCGTGGTCCTTTATACGTTTGCGTGGTTTTCTTTTTCTTTGCTTTTTCATAGTAGGTTCGGTTTTCCGAGTGTGGGCAACAAACCCTACGACTCAACCCATTTTTTTATAGTTCTTATGGGTGAACTCGCGGCACATATTAGCTCACTATTTCATCGGGTGATGAAAATAGCTCCCCAGGTGACACCGCGGGGAAGTCAGTGATCACAATTGAGATGAAAGAGGGACCAAGATAAGCCTGGACTTCGCCATGTTAAAGTCAATCAGAGTCGTTGATTGGTATCTAGAATCCCCTACGCCACATCTATAGAGGACCACGAAAAAGTATTCTTTAAAAAATCCACGCCTATAGAGGACCATGAAAAAATATTCGTTAAAAAATCCACACCTATTACGGTCCATGAAAAAAATATTCTTTAAAAAATCCTCGTCTATAGAGGGCTATGGAAAAATATTCTTTAAAAAATCCACGCGTATAGAGGACCATAACAATTTTATTTTATTATTATTTTATTCTTTTATTATTTTATTTCTTTTATTTTATTATTATTATTATTATTTTTTTTTTTTTTTGAAAAATCCACACATATAGGGGATCCCATTTTTTTTTTTTTTTTTTTTTGAAAAAGTCACACATGTAGGGGACCATATATATATATATATATATATTTTTTTTTTTTTTGAAAAAATTCACACTTATAGTGGACCCTATGTTTTTTTTTGAAAATTCCACACCTATAGGGGACCTGATTTTTTTTAAATCCACGCCTATAACACACATAAATTTTTTTTGAAAATTCACGCCTATAGCACACATAAATTTTTTTTGAAAATCCACGCCTATAGCACACATAAATTTTTTTTTGAAAATCCACGCCTATAGCACACATAATTTTTTTTTTGAAAATCAACGCCTATAGCAGACATTATTTTTTTAAATCCACGCCTATAGCAGACCATAAAAAATATTCTTTAAAAATCCACGCCTATAGCAGACCATAAAAAATATTCTTTAAAAATCCACGCCTACAGCAGACCATAAAAAATATTCTTTAAAAATTCACGCCTATAGCAGACCATAAAAAATATTCTTTAAAAATCCACGCCTATAGCAGACCATAAAAAATATTCTTTAAAAATCCACGCCTATAGCAGACCATAAAAAATATTCTTTAAAAATTCACGCCTATAGCAGACCATAAAAAATATTCTTTAAAAATCCACGCCTATAGCAGACCATAAAAAATATTCTTTAAAAATCCACGCCTATAGCAGACCATAAATAATATTCTTTAAAAATCCACGCCATAAAAGACCATAAAAATATTCTTTAAAAATCCACGCTTATAGCAGACCATAAAAATATTCTTTAAAAATCCACGCTTATAGCAGACCATAAAAATATTCTTTAAAAATCCACGCCTATAGCAGACATTATTTTTTTAAATCCACGCCTATAGCAGACCATAAAAAATATTCTTTAAAAATCCACGCCTATAGCAGACATTATTTTTTTAAATCCACGCCTATAGCAGACATTATTTTTTTAAATCCACGCCTATAGCAGACCATAAAAAATATTCTTTAAAAAAATCCACGCCTTTTATAGATCTTGAAAAAAAATTTAAATTTAAAAAATCCGCATCTATAGTAGACCTTGAACATATATTCTTTAAAAAAATGTTCCACATATAGCCACTGTTCTCTTCGGCTGATATTGGAAAAACCGTTTTGTGGGTACAAGAATAATATCTTTACATTTATATTTCTATAGAACACTACTGGCTGTAATGCGTTTTCCCTTTGTAGTTATTATTTGCTATTCTATTATTATTGTTGTTGTTGCTGTTTTCGCTCTAACTGAATCTTGAACTTTTCACAAGGCAGGCAGGCAGCCAGCCAGGCCGGGTCTAAGACAAAGAAATTGGAAGGAAACATAAAACAAATACGAAGACCTCAAACGTTTATTTTAACGGAATGTACTTGGAAGTGGAAATTGGAGTGGGTTCGAAATGGAAACACAATTCCAGACACACTGAAACATGTGTGAGTGTGTATGTGTACGTGTGATGTTTCTGGTATTTATGTTTGCTTCGGTCGGATGGCAGCTCAACCTAGAGAATCGTATTAAACTAATGAAGCTAATAAAACTTTGCGTATTTTCTCATATTTGTTCTTCCTGTGCGAAATGCGAAGTTTCGATTGTAAGAGTAAATTCCCCCTCAAGGGAGAAGGGGGTTATGGGAGCGGGGTATCGGATGCTATTCTACATGGAACATTTTGTTTAAGCAATACTACAGCGCAACGCATTCCAAACCTCTTAACAATTATTTTGATATGAGATTAAATAATAACCGATGAAGGAGAAGAAACAAAATAACAACAACACCAACGACGACCACGAACACGACCAAGATGAAAGCAGCCAAAGAAACTTGAATTGCTTGGGTGGAAAGGGACCTGAGGCAGCCTCTGGAAAATAAAGCAGGCATGCATGCGTGGCGGTGTAACTGCAATTGAACACCAAACACACATCCGCACACACACACTCCGCTACACAATGTGCATTTCCTCTGAAATTTCTGCTTAGCATGTAATCGGAGGCTCAAGTGTTTTTTTCTTACATTTGGAAGCTGTTCGTCGACGATTCTTTGGTTTGTTTATTTGGCAGCAGGAGGGGAAGCCCAGAAAGAAGTAATGTAAAGCTTAAGTGTTCTGCGGCGGCTGCATGATGGGATCACTTTGTATTTTGTTTTTTGCCCCCAGTGGGTGTGTGTGTGTGTTGTTGTTATTATTATTATTTGCACTAAAGTGTGGAAGATGTTTTGAGTGTTTACTAACTGACTGTCAGCCTGCCTGCCTGCCTACCACTTTGCTTGCACTTTATAAATAGTTTCCATTGTTCGCATTACTAAAGTCAAGAGCTTCGACACCACACCACACAACACAACAAAAGAAGTATCTAATTACTGCCAACACTTTAATGCTCCATGAAATGGGAATTCCGTAGTCGTCGTTGTTGCTGCTGCTGCTTTTATATGGAAATGGGGTTGAAACAACATTCTCACAGGGATTATCAAATTAATATTTCCAAACTAACAATAATTGAGAGAGTACGTGGTGTAGATTTGTGAAAAAACTTTTTCAAGTGCT
Organism: Musca vetustissima; assembly: GCF_032173495.1. Classification (NCBI taxonomy): domain Eukaryota; kingdom Metazoa; phylum Arthropoda; class Insecta; order Diptera; family Muscidae; genus Musca; species Musca vetustissima. Next base: position 182,281 of record NW_026882109.1, on the reverse strand, counting down.
GGAATTAAGAATATAGTTGCTTTGTTGTTTTTTTGGGGGCGATTTTATTTGGTAGCCATGGAGAATTGAGAACGTGATGAAATTTTTGTGGCAAATGTGAAAATATTTCTTTTATGATACTTCAAATTATTTGAGATGAGTAATATTTGGAATTTATTAATAAAACGGAATAAAAGAATATTTGGTGTCAAAATACTACAAGTCTTACTAAGATGGGTATGGTATCTACATCGGAACAACCACAAAATTTAATTCTGGTATACTAGACGTTCCTGGATATTTAAAAGTAATATAAGAAAAAACCAGTGAGCGGAGCAGTATAGTCGGACGGGGCCGACCATACGATACCCTACACAACTACCACGGAACCCTAACTTTCTGCAGATGTTTATTCCGAGCCTGGGCAATATTTCGTGATATTTGTTCAGGAGCATGTATATACGCCCCAGAATACAAATGTTGTAATTTTTCACACAAAAGTCAGGGTCCATTTATCCCGGAAAATATTGACAGATCTTTATTAAAACAGGTATGCTTATTCTTTGGCCCGATCCCGTTCTCCTTGTGAAAATACACGATGTTTGGACCATAATTGCGGCCTCTGGAGTGACCAGAAAATCAGACAAAAAAAAGTATTTGGTCCATGTCATCCCCTAAATATTAACCGACCTTTACCAAAACAATAGGGGTCTTCATTGGCCAGAACCCATCCTACATACAAAATTTCGTGAAGATTGGTCCATAACTGTGGCCTGTATTTACAAATTATAATGGACAGACGGACGGACACACATGTCTACATCGACTCAGCTAGTCGAGATATGACGATCGGTATACTTAAAGGTGGGTCTAGGACCAATATTTCGCGGCGTTATAAACTCTTGGGGCTGCAAAAAGTTATAATACCCTGACAACATAGTTGTGTAGGGTATAAAAACATTCAATTCGACATTTTATAGAAGGTTGTTGAAAACCTGGAAATTGTTATACATAGTAGAAATCCAATTAACAACATTTTTTGGTTTTTCTATTATTGCTCAGCCATTACAGGCAAAAGGAAACGAGATAGACACATGGTTCCTATTAAGAATATACATAGAATCACTTTCTGAGTCGATTTACGCATGTCCGTCCATGTATTTTTGTGAACAAAGTACAGGTCGCATTTATGATCCGATTTGGTTGAAATTTGCCATATGTCACTTATTTGACCCAAGGCACGAAATTTGGACCCAATTGAAATTGGTGTTAAAAATCGGTTCAGATTTAGATATAGCTCCCATATATATTTTCGTCCGATTTAATGTAAATGGTGCACAAAAGTCCCTATATATTTTTCGATTTGCACGAAATTTGGCACAGCGTAATGAATTAGATCTAGAAGGGTATCATATAGTCGGCCCCGTCCAACTTTACTACTTTCCTTACTGGTTTTTTTATATTTTCGACTCGACCAGCTCATCTTCCTGTAGAGATGAAAATGGAAACCTGGTGACAGATACATATAGCGTTTTCAGGATCTGGAAGGAACATTTTGCAAAGCTTCTGATATCAAATAATGGCGGTGAAGAATATATCCCAGAACCTATAGGAGATTACGGTATATATTTTGTACCTCCTAGCCAATATGAGGTCAGAATATCAATTAATCGGCTGACGAACAATAAATCAGCAGGTGCTGATGGATTACCAGCTGAACTATTCAAGATCGGTGGTCAGATACTGGTCAGGAGCATGCACCAGTTGATTAAAACAATTTGGCTAGAGGAATGTATGGCCAATGATTGGATCATCAGCATCCTGTGTCCCGTGCACAAAAAGGAAACAACAAGACGATATGTATCAACTATGGAGGAATTAGTATCCTCCCCATCGTATATAAAGCCAATGGTCAATGGCAATATTGGACCATACAAAAGCGGCTTCAGGCCTGGCAAATCCACCATTGGCCAGATTTTCAATCTACGTCAGATCTTGGAAAAAAAACCACGAAAAACACATCGATCCATTTGTCCTATTTATCGACAATAAAGCCACATCCGACAGCCCTATTGGTTCAGAGGTGTTTAAAGCCATGTCTGCGTTGGGCATTGCTGCAACATTAATACGTCTGTGCAGGATAACTGTAACTGAATTAGTATTCTTCCTATCGCAAGGTATTTAAAGCCATGTCTGCCATTTAGATGGAAAAAACCCACGAAAAACACATGCAAAATTAATACGGCTATTCCAGGATAAAATTAATACTTTAACTGTAACTGGCACAAGATCAGCAGTTAAAGTCGGAAAGGACCTCTCGGAGCCCTTTAATACCGAACGAGGATTCAGACAAGGTGACAGTTTGTCCCTTTTCAACATCCTGCTGGAAAAGGGGAAAATGGCACTCTGCACACCAAACAACATACGCCGATAACATCGACATAATGGGTCGAACATTGAGAGCGCTAACAGCCACCTTTGAACAAATTGAGACGCAGTCTGCCAAAGTGGGTCTGGCAGTCAACGGCGAAAAGACCACGACGCGCAAGACGTCCAGTAGGCTCGGACCAACTGTGGAACTTGAGAACTACAGCTACGAGGTAGTCAAAGATTTTATATACCTTGGTACCGCCATCAATAAATCTAATGACATCAGTTTTGAAATTCGGAGAATAATAGTGTTGACCAACAGATGCTACTACGGTCTGAGTAAGCAACTCAAAAGCAAGGCCACCTCCCACCAGACCAAACTCACACTCTACAAGACACTGATACTACCCGTGCTATTATATGGATCTGAAGCATGGATACTTACGCGAACAGATGAGGCAGCTCTTGGAGTGTTTGAGAGAAAAATTCTCCGAAAGATTTATAGGTCGATCTACGTTGACGGTGAATATCATCGGCATTGTTAGACGTATTGAACTGCAGCGACTACGTTGGCTAGGTCATGTTGTGAGAATGGATGAAGATGCCCCAGCCCAAAAGGCATATAAAAGCGAACCAGCTGATGGATCACGCAGAAGGGGAAGGCCACGTATAAGATGGAAAGATCAAGTCGAAGACAACATCACCGAAAGTGGTCTTTTAAATTGGAAAAACTGGGCAAAATGCCGACGCGCCTGGAAATCTTTTTTAATCTCGGCTTATGGAACGAAAGTTCTGTCACAAGCCAGCTGAGCAGTATAGACGGAGAGGTACTGATACTAAACAGTACCAAAATACGTCGACCCTTAAATATTGGCGTATAACTCCCCTAACCAAGTACCTACAACAATATAATTGGTATCAATTTAAAGATCAATCACTCCTATTTGAACCACTAAATATTGTTTCTTTTTATTTAACTAAATTCCTTTCCTCATGTAAAGTTTCGTCGTGTTAGACTCATAGTTGTCAAATCAAAATGGCATGAAATAGTATTTTTTATGTATAATGGTCCTAAAAATATGGCATACCTTAGGTAAATTGTAATTATATTCACAAAAATAAAATAAAAAAATATGCAATTTTGACTTTGACCTCATGACCGTGACCCACAAATGTTATAAAATTTTACACAAAGTCTCCAGATTTGAAATACATCACGTTTTATCGGCTCTACCTAAAATGGACTTTTTGCCAAAAACAAAATTGGATTGCTGGCCTATACGTAAGTATTCTGAAATTATGTAGAAATCTATTACCAGAAATTGCTTAGAAATTTTATATGAAGTTCCGGTTGTGGTCAAGGACAATGCCTAAAATTTTCGATGATGTTGAAATGATATTTAGGGGGTGCAATTACCTGAAAACTTTATTTTTGTCAGATATTCTAGTCACTGTATATGTCATTATTAAATGGAGAACATCACATATTTTACACGGTGAAGGTGTCTGGTCAAATACTTGGAACGGCTGTTTAGATGATTATCAGTCAATATTCCGAGGCGTAAATGGAATATTTGACAGGGTTAGAAAGTGGAGCATTTTGACCTATAATCGGTGAAGAACCTGTAATTATCACGAAATATTGTCCAGGCTCAGAATATAAAACCCCAGATAATAAGATTTTCGTGGTAGTTAGTGGGCCCTGTCCAACTATACTGCTCCGATCATTGTTTTATCTTTGTTTTTTATATAAGAGTCGAAAAAATCAAAGTATGGTGAAGTGGACAACTTTAAAAAAGCGGTAGCTGTTCATGGAAAATTTGTCGAAACACGTGCCCAAATTTAAACATTTCTGTTTTAAATAGATAATAGCGGAACCTCCCAAATTTTGTAATTTTTCGAAGTTTGGGCGTTTTTTCAAATAAATTGACTTGAATTTTGTGTTGAAGGTTCTTACTTTCACATAGCTGTCCAAGTTTAAAGGTAGCCCTATATGACCGTGTCTATATTATGTGGTGTTTTGGACACGGGCAGCTAGTGGACCATTGCTGAAAGCTAAACAATGCAACCATTGAACAATAAGAAATTTAGAGAAACTTAAAGTAGTCTTTACTGCAATGGGTGACATCACAGTGATGGGAGAACGTGGCGAACATGAAGAACATGACATCGACACTGGCCAATGTGTGATACATTCATGGAGTGACAATGACTATAGTAGTGACACTAATACTGATGGACGGTATTATTTGCAGCAAAATGGTGGAATGTTAATGTGAAGGGTAAACAGGAGGGTCATAAAGTACCAGAAGGCGTGGACTTATTAACGAATATTTTCAAAAGGACCAGAAGGCGTGAATTTTTAGAGGAGCATTGGTGTGGATTTTTAAATAAAAGTTTCTGAAGAGCCCAACAGCTCAGTAGGAAATGATTTCAAGGGAATATTTTCTGAACGGACCAACATTGATTTGTAAAGAATATTTGCTAAAGGATCAGAAGCTGCAAAGGCGTGGATTTTTAAAGATTAGTTTCTAAAGGACCAACAGCTCTACAGGCGCGGATTTTAAAAAGATTAGTTTCTAAAGGCTCTACAGGCGCGGATTTTAAAATGATTTTTTCCTAAAGACCAACAGCTATAGCCGATGATTTTTAAAGAATATTTTCTAAAATTATAATTTTTTACTGAATTGACTTTTTCAAAATTAATATAATGGTGTGTTATTGAGTTTAAATCTTCCTAAAATTATCAATATCGGTCCGCATATATATATATATATATATATATATTTGGAGGATTTCAGATATCTTTTTTCGATCGACCTGGTATGAAGATATAGCTCCCATAATTAATTTGTTCGATGTTACTGTCCGTTGTCCGATTTGTACAGTGTTAGAATGCACAAATAAAACTATAATTTTCTATTTACAAGCAATGTTGCATAACGAGACTTGGGATTACGTGTGTTAATTTTTAAAGCAAGGGTAGACTTCTCTATCCAATTTTAAATTCTACCTTAACCACAAAAAAAATCTTACATGAAAGGTACTGAATTTTTGACTAAACATATGTCAGCTGAACATACCCTTCCCCACTTAAAAGAGGGTCAATAAACGTATACCTTACACATCATTCAATGTTAAATGAACCAGAATGCCTCAATTATTACAATACAAATAAAAAAAACGTAATTTATATGCAACCTTAAGAACATTCTAAAGTTCAGACAAAGAAAACTTTTCCATTTACAACATTACAGAACAAGAAAAAGAAAATAAGGAGTGATTGTGCGTCTGTGTGTTGGTGTGTATCAATAACATTCAATTGTAAGAAAGTAAAACGTTTCAATCTCAAAGATAACCAATCGATTAAGGACGACGACGGCAACAACTTCAATTGCTTCGTTTAACGAACTTTGCAACAACAACAGCAACAACGAAAAACCCCAATCTCAAATTGGAAAGCACTTCAAATGACAATGGAAATGGGAGAATTGTCAAAGACATCGTGGTGACATTTACAAAGACAAGAAGAAGTCATGTCAAGATATAAAACAGAACAGAAAAGACATAAAGAAAAAAAAAACAGACACCGAAAAAACAACAACAGCACTGTTGTAAGGCATGAAAGTGTAAATACTTACAACTCACGCAATAAAAGTTTAATTTCAGGCGTAATCAAGTTGCAATGCGGCATATAAATGGTATTTTCATATGGTGACATACTAACACACACAGAGACATACAGAGATATAGGGACAGACAAGTCATATAAATTCAACACCCAATGCATACAATACACATACACACTCTTCAGAGCTCTTAAAAGGTTTTGTCGCTGTTACATTTATAATCAAACACACACACACTGACACACATATATAGGCATACAACCAGTCACACATTAATACATTCAAAGACCAGACTTTGATTCGTACTCCATAAAACCATAAAATGAGCATCAGCGGCCGTGGAGCAAACAGTGTAAACCACCACACATACAGCACCCCCAACTGCGCCTCCTTCACCCACTCACTCACTCACACACAAACATATCACCCAACCTCATATTAACGACCACGAATACCAAATATCAAATACTTGCCACAGAACAATGATTGAGACAGCACTCATTCGCACTTAAACTTCCAGACACCACAAACGTACAGGACACACATACACGTACACACCCATGGTGACGTACACACATACTTACATCACACACTACTTCTGCCATTCAATGCAACATTTGATTGGCAATAATTGAAAATGGTTGGCAATCAAATAATAATGATGTCGTTGATGATTACAAAAGCGGCAGCAGCAACAACAACAACATGAAGAAGAAAAGACGTGGCAATGGCAATGACAACTACCGAACATGAAAACCAGAAGGTGGAGTACGTGAAGCAGAAGAAGTGAGGTATGTATGGTCCGAGGCAATGACAGCTACCGTACATGGAAAACCCAAAAGGATGGTGATGAGGAAGAGGACGGTGGATGGAGGGCGAGCTATGGTCAGAGTCTAAGAAAATTACGACAATCAGCACACACACACAAGCACTCACACATACTTCTATACCTAACCAAGCAATGTCAATGAATGTGCCACACAATGATTAAAGTTCACATAAAGGAAATGTCCAACATCGACAATTCCGATGGTGGTGGGGCGGAAGATGACGTGGGGAGGCGATGGACCATTGCTGAAGGCTAAACAATACAGCCATTGAACAATAAGAAATTTTAGAGAAATTCAAAGAAAGTCTTCACTGCCAATGGGTGACATCGCAGTGGAACGAACACTCAACGAGAAGGTGGCGAACATAAAGAACATGACGGCGGCACTGGCCAATGTGTGCTACATACATACATAGAGTGACAATGACGATTGTAATGTCACTAATACTGATGGACAAGCCCATCAGTATGATGATGGTGCAATGTTGCTGGGAGGGTAGGAATTTCGGCCCGGTGATGAAGCTACCTATTTTTTGAAAGGAATATTTTCTACAGGACCATCAACTCCTATGGCGTGGATTTTTAAAGAATATTTTCCAAAGGACCAACAGCTAAATAGGCGTGGATTTTTAAAGAATATTTTCCAAAGGACCAACAGCTAAATAGGCGTGGATTTTTAAAGAATATTTTCCAAAGGACCAACAGCTAAATAGGCGTGGATTTTTAAAGAATATTTTCCAAAGGACCAACAGCTAAATAGGCGTGGATTTTTAAAGAATATTTTCCAAAGGACCAACAGCTATATAGGCGTGGTTTTTTAAAGAATATTTTCCAAAGGACCAACAGCTAAATAGGCGTGGATTTTTAAAGAATATTTTCCAAAGGACCAACAGCTAAATAGGCGTGGATTTTTAAAGAATATTTTCCAAAGGACCAACAGCTAAATAGGCGTGGATTTTTAAAGAATATTTTCCAAAGGACCAACAGCTAAATAGGCGTGGATTTTTAAAGAATATTTTCCAAAGGACCAACAGCTAAATAGGCGTGGATTTTTAAAGAATATTTTCCAAAGGACCAACAGCTAAATAGGCGTGGATTTTTAAAGAATATTTTCCAAAGGACCAACAGCTAAATAGGCGTGGATTTTTAAAGAATATTTTCCAAAGGACCAACAGCTAAATAGGCGTGGATTTTTAAAGAATATTTTCCAAAGGACCAACAGCTAAATAGGCGTGGATTTTTAAAGAATATTTTCCAAAGGACCAACAGCTAAATAGGCGTGGATTTTTAAAGAATATTTTCCAAAGGACCAACAGCTAAATAGGCGTGGATTTTTAAAGAATATTTTCCAAAGGACCAACAGCTAAATAGGCGTGGATTTTTAAAGAATATTTTCCAAAGGACCAACAGCTAAATAGGCGTGGATTTTTAAAGAATATTTTTTTTAAAGAATATTTTCCAAAGGACCAACAGCTAAATAGGCGTGGATTTTTAAAGAATATTTTCCAAAGGACCAACAGCTAAATAGGCGTGGATTTTTAAAGAATATTTTCCAAAGGACCAACAGCTAAATAGGCGTGGATTTTTAAAGAATATTTTCCAAAGGACCAACAGCTAAATAGGCGTGGATTTTTATTTTCCAAGACCAACAGCTAAATAGGCGTGGATTTTTAAAGAATATTTTCCAAAGGACCAACAGCTAAATAGGCGTGGATTTTTAAAGAATATTTTCCAAAGGACCAACAGCTAAATAGGCGTGGATTTTTAAAGAATATTTTCCAAAGGACCAACAGCTAAATAGGCGTGGATTTTTAAAGAATATTTTCCAAAGGACCAACAGCTAAATAGGCGTGGATTTTTAAAGAATATTTTCCAAAGGACCAACAGCTAAATAGGAGGCGTGGATTTTTAAAGAATATTTTCCAAAGGACCAACAGCTAAATAGGCGTGGATTTTTAAAGAATATTTTCAAGGAGGTCATTAGAGCAATGGGCGTGGATTTTTAAAGAATATTTTCCAAAGGACCATTAGAGCAATAGGCGTGGATTTTTAAAGAATATTTTCCAAAGGACCATTAGAGCAATAGGCGTGGATTTTTAAAGAATATTTTCCAAAGGACCATTAGAGCAATAGGCGTGGATTTTTAAAGAATATTTTCAAGGAGGCCATTAAAGCAATGGGCGTGGATTTCTAAAAAATGTTTTCATTTGTTTAATATTTCCCGTAAAGCGTGAGATTTTTTAAATTTCTTATGTCTATAGGTTTCCCAAACTTTTTACACTATCCCTTCTAATGTATCTCAAGTACAAGACAATAACATATAAGTAACTATATTAACAGCATGACCATCATAATCACAATCATCATCACACTGGCCATTATCGACGTCGTCAGGATCACCACAGTAGCGGCAGCAGCCATGACAATTCATTTACATTCAAATACTTTGTATTGGATTGTAGTAGAGATTGAAGTGTATTATTGCGGTTGTTATGAACATGGTAGTAAAAATAGAGAATACGAAATGAGAAACAATTTACATTTAGATGAGGCGAAGAAAATATGTGGACAAATATTAGGGTAGGTCATAGACAAAGTAAAAATAAAATATATATTAAAAAAATTAGGCAGGCTTTGGAAAATATTTTTTAAACCTGAATTCTGAGAGTGTTTGAATTTATTTTGTATAAAATCCACGCCCCTGGCGGACCTACAATAAATATTGTTTATAAAATCTACGCCTCTGTCGGGCTTACAAAAAATATTATTTATAAAATCTACGCGTCTGTCGGGCTTACAAAAAATATTCGTTATAAAATCTACGCCTCTTTCGGACCTGCAAAAATTATTCTTATAAAATCCACAAAAAATATTCTTTATAAAATCTACGCCTCTTTCGGACCTGCAAAAATTATTCTTATAAAATCCACAAAAAATATTCTTTATAAAATCTACGCCTCTTTCGGACCTGCAAAAATTATTCTTATAAAATCCACAAAAAATATTCTTTATAAAATCTACGCCTCTTTCGGACCTGCAAAAATTATTCTTATAAAATCCACAAAAAATATTCTATATAAAATCCACGCCTCTGTTGGACCTATAAAACAACACACGACTCTGTTTGGCCCTACAAAAAAAATTCTTTATTAAATCCACCCCTCTGTTAGACCTACAAAAAATATTCTTTATAAAATCTACGCCTCTTTCGGACCTGCAAAAATTATTCTTATAAAATCCACAAAAAATATTCTTTATAAAATCTACGCCTCTTTCGGACCTGCAAAAATTATTCTTATAAAATCCACAAAAAATATTCTTTATAAAATCTACGCCTCTTTCGGACCTGCAAAAATTATTCTTATAAAATCCACAAAAAATATTCTTTATAAAATCTACGCCTCTTTCGGACCTGCAAAAATTATTCTTATAAAATCCACAAAAAATATTCTATATAAATTCCACGCCTCTGTTGGACCTATAAAACAACACACGACTCTGTTTGGCCCTACAAAAAAAATTCTTTATTAAATCCACCCCTCTGTTAGACCTACAAAAAATATTCTTTATAAAATCTACGCCTCTTTCGGACCTGCAAAAATTATTCTTATAAAATCCACAAAAAATATTCTATATAAAATCCACGCCTCTGTTGGACCTATAAAAATATTAATCCACGCCTCTGTTGGTCCTATAAAAATATTCTTTATTAATCCACGCCTCTGTTGGACCTACAAAAATATTCTTTATAAAATCCACGCCTCTGTTTGGCCCTACAAAAAATATTCTTTATTAAATCTACCCCTCTGTTAGACCTACAAAAAATATTCTTTATAAAATCCACGACTGTGTTGGACCTAAAAAAATTTTCTTTATAAAATCCACATCCCTTTTGTATTTCATTAATATGTATCTGTGCTATCATTGTCTACTTCATTCAATATTAAATTTACACCCACTTAAGCGCACTGCTAAAGCACCTCAACAATTGCCAATGAAACAGAGAGGAGAATTGAAAATATTTACCTAAAAATACAGAACAACACAAATATACACGAAAGATATAATAAAGAGAGCAACATTGGGGAGGTCAACAGTAACACCGATAACAAGAACAACAACAGCAGAAATACACCAGAATAGTAAAAGGTACCTCCTTTTAGCACAAGCTAAATGACCCCAAGTATTTACACTTACATATACACAAATATATACATGCATGTTGTACCGAGAGCAAACACATTCGATGTTGTTAACCCACAGGCGTCCGAAAGAAATAAAGTAAAAAGGGCATAACACACAAACAAACAATCAAACACAGAGGGAGATGTGCCGGACCCCTTTTTCAGTTATAGAAATTATCACTAACGACATGGTCTACACTTTAAATGGACCACCAGTGTTGATACAACAGAAGAAGGGCGGAGGGGAGCGTACATGTATGTTTAAATACTGGTGCAAACAGAGTACAAAGAGTATCCATTGTTTTCGACCATTGGAAGTAAACCACAACCACAACAGCTTGAAGCACTCTGATGTAGCCCTCCAACATTGGTGACCCCTAACACATTAGGTTCTGTAAGATTTTTCATGGAACATTTGAGAAATGGACAGCTACTGGTCATCACAAAAAAATTGTATGAGAGTTTATTAAGAAATGTGTGGGAAAACGATTGTAAGGAAATTTAGGGGGATGTGAAAAAGAGGGAAACATGGGAAAAACTTTTTTAACTATTGAAAAAAATCCACCTTTACAATGGGCCATGCCTTATGTAGACCCTTGAAAAAATATTCTTTAAAAAAACCACGCGTATAGAGGAGCATGAAAAAATATTCTTTAAAAAATCCACGCCTATAGAGGACCATGAAAAAATATTCTTTAAAAAATCCACGTGTATAGAGGAGCATGAAAAAATATTCTTTAAAAAATCCACGCCTATAGAGGAGCATGAACAAATATTTTGTAAAAAAATCCACGCCTATAGAGGAGCATGAAAAAATAATCTTTAAAAAATAAACGCCTATAGAGGAGCATGAAAAAATATTTTTGAAAAAATCCACACCTATAGAGGAAAAGGTCCTTGAAAAAATATTCTTTAAAAAATCCACGCCTATAGAGGAGCATGAAAAAATATTTTTTAAAAAACCCACGCCTATAGAGCAGCATGAAAAAATATTCTTCAAAAAATCCACGCCTATAGAGGAGCATGAAAAAATATTTTTTAAAAAATCTACGCCTATAGAGGAGCATGAAAAAATATTCTTTAAAAAAACCACGCCTATAGAGGAGCATGAAAAAATATCCCTTAAAGAATTCACGCCTATAGAGGAACGTGAAAAAAAAATTCTTTAAAAAATAATATTAGAATATTCTTTAAAAAATCTACACCTTTAGAGGACCATAAAAAATATTCTTTAAAAAATCCAGGCCTAAGAGGAAAAAACTTCGTTTAATCCGCAATAAATTAACAACCTAAATGTTTGGTCTTTCTTTTTTGCCCACAAATAACCGAGCCTAGAGACCTTGGGAGTAAAAATATAAACCTCAGATATAAAAATGGAACACAAGAATAAAAAAATTTGCAAGAAAGGAAAAGTGAACAAGAAGATGAAACGGATTTCCCTTTTGTATATCGTTCCATTTTATCCTTTGTGGCAGTAGCATAGCCAGTATTTCTTTACACACACACACTTACCGAGAGCAAACAGAAGCTGAGTTAAAATGCAAAACAGTCTGATAAATACTTAAGTTGTTATTACTTCTTCAGCAGTTCTTTTCTTTGCATTCATAGCAATCGAAATTTGTTTTTTTTTTCTGAGTCGTCTTTTTTTTCTCCCAGGTTCCAATGTTTATATTGCACTTTACACCTACCCGCCACTCCTTCTTCGCCACTTGGAGATTTGTATCAGTGTGTGTGTGTTCTGTTTATCCTCTTCATCGCATAGGAAAACAAAAGTTTCCTCAGACGACAAAGACCAATAACAAAAATACACACACACTGAAGCAATGACATGCTACATACATTGAAATTCTCTAAGTGTATATGTACGTGTGTGTGTACGAAGAAGGACTATCAAACATCCATGGAGCTTTACTTTGCTTTTGCTTCTTTTTTCTACAGTTTTTGGTTTTTAAAATTGTTGATTCGCTTTTGGATACAAATAACAAATATTTGCTGAAAACCACTACTACCATCACCACTCGCAAAATAAGGGCGCACACACAACTTTTGGCAAGTAAGTAGTAACGTCAGCCCCCCCTTCTGCCTTGGTCGGTGGAGGGGAAATGTTAACTGTGCTGTTCTGCTGCTACATCAACATTACCCAGTGAAAGCAAACAAATGAATATTTCTTCTGCTGATGTTTTTTGTTTTGATTCTCTGGCTTTTGTGTGTAGTGTTCTGGACTACCCTTCCTTCGATCGACTTTTTTGCAAGGAAGACTAATTTAGAGGGGAGATTTAAATAAAAAAAGTTTCAAGTTTCAAATCAATAATTTTTGTTGCTTTGATATATTTTTTTCAATTCTGCTTAAAACTCAAAAGCTCTTTTGCAAACACACGCAACAAAAGTCTCAAATGATCGACAAAGAGATAAACAAAAACTAACCTCAAATGTATGTATCATTAAAAAAAATTGAAAAAGTATATCATGGAATGCAGTCGAAAAAGGGTCTAACGAAATTTTGGATATTCCAGAATTCTTTTTATACCCTACACAATGTTGCCAGGGTATTATAGCTTTGTCCAGCCCCAAAAAGTTGTAACGCCGCGAAATATTGGTCTTAGACCGTGGATTTTTAGCCATATCTCGACTAGCTGAGTTGATATAGACATGTGTGTCCGTCCGTCTGTCTGTCCATTATAATTTGTAAACACGATACAGGCCACAGTTATGGACCAATCTTCACGAAATTTTGCATGTAGGATGGGTTCAGGCCAATGAAGACCCCTATTGTTTTTGGTAAAGATCGGTTAATATTTAGGGGATGAAATGGACCAAATACTTAGTTTTGTATTCTATGGCGTATATATTTACCCCTGAAGGACATAGACCCGATTATTTGATAGTAGATATCCAAGATGAGTGGTTGACCTTTAAATTGATACCAAATGTATTGTCGTATGTACTCGGATGTGGGAGTTACACGTAAATATTTAGAGGTGCTTACGTATTCAGATATTATTTAGTAACCCATTACCGCATTAGAGGGCGGAAATATAGCGCTGATCGCTTTGAAATTTTCCATGAGGTTCTAGTTATGGTCAAGGACAACGCATATAACGTTTGGTGATGATCAGATTATACTTATGGGATGAAGTGTACCGAATACTTAATTTTGTGTGTTTTTTCGAATCGATGCCAATAATAAGCCAAAAATCACAACACAACCCATGAATATGAGTGATATTCGGAAAATATGTCAGTGTTAGGAAGGGAGCAAATATCACGAAATATTGCCCAAGCTCGGAATACACATCAGCAGAAAGTTAGAGTTCCGTGGTAGTTGTGTAGGGTATCCCCCGTCCGACTATACTGCTCCGATCACTGGTTTAAATTAATTTAAGGGAATCCCACCCATTCTCGATTTTAATTTTTCAAGATTTTCAATGGGCTGGTAAATCAATACCAATGCTTGTTAAGGTTTGTAACTTTGCACATATATATTTGAAGATTTAAAAGAGAAGAAAAATAATTTACCAAAAATTTTTGTTATTGTTTTGTTGTTGATGTTTGTTATTAAATAAAAGTCCTTATTTTTGATGGCGGGCATGACAACTCCTCACTGGAACATCGGAATCCGAGAATTCCAACGGTGTTAGAAAGAGTACATGTCTGGCTCTCGTATGAACTAGGATTATTGACTTCGCTCTAAAATTAAGAAAATGGCGGACCTTTGAAAAAATATTTTTGCAAAATCGGCAATTTTTGACCAAAAACCAAGTTAAAAAATAAGGAAGATCTTCACCGATTGGTTCATGAACTATGAACCAAGTTAAAAGATAAGGAAGATCTTCCCCGATTGGTTCATGAACTATGAACCAATCGGTGAAGATCTTCCTTATTTTTTAACTTGGTTTTTGCCGATTTTGCAAAAATACGATAGCTATACACTCACAGAGAAACGTGTAAAAATTTGGAATCGATTGGGTTATTAGTTTTTGAGTTATCGTGCCCGCCATTCGCAAAAGAGAAAAACGCGTTTAAAGTTTTAGAAGCCCTTTAGCCGTCACTTGATGCTGACACAATAAATCGGCTATTTTTTCAAGAGCTCTTGAGATTTTCACTTGAAATTTTGTATGGACATTCTTGAATCAGTGTAGATTCGAATTAAAAATTTTGACCCCGAGAATGGGGGGTCCCCTTAAATGGTGACTAACCCATCGATTGCATTAGTCCACGTTTTAGAATAGACCACACATTAGTGTATCGTCCCATATTTGGTTCAAAATACATCACGATTTTTTCATAGCTCCTCAATTGGGATATTTTGGGATATCTTGTGACATGGAATGTCGGAATATAATATGATGAAAACCCGCATCTTAGAGAATGATTAATATATTTTCCTCTTTTTACTTAGCATTTAACAATCGAAGCTGGTTTTATGTGGCATTTCGAGTCGAATCGGTCCATATATGGATAATATCGATTCGGCAGTGAAACCTGAACCGAAATTTTACCGAGTAGGATGGGGATGCTTTATTAAAGCTCTATGCTGTCAAGAGGAAACACAGAGAAATATATGTCTTCCTAACAGGCAATACGGGTGACCTAGGGGATGATAGATACCAAGCAACGGCTCTGAATGGCTTTAACATGGCTAAGTCCTGGCTTATCTTGGTCCCTCTTTCATCTCAATTGTGGACACTGACCTCCCCGCGGTCTCACCTGGGGTAGCTATTTTCATCGCCCGTAGGAATTGTGAGTTGACATGTGCCGCGAGTCACCCATAAGAACTATAACAAATGGGTTGAGGCGTCGGGTTAGTTGCCCACACTCGAAAAAACAATACTATGAAAAAACAACGAGAGAGAACACCAAACCCTCCAATATTGAAGACCCCCGCAAATGTATAAAGGACCACGATCTGCGAATCAGCACTTGGAATGTGTGCAGCACCTTGTACAGAACAGGTGCAGTTTTCGATTTGGCGGATGTACTCAAGAAGCCGATATTATTGCCTTACAGGAAATGCGATGGAAAGGGATAGGCGTAAGTAAATCAAACGATTATGCCCTGTATTATAGCTGCCATGAAACGAGACATGAATTTGGCTGCGGATTTATGGTCAACAGGAGAATAAAAGACCTCGTCTCCATATCCACTCCAGTAGATGAGCGGATTGCTATAATCCGTATGAAAGCGAAGTCCTTCTACACCAGTCTCATTTCCTTCTACACCAGTCCCATTTCCGGAAGACAAAGGTGAGCAGACAAAAGACATTTTTACGAGTGCCTAGAAACTGCATATGACCGCTGCCCTGGCCATGACATTAAAATTCTGCTAGGAGATTTTAATGCAAAAATCGGAAGGGAAAATATCTTTGGCCCCACCGTCGGAAAATTCAGACTGCTTGAAGAAACATCCGACAACGGCATGAGGTTGATTGACTTCGCGGCAGCAAAAAACATGGTTGTTAACAGCACCAGATTCAAGAATCTCGACATACACCTGGATTTCTCCCGATCGAACAACGAGATATCAAGTCGACCGTATTGTGATAGATAGAAGGCATTCATCCAGTGTTTTAGACGTTCGGTCGAACCGGGAAACGAATGTCGATTCGGACCACTACCTTGTAGCGGACAAGGTTCGAACTCATCTTAATGTAGCAGAAAAGGTGCGATCTAACTCAACATGGAAACTCGACGTCGAAAAGCTGCAAACACAACAGTTAGCAGAGGCCTACTCCGCTTAACTTACCGACCTGCTTGACAAAAGCACTCCTTGTCATAATGGCTAAGAATTACCCACTTCCTACAAACTGCAGAAAAAACTTGAGAATCAAAGACTATAGATATGAAAAACACTGCGTATATGGCACTCCAGCAGACAGTAGCAACACGTAATGCGATGGAAAATTATCGAGAGAAAAGAAGATAGGAGAAACGTATTTTTAGAAAAATTAAGAGAGAACAAGAAAAACGTGAGCGGGAGAAAATCGAGATGTGCAGGAGTCGGAATGAAGTCCGGACATTTTACCAGCGAGTAAAACACCAAACCGAAGGGTTTGGTGCAGCAACATCCTCCTGTAGAGACGAAGAAGGAAACATGGTGACAGATACAGACAGCATGTTAAGGAAGAAAAGAAAAATAGTGGCCGTGAAGAAGATACCCCAGAATGGCAATCGGCTGAAGAATAATAAAGCAGCAGGTGCCGATGGCCCAGTCGAACTATTCAAGACTGGTGATCAGGAGCATACATCAACTGACTTGTTTGATCAGGAGCATACATCAACTGAATTTGGCTAGAGGAATGCATGCCCAATGATTTCAACCTCCGTATACTGTGTCGCGTAAACAAAAAAGAGACAAGACGATATGTGCAAACTATGGAGGAATAAGTCTCCTTCCCATCACATCTCAATGAATTACATTATTGAACCATACCAATGCGGCGTCAGACCTGGCAAATCCACCATTAACCACATTTTCACTCTGCGTCAAACCCCGAAAAAGACCCACGAAAAACACATCGGCACATTCCACTTATTTGTCGACTATAAAGCCGCATTCGACAGCCCTATCCGCTCAGAGATATTAAAAGACATGTCTGCATTCGGCATTCCTGCAATATTAATACGGCTACACAGGATAACATTAAGTGGCACAAGGTCAGCAGTTAAAGTCGGAAAGAACATATCGGAGCCCTTCAATCCCGATCGAGGATTCAGACAAGGTGACAGTTTGTCGTGTGATCTTTTTAACATCTTGCTGGACTTGGACCAACAGTGGAACATTAGAACTACAGCTTCGAAGTAGTCAAAGATTTTATATACCTTGATACCGTCATAAATAAAACTAATAACATCAGTTTTGAAATTCGGAGGATAGTGCTGGCCAACAGATGCTACTATGGTCTAAGTAAGCAGTTTAGAAACAAGGCCACCTCCCGCCAAACTCCGCTCTATAAGACGCTGATACTACCCGTGCTGTTATATGGATCTGAAGCATGGGTCATTACTCAAGCAGATGAGTGTTTGAGAGAAAAATTCTCCGAATGATCTATGGGTCGATTTACATTGATGGTGAATATCGCCGTCGAATGAACCATCTATTCTCGGACATCGGCATTGTCAGACGTATCGAGCTGTAGTGAATACGGCCATGTTGTAAGAATGGGTGAAGATGCCCCAGCTCAAAAGGCATTGAAAGCGAGCCAACTGATGGATCACATAGAAGGGAAAGGCCAAAAATGTTATGGGCGAAGGAGCCACATTTTTGACATTTCGGATTCTATATTATTTCCCTATAGATCCACATCTATAGACCGGTTCCGGGCAAAGACATATTTTTTGTGTAATGTTCAAATGGAACAACAACTTTATTTTTTGGAGGCCACAATTATGACATAACATAATAAGTACGAGTATGGTTGTTGTGGTGATGGTCATTCAATATTTAGCGGATATAAGTCAAGACTTTAGTGTATGAAATTTCAAATTTTTTACATAATCCGGAGGCGTTGACTGTTTATCCACGAGGTGAGGATGACTATTTGTAGTGGATTTCGACAGGTAGGCACGATAACTAAGTGTAAACGAATGGGTTCGAACTATCTACACAAATGTTGACAAATTTTACCACTTCCATATTTCATAGTGAAAATTTGTAGGAAGGTGGTAAGAGATATTGTAATATTTTCTATAACCTGGGGCATATTCTTCCAATCCTTCCGAACATAATTTTTGTTAATTTTGGATTTAGAAATTTCGTATTCTCGTATTCAAACCTTCAAATCTCCCTCGCTCGTGTAACTTGTTGAATTTCTCCCTTAAAAAACTAATCGTAAATATTTCGAGTTCGCATCTAACGTCAAAAGAGCAACTGTCTGTGGCTGCTACCACCCACTTAAATGTAACTCTAAAGGATAAATATTTACAAAGTACTCCTTCCAATGTTTGCCTGACTCCGCATCCAACATAGATGATAGATTTTGATGATGATTTTTTGTGCATTCGACGATGATGATATGATGACGAAGTCATGGTCATGATGAACCAATTGAATGTCAGTCAGTCCTTTGTTAATATATATTGGGGCTGCTGGGAAGAGAGAGAGTCCTCATTTTTTTGATTTTTTTGTGAAATTTCAAGCCTTTTGTTGTTATAGAAATATCGAAAAAAATAAAGTCTATTCATTGTTAATTTTTTGCCTCGTTTTTGGTTTGTGTGTGTATTATTTTGATGACAAAGGGAAACGTTTAATTAAAAACATGTTTTTTTTTGTCTTTGTTGCTGTTGGTCGATGTTCGGATGGATGGATTGGTGATTCAGAGAAAGCAAAATTTGTACAAAGAAGATGCCTTTCATGTATGATTATCAGCCGTATAGTATAATGATGTCAACCCATGATGAGAGCTATCAGCATCACCATGATGACGATGATGATGTTTGATGTCACTTTTGATGGAGAAGAATGTTGTGTTGTGTTTTTATGTCTATCTTCCTGTGAGGAGCAGGAGGAGAAGAAGCAGTCAGACGACTAAATGACTCTGAATGGCTTGTCATCCAAGCCAGGCCATTTGAATTGAATGCCTTTGTTGTTTGCCATTAAATGGCTTATATTGTGTGTGTTTGTATTTGGTAATTTTTATGTTAATCATTATTTGTTATTATCGCCAACATTATCCTCCTCATTGTCATTACATGCCTTTGTGGCGGTACAACATCTTCATTATCGGTTTGGAAAATCGCATCAAAACTTCAACATCTATTCAGCGAACCATTCATGCATACAATAGACGACGGATGGCCTCCCCTTATTCATGTTGTATTTTTATACCCTGCATCATAAGGTGGAGGGGTATTTTAAATTTGACATTCTGTTTGCAACACTTTGAAATAGTCGGTGGAGAACCTACGGAGAAATTCTTGATCAGTATAAAATTCTATGTCGATTTAACCATGTCCGCCTGTCGGTCTGTTGAAATTCCAATAGAGATGACAAAAGATATTTTTGCACATATATTAATGAGATAGTGGATATTGAATGCGGGACATTTCTGATCCGTTTAAGGATACAGATCCAATTTTGGCACTTCAAGGTTTGCCCTATCGAAGATGCTGGGAAGGCATTCAAAGTTCAGGGGAAGGCATTCAAAGGTCCCGCTACATTATAGGTATATTGATGGTGCTATGCAAATTTTCCAAACGAATAAGCAGTAATTTGTCATTCCGTATTAATGGAGAGTGGAAGACATCATTGCAAGAGGTTTTAAATATAAGAACATGCTTAGCACCAAATTTACTTGTCGTGCTCAATTTTAGGTATTTAATGGGTCGGGAGCCGTATTTTAGTATTCCAGGTTCGACCAAGGGAACAGCATTTCTTTGGTCGGTATTTTCAAGGTTTCAGGCGCATTTATAACCAAAGTTAAAAGTCCCGCCTCCTTTTTTGTTAATTTAAAAGTCCCAGACGCAGTTTACCATCGAAGTGGCTGTCATTTGACACTCCAGGTTCTTGAAATAAGAAAGACATCTTAGCAAGATATTTTCAATATTGGTAGATTTTCTGGCCTAACTCCCGTATAAAGATCCCGCCCTATTATTCGTACTTGGAGGTCCTAGGTTCACATTCCATTCAAAGTAGCAGAAATTAGGCATTTCAAGTTATTTGAAGGTGAAAAACATATTCGCAAGATATTTTTAATATTGTTAAATACCGACTCGTTATTTGTACTTTGAAGGTCCTATGCTCATATTCCAGTGGCTGAAATTTGGCATGCATATTATTGGAGGCTGAAAACACATTTTGTAGAAAATTGGCAAAAAAGGACCATGTTTTTACATAACCTCTATATAAAGGCCCCGACCCATTTTAGATATTTTTATGGTTGCAAGTGCTTTTCTAACCGAAACAGCTGTATTTTTGGCTCTAAGGAGGTGAAAAAATAATAATAGGAGAATTTTTATGATATATCGAATTTCTTACTTTGTGGTGGAAAACATATTCACAAAAAATTTCCCATATAGGTCCATATTTTGACCTAACTTTAAAATATAGTTCCAGCTAATCTATTTTGAGGGCCTTAGGCTGTAATTTGCTGTTTCAGGTTCTTTGGCATAATAGCTTCCCAATACATTAGTATTTTCATTCCTAGAGCTGAAATTTGAAACTGCGAATATTTGGTTTGCAAAACCATCTTCGGATTTTCATATGAAGGTTCGCCCAATGTTAGGTATTTTAATGGCCCTAGGCGTATTTGTAAATAGGAGTGTCTGAAATTTGGTATTTCTGCCAAGAACATTTTTAGAAACCCAGAAATAAAAAACATTTTCGTTACGTTTAAGTTCATATCCCAATAGTCCAACTTGAGTGTGTGTAAATTGGTACTTCGAATCCTGAGAGGATACAAATTCTGCTGGCAGATAATTACATCTAGGTGTGCCCAACACATAGTAAAGTTTATACAAAGTTAAGGTTGACCAAACATAACGACTAGTTTTGTTTTTTTTCCTTTCACCACACATTGGCTCCGGTTAGTATGTCTTTGTGCATATGTTTGTAACAAACTTTGTTAGCTGGCTCATGACAGAACTTTCGTTCCATAAGCCGAGCATAAAAAAGATTTCCAGGCGCGTCGGCCTTTTGCGCAATTTCCCTAATTTAAAAGACCATGTTCGGTAGTGTTGTCTTCCACTTGATCTTTCCATCTTATTCGTGGCCTTTCCCTTCTGGGTGAACCAGCAGCTGGTTCGTTTTGCCGCTGCAGGTCGATACGTCTGATAATGTCGATGCCAAACACTCCAAGAGCTGCATCATCTGCTTGTGTAAGTACCCATGCTTCAGATCAGCAGCACGGGTAGTATCAGCGTTGGCTAACACTATCCTTCTGCGAATTTCCAAAGCTTGGCCTTCTCGCAGATTACTGGCAGACCGACTTTGGTAGACTTTTTCTCAATTTATTCAAAGATGGCTGTTACTGTACTCAATGTTTCACCCATTGTGTCGATGTTATCGGCGTAGGCGAGTAACATGTGTTGTTTGGTGTACAGAGTGCCATTTCACCTTTACGTCTCGAATGCCATTTTCCAGCAAGATGTCAAAAAGGTCACACGACAAACAGTCACCTTGTCTGAATCCTCATTCGGTATTAAAAGGCTCCGAGAGGTCCTTTCCGAGTTTAACTGCATATCTTGTGCCAGTTAAAGTTATCCTCCATAGACGTATTGATTTTGAAGGAATGCCAACCGAATTCGCTGAAATTTGGTCCATCGAGTTCTTATTGGTTCCCAATTGCTCCTATAAAAATTATAAATATAAGTCCACTTTTTCTGGTAGCCCCCATATAACGGTACCCAACAATTTTCAGTTTTTAAAGAGTTTTGATCCCATTTTTCGCCCGAATTGGCTGTAATTTAGTACTTTGAGTTCTATTAAGTGGCAAATCTCTCCACTCCATTTTTTCGAGAAGCTCCCATATAAGTATACCCCCTAATTTTCGGTAATTTGGGGTTCTTGAGCGTGAATTCTTGAAGCGAATATAATGATACCAACCGAATTTCGGTATTTTTAATATTTTTTGTAATGGATGGTATTGTGATGCAAAAATGTAAGATTCAAAATTTAGCTATATCAGTCCTCAATTAGGCATAGCACCTCATATAATGATAACGATACATTTTTCGGAAATTCACACACGATGTAATTAATATTTGTCCAGCTTTAGATATAGCCTCCAGGGACGTACTCGTAAAAATTGTTTTTCTGCAATGACAACCCCCCAAAAGTGAACACTGGGTACGTTGGTGATGACCACATACTCAGTATTATTGGGATGTTCCACCATTTTTAGAAAAAACCTCTAATAAAAATTAATTAAATGTTTATTTGTTTTACATTATGGTTTACAAACCCTTTAAAACCCTTTGTATAAATTTCGGTATAGGTACACTGTTTGATATGTTCCATATATATTCATTTCAAGTACCTGTATGTAAACCTATGTTGGTGGTATCCAAGTTCGCCCCGGCCGAACTTAACGATTTTTTCACTTGTGACTCTTCGATTTTGCAAAAATTACCAATATTGGTATTTTGGGGATCTAGGACACATTTTTATACCGAATTGGTTAAAAATATATTTTTGGTACTGTGTGTCAAATCTTCCGAACAAAATATGTAAATATCGGTCGATCTTTGGGTAGCCAGCAAATAAAGATCCAACATTTTATATTATTTTGATGGTCTGGCTGCATTTTCAATCGCAGTGACAATATTTTTGCATTTTGTCATTCCTGGACCTTTATTCTTCTTCCAGAATGTGTTCAGTATTAGTTCCACATCTCCCATACTTGTACGAAGGTCAGGTGTCATATTTATTGTGTTCAAGGTCCTGATCCAATTTTCTATCCTGAGTGTCTATAGCTTAGTATTTCATTTCCCCATGGTCCAATATTGTGTATATTCCGATCAATTTTAGTTTCTTTAGATGTCACCTCATGGTAAAGGGTATAACAAGTTCGGTCCTGTCGAACTTAACAACTGTTTTACATTTTTTATATTTTACCACTGCCCTCACATTTCATTACAACAACTGTACAAAAATACAGTTGCTCTTGTTTGGCTGTTGTTTATATAGATTGAATGTTGCTGATAAAAATCTATAGATAATTTCCTGTTTCAATAATTTTCCACTTTTGTACGGGGCGGCAGATCGAGCTCACTCGCAAAAAAACGACTTGCGAACTCTTTACGTACATTTAACGTTACGCGTAACTGAACTTTTTCATTGAAAGTGCAGCACAAAAAAATAAAGGTACCCTTGCCGCTGACGTACGGTGAATAGTTCGTCCGTCCATCCGTTTGTCTGTCCGCATTTTGCTCCTTTATGGCCACAGTGACACGACACGTTACAATGACACCGTGTAGCGTATTCCGTAGATATCCGCATAGTGTGTGTGTGTTCGAATGTCTCTCTGACTTTGAGTTATGCTCCTGCGGTTTTGTTTCAAGTGTTGACATCTGAAACTTCAATGTTTTTGTAGTTTTTACTTTTTTCCTCTCCATATCTGTGACGTAAAGTTTTGTTTTCAGTTTTTGTTTTTTGTCAGACTTTTTGAAAAATTGTATCAGATAAAAATAAGCGTAGCGAACATGCGAAACAAAATGGAAATAATTGACTGATTTCTTTCTTTGTAACGACAACGACAGCAAGAACAGCAACAAAAACAAGAGCACTTGGGAAACAGAGAACGAACAGCGAACAGCCTACAGGAAACTCTCTGACATTGGCTAGAGATAATTAATGATAAAACATTCAAAATTGACAAATTCATGAAGTGGCTGACGGAAGAAAACGAGAGATCTAATCGAAAAAATTTTATTTTCTACTCGGTTTGTTTTGTTTTTTGTTTCATTTTTGTTCCTTGTCAGTTGTTTGACAAAAAAACCAACACAAAAAATTAGTGGCAATTCATGGAAGACGTAGCGATAGGGTTAGATTTCATCAGGAAATGGATTTGGAGTAAGGGTTGAGTATTGTTCCAGGTGGTGTCATGTTTGACGTGAAGAGGTTAAAATATTAATGTTCCGCACAATTGGGAAATATAAATTACCATGATTAATGGTAAGGGGATATTCGGAAATAATTCTACATAAACACTTATTTTTGTATGGGGTTTGATTGATCTCTCGATCATGGGCAATTTGAAGCTTATACAAGTCCTCTAAAATCCACATCACTCTATTTGATGGCCTTGTGAAAAATATTCCTTACTCTTCCTATAGTTAGTTGGACATTGGAAAAAATATTCTTTAAAAAATCAAGCTTATAGCAGTTTTGGACCTTGAAAAAAATATTTAAAATAGCGATGTAGACTTGTACATTGTAAATTACTGCAAGGAGAAAAATACTATATACACTCATGTTGACAAAATCGGGCTAGCACATATACTACATATGACGAATAACCTGTATATCGGGGCTATGTAGAAACATGGACTTATATCGAACATATTCTGTGACAAAGACGTTTACCAATAAAGGTCCTACCATCTAAAGTTTATTTTAGTAAATTAATTCTTAGATCTGTTTAGAGATCCCAGGACCGTATACCACAGACGGTAAACACAGCGGCTTAGAAAAACCAACTGGTCTTTATTAAGACCTATAGACTATATACAGAATAAAAATATCATTTAACCAAGTGGAGGTCTCGTTAAGTTCTGTATGCCGAACCTTTTTACCAGATCCAGAATGATTCTTACCTACCGCGTAAAATAATTACCAAATTTTGGATTAGTAAATTATCAAACTTTCTGCAGTTCTATATTCTGAGCTTGTGCAATATTTCACGATATATACACCCTCTTGAACGATTATAGGTCAGCAGATCTACTTTCTAACCCTTACGTGATTTCCAAATCTTGTTTTCCCGAGGAGAATATTTTCCACATAAAATAAAAATTTGGTCACTTTAGGTTTTTGTTTAATATTGACCGATCATCATCTAAACAGCCGTTCTAAGTATTTGGCCAGATCCACTTCGCTGAGTTAAATTTGTGAGGTTCTGCATATAATAATGACCTCTAGAGCGGTCAAAAATTAAGTTTTCGGTTCATGGCAACCCCTAAGAATCATCTCAAATTCACCGAAAATTATATGGGTCGTTTTTGACCTAATCCGGAACTTCATGTAAAATTTCAAAGCGATCAACGCGACATTTCCCCCTCTAGTATGTAATGGTAATACTAAACAATATAAGAATACGTAGAACCCCCCAAATATGTACGTATGATTCCCTCATCTGAGCCATACAATTGGTATCAATTTAAAGGCCAACCACTCCTCTAGAATACACTGTCAACTTCTCGGGTCTCTTCAGGATTAAATATCTACCCCATAGAATGCAAATTTTACGACTTTTCGTACACAAGTCTATTTGACCCGCTAAATGTTGACCGATCAAAACAGGCAGGATTATTCTGTGGCCCGTTCCCGATGAAAAATTTAGCGATGTTCGGGTCATAATTGTGGTCTCTAGAGCGACAAGAAAAAGGGACAAAAATAAATCTTTTGGCCCAAATAATTCCCTAAATATTAACGGACCATTACTAAAAATAATAGGGTCTTCTTTGGCCAAAACGCATCCTACATGCAAAATGTGATTTGTTCATAACTATGGATTGTATATAATACCTTGACAACATAGCTGTGTAGGATATAAAAATCCACGCCTTGCCAAGAGGCCTTGGAAAATATTATTTAAGAAGACCTTGGAAAATATTCTTTAAAAATCCACGCTTTGGCTAGAGACCTTGGAAAATATTCTTTAAAAATCTACGCTTTGGCTAGAGACCTTGGAAAATATTCTTTAAAAATCTACGCTTTGGCTAGAAACCTTGGAAAATATTCTTTAAAAATCTACGCTTTGGCTAGAGACCTTGGAAAATATTCTTTAAAAATCCACGCTATGGCTAGAGACCTTGGAAAATATTCTTTAAAAATCCACGCTTTGGCTAGAGACCTTGGAAAATATTCTTTAAAAATCCACGCTTTGGCTAGAGACCTTGGAAAATATTCTTTAAAAATCCACGCTTTGGCAAAAGCTTTGGCTAGAGACCTTGGAAAATATTCTTTAAAAATCCACGCTTTGGCTAGAGACCTTGGAAAATATTCTTTAAAAATCCACGCTTTGGCTAGAGACCTTGGAAAATATTCTTTAAAAATCCACGCTTTGGCTAGAGACCTTGGAAAATATTCTTTAAAAATCCACGCTTTGGCTAGAGACCTTGGAAAATATTCTTTAAAAATCCACGCTTTGGCTAGAGACCTTGGAAAATATTCTTTAAAAATCCACGCTTTGGCTAGAGACCTTGGAAAATATTCTTTAAAAATCCACGCTTCTGGCTAGAGACCTTGGAAAATATTCTTTAAAAATCCACGCTTTGGCTAGAGACCTTGGAAAATATTCTTTAAAAATCCACGCTTTGGCTAGAGACCTTGGAAAATATTCTTTAAAAATCCACGCTTTGGCTAGAGACCTTGGAAAATATTCTTTAAAAATCCACGCTTTGGCTAGAGACCTTGGAAAATATTCCTTAAAAATCCACGCTTTGGCTAGAGACCTTGGAAAATATTCTTTAAAAATCCACGCTTTGGCTAGAGACCTTGGAAAATATTATTTAAAATCCACGCTTTGGCTAGAGACCTTAAAAATTTTCTTTAAAAATCCACGCTTTGGCTAGAGACCTTGGAAAATATTCTTTAAAAATCCACGCTTTGGCTAGAGGCCTTGGAAAATATTCTTTAATAAATCCACGCCTTGCCAAAAGGCCTTGGAAAATATTCTTTAATAAATCCACGCCTTGCCAAGAGGCCTTGGAAAATATTCTTTGATAAATGCACGCCTTGCCAAGAGGCTTTAGAAAATATTCTTTGAAAAATCCACACCTTGCCAAGAGGCGTTGGAAAATATTCTTTAAAAAATCCACGCTTTGGCTAGGATACCTTAGTAAATATTCTTTAAAAAATCCACGCCTTGCCAAGAGGCCTTGGAAAATATTCCTTAAATAATCCACGCCTTGCCAAGAGGCGTTGGAAAATATTTCTTGAAAAATCCACGCCTTTCCAAGAGGCCTTGAAAAATATTCTTTGAAAAATCCACGTCTTGCCAAGAGGCTTTAGAAAATATTCTTTGAAAAATCCACACCTTGCCATGAGGCCTTGGAAAATATTCTTTAAAAAATCCAGGCCTTGCCAAGAGGCCTTGGAAAATATTCTTTAAAAAAATCCCCTCCTTGCCAAGAGGCCTTGGAAAATATTCTTTAAAAAATCCACGCCTTGCCAAGAGGCCTTGGAAAATATTCTTTAAAAAATCCACGCCTTGCCAAGAGGCCTTGGAAAATATTCTTTAAAAAAATCCACGCCTTGCCAAGAGGCCTTGGAAAATATTCTTTAAAAAATCCACGCCTTGCCAAGAGGCCTTGGAAAATATTCTTTAAAAAATCCACGCCTTGCCAAGAGGCCTTGGAAAATATTCTTTAAAAATCCACGCGTTGTGTGGATCCTTTTCAAAAATATTCTTTAAAAAATCCATGCATTGTGTGGATCCGCTTGCAGCTCGGATGGTTCTTGAAAAATTATTCTTTAAAATATCCGAGCTGGTAGATCGGACGTTCCTAAGAAAATAATTAATTCGAAGTGATTGAAAACATATGAGATTTACTTTGACTACAATGGCGTCCTTTGATGTCTATAGCCTTTTGTGTTTCCAATAAAATATGGAAATCTGAAAATTGCATATTAAAGATAACTTTGATGCATGAAGTTGATGATGATGACGAGTGTCTGACATTGATGTCAAGACAATATAAAAAACTGTCTCATAAATCCAATGCACACAGACAATGAAAAGAAAACAATCTGCTCGTGATGCTGACGAGGAGGAGTGGCCGCTTGCATTAAGTCAAGCGTTAATGCAAAACTTTATGCCGAGAGAAACAACAAAATGAAAAAAGTAATTGAACCGCCCTTTTTTGTCTACTGTAAATTACAACTACTCTGGGGCCTGATAAATTTTGTGCACCCTTGACAAAGGCAACAAACACACAAAGACACACACACTCTGGGAAATATTAAACTTAAGAATTATGCATTTTTCGCCCCCATGCCAATCGTTTCCAATGTTTAGATAACAGCAACAAAAGCAATACTAGTAGCAAACATCCCAGCAGCTGGAGCATCATCAACGTTTAGAGTTCACCAATACATCACTCGGCTATCATCAGACATTTGGACGTATGGATAGAAAAAACATTGTTCATGCCCTTTTCCCTTCCTGCTATTTTAGATTCCTCTTCTTCTTTGTTGTAATGTTGCCTTTGTTTTATTATCTTCATAATGTCAGTAATCCCTAAGAGGAGTTTTGCTTCTAATACTACTTCGCTTCGTAGCTACATTCAAAGTACTTTGTTAAGCTGTTCCTTTATTGGTTGCTGTTTTTTCTACTTCGTTGTCTTCTCCATTTTTTTTTTTTTTGTTTCCTTCTGCATTACCATAAACACTCCATAGACCACTCGCCACACTCCCATTTCCATATCATGTAAGCAACTTCCAATAAGCCAGCAAGTCAGTCAGCCAGCCAGCCAAAAAGCCAGTCATCTACTAGCCA
Source organism: Musca vetustissima (assembly GCF_032173495.1). Lineage (NCBI taxonomy): Eukaryota > Metazoa > Arthropoda > Insecta > Diptera > Muscidae > Musca > Musca vetustissima. The sequence continues at coordinate 153,136 of NW_026882109.1, read as the reverse complement.
GCAATCATCAACATTACGGAATAATCTATGCTTTTAAGTAAAAGCCCGAAATTACCTTCTGATTGAAACGATAACGAAACTCCAAATATTGACTGGCAAAGGTAAAGGAAAGTTCAACTTTCCTTCATTGCCAAAAACAAAAACGAACTGAAGTTGCAAAAAATTATCTTTTCCAAGCAAACAGACAGAGTTGAGGGAGTTTTTGTTCAATTTTTTGGCAATAGAGGAAGGACCAACCGAACCGAACCGACGTATGATGATAATTTAAGGGCATACGATTAGAGACTAAGTGTGTTCTCCTCCACGTGATATCATGCAAATATTGCTCTAATATATTTGCATTGTTTATTTGCTGAAAATGGCGTAAATACCAATTTTGGGGAAGTAATGAAACGGCATTTGAAGCTAAAGTTTATTTTATAGGGGGTCACAGCAAAGGGTATGAACTTTGGCACTTGGTTGAATGTAATCTATGGGAGACTCAAAGCAAGACACATTTAAATTTAAGATTTTCTATAGAATATCTATAATTCAGTCAAGCTAAATAGGATTTTCTATAGAAAATTGAAAATAGAAAATCCAATTCAGCTTTGCTGAATTATACATTTTCTATAGAAAATCAATAACCCAGCCAAGCCCAATGTGATTTTCTATAGAAAATGTATAATTCAGCAAAGCTGAATTGGATTTTCTATAAAAAAATATAATTCGGCAGAGTTAAATGGGATTTTCTTTAGAAAATCTATAATTCAACCAAGCTGAATATAATTTTTTATAGAAAATCGATAATTCAGCCAAGCTGAATATGATTTTTTATAGAAAATCGATAATTCAGCCAAGCTGAAAATGATTTTCTATAGAAAATCTATCATTCAGCAAAACTGAATATAATTTTTTGAAGGATATTTTCCAAGGCCTCGTGCCAAGGCGTGGATTTTTTGAAGAATATTTTCCAAGGCGTGGATTTTTTGAAGGATATTTTCCAAGGCCTCATGATAAGGCGTGGATTTTTTAAAGAATAATTTCCAACGCCTCTTGCCAAGGCGTTGATTTTTTTAAGAAAAAAATTAAGGCTTCTTGCCTAGGCGTGGATTTTTTTAAGAAAAAATTTAAGGCTTCTTGCTTAGGCTTGGATTTTTTTAAGAAAAAATTTAAGGCTTCTTGCCCAGGCGTGGATTTTTTTGAAGAAAAAATTTAAGGTTTCTTGCCTAGGCGTGGATTTTTTTGAAGAAACAATTTAAGGTTTCTTGCCTAGGCGTGGATTTTTTTAAAAAAAATTTAAGGCTTCTTGCCTAAGCGTGGATTTTTTAAAGAATATTTTCTAAGGCCTCTTGGCAAGGCTTGCCTAAGCGTGGATTTTTTAAAGAATATTTTCTAAGGCCTCTTGGCAAGGCTTGCCTAGGCTTAGATTTTTTTAAGAAAAATGTTAAGGCTTCGTGCCTAGGCGTGGATTTTTTTAAGAAAAAAATTTAAGGCTTCTTGCTTAGGCTTGGATTTTTTTTAAAAAAAAAATTTAAGGCTTCTTGCCTAGGCGTGGATTTTTTTAAGAAAAAATTTAAGGCTTCTTCCCTAAGCGTGGATTTTATAAAGAATATTTTCTAAGGCCTCTTGGCAAGGCTCGGATTTTTTAAAGAATATTTGCTAAGGCCTCTTGGCAAGGCTCGGATTTTTTAAAGAATATTTTCTAAGGCCTCTTGGCAAGGCTCGGATTTTTTAAAGAATATTTTCTAAGGCCTCTTGGCAAGGCTCGGATTTTTTAAAGAATATTTTCTAAGGCCTCTTGCCAAGGCGTGGATTGTTTAAAGAATATTTTCCAAGGCCTTTTGGCAAGGCGTGGATTTTGTAGAGAATATTTTCTAAGGCCTCTTGGAAGAGACGTGGATTTTCTAAAGAATATTTTCTAAGACCTCTTGCCAATTGCCATATTTGTACAAGGCCTCTATAAGACCTGGATTGTTAAATGAATATTTTTACAAGGCCTCTATATGGCCTGGATTGTGAAATGAATATTTTATTTTAAGCCTACACAAGGCCTGGACTTTTAAATGAATATTTTTTCAGTCCCTCCTAAAATTTATTTTGTTTCGGAAATATTTCATGTTATTTATTTATATACCACTTACAATGCTATACAAAACAAACTTTTAAAAACTAACAAGGAAATAACATCACAATCCACTCGGCGATGGATATCTAAATATATACCACGAAAATGTCTTAACTAATCTGTCATAATTTTGTTTCCTCAAGACAAAAACAAAAAAGTTTACACGTTGACATATATGTCACAATTGTTTTGTGTCAAAATCAAATGTGAATGAATTTTTTGGTATTTGTCTGCCACCATTCTCCATCCAACGAAAGAAATTTTGGTGCATCTAATTTTGACTTTTGTATGTCAAAATGTTTTTTTTTCGAAATTTATTTTCTCTGACATGATTTTCTAATTTTCTCTCATTATTTTCCAGCAATTTGATGGCGGTATTGCAGCAGCATTAGGAAAGTGTTGGTTGATGTAGCCATTTTGGCGGCACCAATCCATATTAATTTTTGAAAGCATAGATTTGTTCACCCCCCAAAATCTTTCGCCCACTAATTGTGGGCGATCTAATTTAACACCTCTTTCCTTGAACAGCATCGTCACCATCATGTTCACCAGGCACCGTGACACCACATCCCCGGCATGTTCGCTCGTTCGTTCGTCACATTCATTTAGAGTTTATTGTTTAAAAATTGTCTTTACACAAAATTGTCATATGTCAACTTTTAGCGCCATAATTAATAGCATTGGCCCTTTTTCGGTTCATTTCGGTTAGTACACTGGAGAGGGATTATGCTGCATGTGTCGGTTGTGCGGCAGCAACAACATCTCAACGACCATGTATGGCTGGCTGAGGACGTGGACGTGATCGTCATGATGAACGCGAATGGTATGGAGAATAACGTCAGTCCGGGCAATCTTCCAAAAACGTCATCGGAATATTAACATATTCCCAGGCACAGACCCACACACACACAAGGCACTCCGAAGGCAGGAACAGAAGTCAAAGCATCAACCGAATGCAATAGACCATCAATAATAAAAAAAAAAATATATTGTATATAAAAGTGCATCATTTCGGTTCGAATATAGACGAATGAATGAAATGCCATAACAGTCAATTCGAATGTCGTTCTACACAGTGTTTTTGAATAATTAAATTAACATTTTTGAAATTATATTGGATTTGAATTAGTTTGGAGATTTTTATGTCCGAATTTATGAAGTGGTGTGTAAGTTTATAAAATGTAGAATTTATGATTGGCATGTGGGTATTTTGGGGGTCTAGCATAAAATATACAAAAACTATTTACATTCTTATCGATAACCAGAGCAGCTATGTACATCATGTGACATTTTCAGAACAGTGTATATGCAAACCTAAGATGTACGGAACTCGAATTGTGGTTCTGAATATCTAATATAGTTTTTAGCGATTATCGATTTTTTTAGGGGTGAAATTAACTAATAATGTTAACACAAACAACTAGGCCTATATGCAAGGCAACCTAAACATCGCGTATACATAATATGTTATCCGAAGGAGTGTCTGAACCGCCATGAAAACCAAAATAAGAATAAGGATATTTTATTGAAAATTGGCCGGGTGCTTTATAGGCCGATATCGAAAAAAGTTTTGGTAAGATGTTTTTCACCATACCAAATTATAATTTCGTTATGAAAATACGACTTAATCTTTAAAATACCGAAAATGAGATTATTGAGAAAGGATGTAGAACTTTTTATTGTAAATAGAAGTCGGGAATCCAAATAACATCCACTTAATTGAGAAAGTGCTTTGATATATCCACAACAAAAACAGGAAACATTACCCTGGTCAAGAGTATATGTACCCAGACGAATATTCCATCTTCTTAAGAACCTAGGCTCACTCCTAGGTCCAGGTCAAAATATTAAATATATTTGTCTATAAAAATTTTATTACATTATATTTTAAAAAGGTAATGTGGAATAGTAAGTTAAAAACCGAAGCAGCTGTAATTTCGCTTATCGAGTTTTCAGAGGGTAGAATACTTTCTCGCAAAAATTTTTTTTAATATGGGTCCATTTTAGCAACTAATCCCCAAGAAAAGGTCCCGTTTTTTTGAAAAAAGTGTCAGTCGGTGTTGCCGAGAGATATATACCACCAGCCTATAGTTTGCGGAGGTCTTCGGAATTACACACAGATTTTATTATATCTTATATGTTTTTCTCAAAATGGTTTCGGATTAAATGTTTATAAAACTTTATAAAATATTGACCATTTGTGAGGGAGGTACCCGAAGGAGTGGCTCCTGGGTCGCATCTTCGGACTTGATATAGGGTTGGTAAAGATAATAGGTTGTGCAAGGTTTGGTTCAAATCTGATATTCCATTCGCCTGATATTGCATTTATAAATATTGAAAATTTTGACCCTTTGTGTTGAAGGTACCAGATGGAATGGACGAATGGGTCCCATCTTCACACTTGATCTATTATTGGTAAAGATAATAGGTTGTGCAAAGTTAGGTTCTCATCGGTCATTCCATTCGCCTGATATTGGTTTTACAAATATTGAAAATTTTGACCATTTGTGGGGGAGGTACCAGAAGGAGTGGACCAATGGGTCCAATCTTCAAACCTAGTTAGGTTCACATCGGACATTCCATTCGCCTGATATTGGATTTACAAATATTGAAAATTTAGACCCTCTGTGAGGGAGGTACTAGAAAGAGTGGACCAATGGGTCCCACCTTCAAACTTGATCTAGGCTTGGTAAAGATAATAGGTTGTACAAAGTTTCGTTAAAATCGGATACTCCGTTTGCATGTTATTAATAAATTAATTTTCACCACAATTTTGACCATTTTGTGGGGGTGATACCAGAAGGAGAGGACTGATATTCCCCATCTTTTTAATTAAATCTAAAACCAACATTTCGATGTGGAACATTTTCACCGTATCAAAGTGTATACATCCTCATTAGCCATAAGGCTGAAGGTATAAAAATGTCGGCTTAAATAATAAATAAAAATTAAAACTTAGATCTAATCGTGCATTTTTGTTGTGGAAAATAAAGAACCAGATAACTTCTTTACAAAAAACTTTTCAAATCACAGAGTATAGTCGGACGGGGCCGACCATAGGATACCCTACACAACTACCACGTAACTCTATTTTTCTGCGGATGTTTATTCCGAGTCTCTTGCCCGATTAGAAGTCAGCAGCACCTCTTCCTTACACTGACATATATTCCGAATATTACTAATATTCAGTACAGCCCTTCTAATTACTTGTCCAGATTCCCTTCACCGTGAGTTGTGTTGTGATATTCGGCTTATAATTGTGGCAAAAAATTCAATTATGAGCCGTACACAAATAAATTAAGTTTTCGGTCCACTTCATCCCAAAATTATTATCATTACCGAAAATTATAGGCGTTGTCGTTGACCACAACTGGAACCTCATGTAACATTTCAAAGCGATCAGCGTTACTCTAATATTGAAGTTATCTTAGAAATTATAAAAAACTAGATTCATGACAAGGAAGATGTACCACAGCCTTTATATGATGAAAATTCAGAATCTTTAATGAGACTTGGTAAGCTTATCTTCCTCGGAAAATATAAAATAGCAACATTTTCTGAAAAATATAAGAGTTCAGTAGTGTTGGCGGTTTAGTATACATTTGTCTTCAAAAGCCATGTTAACCACGAACTTCTCAGTGAAGTGATACCTCTGGTAACGTAAGTACTTTAGATTTGTTACAAGAGTCATTTGGGTATAAAAGGGTTCTGGAGAGAATATCTCTAAAAAAGATAAGGGAACTAATAAGGGTCAGTGGAGAGATCCGAAATTATAGTCTCCCCTGTCTTACCCATTGGCGGACGATGTCACATTTTCCCACTAATAAATAGCAGTTCACTTGTCTGATGTGCGAAATTTATTAAGCCTAGGCAATTTGCGATGGCTGTAGCGGAAAAAAGAGTCATATTACTGGTAATCTAAAGAAATTATATAAAATGTTTTTTTTTATTTTTTGAGTTTGTGCAGTTTTTAAGGACTATTAAAGATTACAATTTCGTAATAGGTTTTTGGAAAAGTTCGGTAAATATTTAGGGGATGAAATGGACCAAATACTTAATTTTTGTGCGTTTTTTCTGGTCGCTCCAGAGGCCGCAATTATGGCCCAAACATCTCGAATTTTTACATGGAGAAGGGTATTGGATTAAGGAATAAGCATACCTGCTTCGATAAAGAATGGCCAATATTTAGTGGGTAAAATAGACCCTGACTTTTGTGTGAAAAATTACAAAATTTGTATTCTATAGCGTATATATTTACTCCTGAAGAACATAGAGCCGAGAAGTTGATAGTATATCCAAGAGGAGTGGTTGGCCTTTAAATTGATACCATTGGTATTGTCGTATGTAGTCGGATGTGGGAGTTACTCTTAAATATTTACGGGTGCTTACGTACTGAGATATTACTTAGTAATCCATTACCAGACTAGAGAGCGGAAATATAGCTCTGAAAGCTTTGAAATTTTGCATGAGGATCCATGTATGGACAAGGACTACGCCTATGTTTTTCAGTGATGATCAGATAATGATTTTGGGATGAGTTGGACCGAGAATTTAATTTTTTGTATTATTTCGAGTCAATATATAGGCTACAATTGAAAGCAGAATATCGCAACACATCCATAGGTGAAAGGAATATGACCAAGCAATTAGATGGGTTGTACTGAATATTAGTAATATTGCTTAACCTCTAATCGGCCAAGAGTGTGCAAATATCGAGAAATATTGCCCATAATCAGAATATAGAACTATAGAAAGTTAGATTTTCTTGGAAGTTGTGTAGGGTATCATATGGTCGGCCCCGTCCGACTATACTGCTCCGCTCACTGGTTTAAAGTTATGGCTTGGCCCTACATTACTTATTCCAATTTTTGGTTCCGGAAAATAAATAACAAATTGACACTATGAATAATTATAGGTGAAAATAATCTGTGCAACAATAAATTTTTTTCTATGAAATCTTAGAAATCTTAGAAAGACTTCATAAAAATGACTGTTGCAAATAAAAATTTTACTGTCACTGACTACTATGGGCACGTTTGGTCCAGATTATATTTTTATTCTTTTTATTTTAATTCTCTCACATATTGTAATGTGTGATTTTATTGAAACATTTCCAAAAATTAACTAATTTGGTGGTTTTGTCCATCCACTCGTTCAACCATTTTAATTTTCCCCCCAAAATCCTTTCAATTAAATCCAAAATCTATGCATACCGAAAAATTGCATACCACTGTTTTGCTTAATTATATGACTTAAATCATACAAACGAAAGCCTCTGATGTATTCATACAATAACAGCAGCAGCAACAACACTAACAACAGAGCAACAACATTAGATTCCCAGAAGTAGGTCATCCTTTTGTGGATGTCCCAACAACACTACTATATCTCTGTCTGTGTGTAAGTGTATGCAGTGTTGCCTGATGTGTCTCTTAGTCTTATGCTGTTTTTGGGGCTCTTCTGTGTTTCACAACTCTACGCCATTGCAGAACTATTTAAGCATTAGATCAGGAGCCGCTATAGAGTTTTGCATTTGCCATGTATTGTGTTGTAATAATGGTTGTCTTTCATGATGTTGCAGCAGCATACCGAAATTCCATTATACATATATGAAATTTCTGTAGACATATGTGTGACATATGAAGAATGATGTATGTACTTACTACTCGTGTGTGACTATGAAGAGTGGCAATAGTCTTTGAGTTACTAGTTATGGACTTAGTAACAAAGGTCTAATGAAGGTAGATCAAAATGATTTCTTCTAGAAAACAAAAAGGAATTATCTTGGAAGATTCAAAGGCTTTTTTTCAAAGACCCAAATATTTTACTTCATTAGACCAAAAATTAATACATAAAGAAAAACTTCACTATAATTTTTTAAACCTTTCCCATGAAAATAAAGCCACCTTCTTCCTAAAAACAATATGCAGTTGCATACCATTGAAGAAAATATTCTTAGTCTGTATGGAAAAAAGTCCGTCACTACAAGAAAAATCTGCTCTGAAAAGGAATGTTCTTGTGATGCCAAATGTTCACGGTTGAATTTAATTCGTAGATGCAATTTCGCAACAAGAGTCGACATAAATACAACTTATCAAGTAAAGACATTTGTAAGCCACATTGCCCAGTATGCCTTACCAACGGCGAAACGCTTTGGAAATGAAAATCTCTCTTTCCTTTTTCATTGCAACTCCGATCATGTAGCTCATCTCGAAATTAATAAAAAACAAAAAATATTACATATAGAAAAACTTCAGTCCTTTATAACATAATACTTTTTTAAGCCCTGAGAAAATATTCTTTAAAAATCTATGCCGTTCCTAAGGCCTTGAGAAAATACTGACTTACTTAGCTAACTTGTTACAGAACGAATGTTTCATAAACCGAGCTTAAAAAAGATTTATTGTGCGCATCTCCTCCAATTTGAAAGACCGCGTTCCAAGATGTTGTTTTCTACTTGGTCTTTTCATCTAATCCGTGGCTTTACCCTTCTACGGGAACCATCAGTATGCTCGCTTTTATATGCCTTTTGAGCTGGGGCATTCTCATTCATTCGCACAACATGACCTAGCCATCGTAGCCGCAGTAGCTCAATACGTCGATGCCCGCGTATGAATTGTAAAGCTCGTGGTCCATTCGACGCCGATATTCACCGTCGACGCAGATCGGCCCGTAGATCTTTCGTAGAATTTTTCTCTCAAACACCCCAAGAGCTGCCTCATCTGCTTGCGCAAGTACCCATGCTTCAGATCCATATAACAGCACGGGTAGTATCAGCGTCTTGTAAAGTGTGTGTTTGGTCTGGCGGGAGGTGGTCTTGTTTCTAAACTGCTTACTTAGACCATAGAAGCATCGGTTGGCCACCACAATCCTTCTCCGAATTTCAAAACTGATGTCATTCGTTTTATTTATGGCGGTACCAAGGTATATAAAGTCTTTTACTACCTCGAAGCTGTAGTTCTCACGTTGGTCCGAGTCTACTGCACGTTTTGCGCTGATACCTTCAGCTTGGTCTTCTCGCCGATTACTGCCAGACCCACTTCGGCAGACTCTTTCTCAATTTGTTCCAAGGTGGCTGTTACCGCTCGCAATGTTCGACCCATTATATCGATGTCATCGGCGTAGGCGAGTAACATGTGTTGTTAGGTGTACAAAGTGTCATTCCAGGATGTTAAAAATATCACACGACAAACTGTCACATTGTCTGAATCCTCGTTCGGTATTGAAGGGCTCCGATAGGTCTTTTCCGACTTTAACTGCTGACCTTGTGCCGTATTAATTTTGCAGGAATGCCGAACGCAGACATGACTTTAAACACATCTGAACGGATAGGCCTGTCGAATGAGGCTTTATAGTCGATGAATATGTGTATGTGTCGATGTGTTTTTCGTGGGTCTTTTCCAGAATTTGGCGCAGAGTGAAAATCTGATCAATGGTAGATTTGTCAGGTCTGAAGCCGCATTGGTATGGTCCGATAATGTCATTGACCATTGGCTTCAATCGTTCACACAGCACACTGGATAGCACATTATATGCGACGGGAAAAAGGCTAATTCCTCGATAGTTGGCACATATCGTCTTATCTCCTTTTTGTGCACGGGACACAGGATACTGAGGTTCCAATCATTGGGCATGCATTCCTCTAGACAAACTATACTAATAAGCTGGTGCATGCTCCTTACCAGCATCTGACCACAAGTCTTGAATAGTTCGGCTGGTAACCCATCGGCTCCTGCTGCATTATTATTCCTCAGACGATTTATTGTTATTCTGACCTCATCTTGGATATGTGTTATACACTCTATACCATCATCTCTTATTGGTTCCGGGGTATCTTCTTCACCGCCACTATTTGATACCAGAAGCTTTTCAAAATGATCCTTCCAGATCCTCAACACGCTTTCTGTATCTGTCACCAGACTTCCTTCTTCATCTCTAAAGGATGATGTGACTGCACCAATTACTTCGGTTTGGTGTTTTACTCGTTGGTAAAATTTCCGGACTTCATTCTGACTCCTGTACATCTCGGTTTTTTCTAAAAACACGTTTCTCCTCTCTCCTTTTCTCCCGATAGTGGACAGTGGACAATTCTTTGTCATTGTGCTTCTATACTATTATCAGTTTAAGTAGTGTTTTCGTCATGCTGATGGTTAAGTTGAGCGGAGTAGTTTCCCGCACCTTTGCTGCAACATTAAGACGAGTGCGAACCTTGACTGCTACAAGGTAGTGGTCCGAATCGATATTCGCTTTTCGGATCGATCGAAAGTCTAACACACAGGATGAATGCCTTCCGTCTACCACAACATGATCAATTTGATTTCTCCTTGCTTGATCAGGAGAATATATCCAGCTGCTTAAATCTGGTGCTGCTAACTACCATGTTTTTTGCTACCGCGAAGTCAACCAACCTCATGCCGTTGTCGGATGTTTCTTTGTGGAGGCTGAATTTTCCGACAGTGGGGCCAAAGATATTTTCCCTTCCGAATTTTGCATTAAAATCTCCTAGCAGAATTTTAATGTCATGGCCAGGGCAGCGATCATATGCTGTTTCTAGGCGCTCGAAAAATATGTCTTTGGTCTACACATCTTTGTCTTTGGTCGGAGCATGGGCGCACATAAGACTGATGTAGAAGAACTTCGCTTTTATGCGGATTATAGCAATTCGCTCAATTACTGGAGTGAATCTGAAGACGAGGTCTATTATTCTCCTGTTAACCATAAATCCGCATGTAAATTCATGTCTCGTTTCATGGCAGCTATAATCCAGTGCGTAGTCGTCTGATTTACTTGCGCCTGTTCCTTTTCATCGCATTTCTTATAAGGCAATAATATCGGTTTTGTACTTCTTGAGTACATCCTCCAAAGCGAGAATTGCGCCTGTCCTTTACTTCTTGAGTACATCCGCCAGGTGCAGGTTCGCAGATCGTGGTCCTTTATACGTTTGCGGGGTCGTCACAATTAGGGTGGTTTGGTATTATTTTTCTTTGCTTTTTCATAGTAGGAGGAGTTTTCCGACGCCTCAACCCATTTTTTTGTAGTTCTTATGGGTGAACTCACGGCACATATTAGCTAACTATTTCAACGGGTGATGAAAATAGCTACCCCAGGTGACACCGCGGGGAGGTCAGTGTCCACAATTGAGATGAAAGAGGAACCAAGATAAGTTTGGACTTCGCCATGTTAAAGCCAATCCGAGCCGTTGGTATCTATCATCTCTTAGGCATTGAAAAACAAAATATTCTTTAAAATCTACGCCGTTCCTAAGGCCTTGAAAAAACATTCTTTAAAATCTACGCCGTCCCTAAGGCCTTGAAAAAATATTCTTTAAAAATCTACGCCGTCCCTAAGGCCTTGAGAAAATATTCTTTAAAAATCTACGCCTTTCCCTAAGGCCATGAGAAAATATTCTTTAAAAATCTACGCCGTACCTAAGGCCTTGAGAAAATATTCTTTACAAATCTACGCCGTACCTAAGGCCTTGAGAAAATATTCTTTACAAATCTACGCCGTACCTAAGGCCTTGAGAAAATATTCTTTAAAAATCTACGCCTTTCCCTAAGGCCATGAAAAAATATTCTTTAAAAAACCAACGCCTGGTCTAAGGTCTTAAAAAAATATTCTTAAAAAAATCCGCGGCTTGAAAAAATATTCTTTAAAAAATCCACGCCTTGCTAAAGGCTGGAAAAAATATTCTTTAAAAAATCCACGCCTTGGTAAAGGCTGGGAAAAATATTCTTTAAAAAATCCACGCCTTGGTAAAGGCTGGAAAAATATTCTTTAAAAAATCCACGCCTTGGTAAAGGCTTGAAAAAATATTCTTTAAAAAATCCACGCCTTGGTAAAGGCTTGAAAAAAAATTCTTTATAAAAATCTAAGCCTTCCCTAAGGTCTTGAAAAAATTGAAAAAAATAATATTCTTTAAAAATGTCCCTTTAATAGAATCCCCGATGTTTTGACCTAGGCTAACCTTAGTCATTTCCTAGTGCCTTGTGGTAGGAGGTGTGTGTATACCTCTCTGCCACACCATTCCAAAAGAAGATCTACTATTTATTCAAATGTTTCCAATTAGCTTTAATAATGATGCCATGATTAATGATAAAATCCATATAACATTTTTAGGGGCGACCTTAATTTCTATGCATAGCCAACAACATGAAAGAGTACTAAGTGTGTGTGTCTGTGCGTCATGAGTTTCCTACAAATTTCCCTCCTCATCACCAGCCGTGGCGTTGTACATTTCCGCTTCGTTATAAAGGTGAAAAGAGATACATCTTGTGAAAAGACTAATGTCAACATTGGACCATATTCTCACGTCACATCATGTCACCTCCGACGAACCGTTCTCCTCCTCTGCTCGCTCTCGCTCCTTCACTTTCTATTCCCTGTCAATTTCAGTTGACTTTATGCAAAGTAAAGTTTATACAACTGTCTGTCCAGTGTATGTACATCGTCCATCTTTCAGTTGGACTAACCCCCACTACCCCTCGTCACAAGGTGACAGAGAGATCAGAGTGCTGTTGTTGTTGCTGCTGTTGTTCATGAAAATTGTGAAAAACCAAAAGTTTATAAATTAACAAAGCAAAAATAAAACAAGCAAAAGGGAAAGGAAAGGGAAGGGAGGAGCAGCTGAGAAAGGAGGATGAATGTGAGTACCAAAGAACACCATGAAACTGTGGAGGTTGACAGATTGGAAAGAAGAGATTTTAAAGTGATTAAGGAAGTATTTCGTATGCCATGATTTATGATGCTGCTGATGCTCATCACAAAAGGTACCACACACACACTCACGAATATTTCCAAACTAAAAAAAATAAACTCAACATAAAACTTTTTTTATATTCTTGAACGAAAAAAAAATATTTCAATGAAAATTAAAATTATGGAAATGTCCGAAACATTAAGCGAAGGAATATCAAAACGAGATGCACAAGAAAATAATCTCCCGAAAAAGTTTTCAGTTTTTTTTTATTCAGGGCACACACGTATACGCACACACTCTCATCTATTTGAAACCATGCATTTTACGTGAATTTTCTGTTTTGGGGAAAAACTAAAACATTTCACCCAACATAAAAAGGTAAACGACGTTTGGAGGAGAGAGAGAGGTAAAGAGAGTAAATAGTAAAAAAACGGAAAGATTTTCTACGAAAAGTTCTAAACGCCACAAAACGGCTTGATTACGTGACTTTAAAAGTGCGGTTATGATAAAGTCCATTGAGGGGATACAAAACAAAAAACTACGAACATAAAAATTTAAAATATCAAATTTTATGGTTAATACTTTAAGAGAATGGTCAACAACAGAAAAAATATTTATTTTTATAAGCCAACATATTTTAGTTACGATAGTTAAATCTCTGATAGTGCAGGTTTATGAGATGGACAATATTAAATATTGAGGATAATGTTTTGGAAATAAAATCGAATATGAACACAATAAATATTCACAGTTAAATAGAAATAGATATAATCTCGGGGTAAATGTTTGTCACATTCTTAAGAGGTCCATTATTGCATATTAAGGCGTTTGATTTCTTAAAAACTATATAAATTTTATTACGAAAAACAAAAATAAATAAAAAAGGTAGGCGTAAATTTTGAAGGAATATTTTTCTAGGCCTAAAACAAGGTTTTGATTTCTTTGAAGATTTTTTTAAAAATATTTTTAAGACCTCAGACAAAGCGTAGATTTTTTGAAAAATATTTTTTCAGGCCTTGAAAATGGCGTAGAGGCTTAGATTTTTTAAAGAATATTTTTTCAAGCCTTCAAGAGGGCGTACCTTTTTTTACGAATATTTTTGAAAAGCCTTTACCAAGGCGTAGATTTTTTAAAGAATATTTTTGAAAAGCCTTTACCAAGGCGTGGATTTTTTAAAGAATATTTTTTCCAGGCCTTAAACATAGCGTGGATTTTTTAAAGAATATTTTTGAAAAGCCTTTACCAAGGCGTGGATTTTTTAAAGAATATTTTTGAAAAGCCTTTACCAAGGCCTGGATTTTTTAAAGAATATTTTTGAAAAGCCTTTACCAAGGCGTGGATTTTTAAAGAATATTTTTGAAAAGCCTTTACCAAGGTGTGGATTTTTTAAAGAATATTTTTGAAAAGCCTTTACCAAGGCCTGGATTTTTTAAAGAATATTTTTGAAAAGCCTTTGCCAAGGCCTGGATTTTTTATAGAATATTTTTGAAAAGCCTTTACCAAGGCGTGGATTTTTTAAAGAATATTTTTGAAAAGCATTTACCAAGGCGTGGATTTTTTAAAGGATATTTTTGAAAAGCCTTTATCAAGGCGTGGATTTTTTAAAGAATATTTTTTAAAAGCCTTTACCAAGGCGTGGATTTTTTAAAGAATATTTTTGTAAAGCCTTTATCAAGGCGTGGATTTTTTAAAGAATATTTTTTCAAGCCTTCATGAAGGCGTGGATTTTTTAAAGAATATTTTTTCAAGCCTTCATGAAGGCGTGGATTTTTTAAAGAATATTTTTTCAAGCCTTCATGAAGGCGTGGATTTTTTAAAGAATATTTTTTCAAGCCTTCATGAAGGCGTTTTTTATTTTTCAAATGAAGATTTTTTATATTTTTTAAAAGCCTTTACCAAGGCGTGGATTTTTTAAAGAATATTTTTGAAAAGCATTTACCAAGGCGTGGATTTTTAAAGAATATTTTTGAAAAGCCTTTACCAAGGCGTGGATTTTTTAAAGAATATTTTTGAAAAGCCTTTACCAAGGCGTGGATTTTTTAAAGAATATTTTTGAAAAGCCTTTACCAAGGCGTGGATTTTTTAAAGAATATTTTTGAAAAGCCTTTACCAAGGCGTGGATTTTTTAAAGAATATTTTTGAAAAGCCTTTACCAAGGCGTGGATTTTTTAAAGAATATTTTTGAAAAGCCTTTACCAAGGCCTGGATTTTTTAAAGAATATTTTTGAAAAGCCTTTACCAAGGCGTGGATTTTTTAAAGAATATTTTTGAAAAGCCTTTACCAAGGCCATAGGACCTTTCTCCTATGGGCAGATACCAACATCGGCTACGCGGCAGAATTTCCTTGTTTGTGTAGGGTTCTAAGGCCCATATATTTTGATCCACAACATATACAGCCACATCTCGCACCATTTGGGAAAGGGCAGATTGTGGTCTATCATTTGATTAAGATTTGGAGAGGGACTATAATAGATCAAATTTCGACTTTTAGGGAGTTAAAAAAAAAATCGGGGACCAAAACCCAGTTATTTTAATGTATCTCCAAAACGGTTTAACGGAGATAACCCCATCATATTACCATCTACGCATTCTTTTATATCAAAGGAAAACCAAGCCCTGATGGCCCCATGTTGTCTAGGGCCACAAAAATTCCCAGAGGGGTTGGGGAATACCTAAGTAAAATCCCAATAAAAATAACTAAAAAAGCCTAACCCATTCGAAAGCTATAACGAATTTATTATGATTGTTTTAGATAGATTATCATTTAATCATGGATTAAAGTATATATTATTTTAATTTATATATAATTTTGAGTTCCTACATCTAGAACTGATCCATATAGGCTAATTTAAAACAATAAACCTCACGATAGTCAATTTTTTTTAATAAATTACAGAGCTAACTTTGGATGGGTACAAATGTACCACGGTTATTGATCTACGTATACTTTTTTGGTTATTGGCCGTAGGGTTATGCCATTTGTAACAGGGCAATGCTTATCATCCTGACCGTCCGCCTAATGTTTTCCCATACCACGTTGGTGTCATCGGTGGCAAGCGTTTTTAAACTTCAAAAATGACCATAGAAAATGCGGAAAACTGTGAAAAATAGCCAATGATGAAACAGAAAATAACCAGCAGCTTTTCGCAACCGCATAAAAATCAATGTCGTAAAGGTCGTTCGTGCGGCAGTGACAAGCCAATAACATTTTTCCCCAGTTACACGTTTGATGTGGCGGTGTTGTGGCGGCATTTTGAACGACGTCACACAACGTTTTCGCTCTCTCTCCCTGTTGTCTGTAAATCGAAAGTAAAATCTAAACGGAGCAGCAAAAACGTGGCACGCAACACAAATACCAATCACCCATACATCTCGTGCCATCCATCTCCACAGCTATACAGCTTCTTAGATGTCCCTGTTTCTGCAATTCTCATTGTCGGCAGCAGCAACAGCATCGTCGTCATCGACATTTTCATAGTGGCATTCATTGTTTGCCACAAGAAAATTATTATCAGAGGAAAGGTCGTCGACGTCATGGTTGTTGTTGCTCTTTTTGTTGTATGTTAGGACTTGTTGTACTACACTTAACAACAAAGTCAAGCAATTGCCACCTACCGGTACTAAAGGGGTTGGACAGACAAATACTCAGTCAGACACACATACACACAAGCAACAGTTTAGCAACAGGGAGCGTCGCATAGACGACTCGTCTTCTGAAACGTCTACTATTCGCCTCAAAACATTATTAAGACATTAAATTGAAATTATAAAATATTTTGAAAGTGATTTGTTTCCCCTTGTTTTTGGGTAATTGGGAGAATGGGTAATGTATCTGCGTATAAATTGAAAATTATGTGGAATCATGGAGTGTGTGGCTAAATAGGGGTGTAGGATTTTTTTTCGAGTTTTGCTAAGTCATGTATTTTCTGTTAATATTTATGGGGCATGTTTGAACGAAAGAAAGGAGTAAAATGGATTTTATTCATGTCAACATATCACATATTATAAATAGCCTAAAAAATGAGTACCAATGTAAGCGGATAATAGTCTAATAACATAATTAATGACTATAGCCATTTTGAAAATATATTCTTTTAAAAATCTACACTATATGATAGGCTTGAAAAAATATTATTTAAAAGATCTTCGCCTTATGAAAGGATTGAAAACATTTTTTTTTAAACCTTCGCCCTACGTAAGGTTAACAAGAATAAAAGCCTTAAGTTCGGTCAGGCCGAACTTCTATACTGACAGGTACTTGAAATAAAAATGTAGGGAACATACCAAAAAGTGTACCTATACCGACATTTCTACAAACCGATTATGGTTCTAAATATTGGTCCTACATCCCATGTTTCTTTGGACCAAATGTGTTTCAAAAATTTTTGATTTCATCCAAATTTTGTCCATCTTATTATTTCTTTCAAAATTAGTTCAATTTCGAAAATGGGGAATATCGGTCCACTCCACTCCTCCTTCAGGGGCTAGACCTAAATGCGGGTTACAGTTCATATATATGAATATATCTAGTTCTAGTTCTAGTTTTTTTTTCGTATCTTTCGCAGATGAAATGATTCCAGCAGAGTCTTAGAACCAAACCCAAAACGGAACAAATAATATAACTATTTTAATATAAAAAAGAGAGTTGTATGGGGACTACCCGAAAACGGGATTGAATATTAAAATTTTTTGGTAGGGAGACTTATTACCATATACGCGCTCAAGAACCCCAAAATACCGAAAATTGGGAGCACTCTTATATGGTGGTTATCAGAAAAAATGGACCTATATTTATAATTTTTCGTGTAGAGATTTGGTAACTATTAAGAACTCAAAATACTAAATTACAGCGAATTCGGTGTGAAAAATACGATCAAACCCCCAAAAATACTTAAAATTAGGAGTTACCGTTATATGGGGGCTACCAGAAAAAGTGGACCTATGTGTATATTTTTTTGTGGAGACATTTCGACACGAAAATCACATCGACACATACCACCTATTGTCGACTATAAAGCCGCATTCGACAGCCCTATCCGTTCAGAGGTGTTGAAAGCCATGTCTGCGTTCGGCATTCCCGCAAAATTAATACGGCTATGCAGGATAACTTTAAGTGGCACAAAGTCAGCAGTTAAAGTAGGAAAGGGCCTATCGGAGCCCTCCAATACCGAACGAGGATTCAGACAAGGTGACAGTTTGTCGTGTGATCTTTTTAACATCCTACTGGAAAAGGTCATACGAGACGCAAAGGTGATCAGAAATGGCATCGATATAATGGGTCGAACACTGCGAGCAGTAACAGCCACCTTTGAACAAATTGAAAAGGAGTCTACCAAAATGGGTCTGGCAGTAAACGGCGAGAAGACCAAGCTGATGGTATCAACGCGCAAGAAGTCCAGTAGACTCGGACCAACTGTGTAACTTGAGAACTACAGCCTCGAGGTAGTTAAAGACTTTATATACCTTGGTACCGCCATAAATAAAACTAATGACATCAGTTTTGAAATTCGGAGAAGGATTGTGATAGCCAACAGATGCTACTATGGTTTAAGTAAGTAGTTTAGAGACAAGGCAACCTCCCGCCAGACCAAACTCACACTTTACAAGACGCTGATACTACCCGTGCTATTATATGAATCAGAAGCATGGGTACTTTCGCAAGCAGATGAGGCAGCTCTTGGGGTGTTTGAGAGAAAAATTCTCCGAAAGATCTACGGGCCGATCTGCGTCGACGGTGAATATCGACGTCGAATGAACCACGAGCTTTACAATTTATACGCGGACATCGACATAGTCAGTCGTATTGAGCTGCAGCGACTACGGTGGCTAGGCCATGTTGTGCGGATGAATGACAATGCGCCAGCTCAAAAGGCATATAAAAATGAGCCTACTGATAGTTCCCGTAGAAGGGGAAGGCCACGAATTAGATGGAAAGACCAAGTAGAAAACAACATCTTGGAACGTGGTCTACCAAATTGGTGGACTTGCGCACAAGTCCGACATGATCAAGAATATATATACTTTATAGGGTCGGAAATGAATATTTCGATGAGTTACAAACTGTATGACAAAATTAATATACCCTCCTTACTATGGCAGAGGGTATAAAGAAGAGGTTATATGGGGACTACCCCTAAAAACGGAATATTAATATTTTTTGGTGCGAAGATTTGTTACCATATACGACTACAAAATACCATATTACAGCGAATTCTGTTGAATAACGCGCTCAAGAACCTTACAACATCGACAATTGGGGGTACCCTCATATGGGGGCTACCAAAAAAAAAATAATCTTTAAAAAATCTACGCCTTCTTGAAGGCTTGAAAAAATAATCTTTAAAAAATCTACGCCTTCTTGAAGGCTTGAAAAAATAATCTTTAAAAAATCTACGCCTTCTTGAAGGCTTGAAAAAATAATCTTTAAAAAATCTACGCCTTCTTGAAGGCTTGAAAAAATAATATTTAAAAAATCTACGCCTTCTTGAAGGCTTGAAAAAATAATCTTTAAAAAATCTACGCCTTCTTGAAGGCTTGAAAAAATAATCTTTAAAAAATCTACGCCTTCTTGAAGGCTTGAAAAAATAATCTTTAAAAAATCTACGCCTTCTTGAAGGCTTGAAAAAATAATCTTTAAAAAATCTACGCCTTCTTGAAGGCTTGAAAAAATAATCTTTAAAAAATCTACGCCTTCTTGAAGGCTTGAAAAAATAATCTTTAAAAAATCTACGCCTTCTTGAAGGCTTGAAAAAATAATCTTTAAAAAATCTACGCCTTCTTGAAGGCTTGAAAAAATAATCTAAAAAATCTACGCCTTCTTGAAGGCTTGAAAAAATAATCTTTAAAAAATCTACGCCTTCTTGAAGGCTTGAAAAAATAATCTTTAAAAAATCTACGCCTTCTTGAAGGCTTGAAAAAATAATCTTTAAAAAATCTACGCCTTCTTGAAGGCTTGAAAAAATAATCTTTAAAAAATCTACGCCTTCTTGAAGGCTTGAAAAAATAATCTTTAAAAAATCTACGCCTTCTTGAAGGCTTGAAAAAATAATCTTTAAAAAATCTACGCCTTCTTGAAGGCTTGAAAAAATAATCTTTAAAAAATCTACGCCTTCTTGAAGGCTTGAAAAAATAATCTTTAAAAAATCTACGCCTTCTTGAAGGCTTGAAAAAATAATCTTTAAAAAATCTACGCCTTCTTGAAGGCTTGAAAAAATAATCTTTAAAAAATCTACGCCTTCTTGAAGGCTTGAAAAAATAATCTTTAAAAAATCTACGCCTTCTTGAAGGCTTGAAAAAATAATCTTTAAAAAATCTACGCCTTCTTGAAGGCTTGAAAAAATAATCTTTAAAAAATCTACGCCTTCTTGAAGGCTTGAAAAAATAATCTTTAAAAAATCTACGCCTTCTTGAAGGCTTGAAAAAATAATCTTTAAAAAATCTACGCCTTCTTGAAGGCTTGAAAAAATAATCTTTAAAAAATCTACGCCTTCTTGAAGGCTTGAAAAAATAATCTTTAAAAAATCTACGCCTTCTTGAAGGCTTGAAAAAATAATCTTTAAAAAATCTACGCCTTCTTGAAGGCCTGAAAAAATAATCTTTAAAAAATCTACGCCTTCTTGAAGGCTTGAAAAAATAATCTTTAAAAAATCTACGCCTTCTTGAAGGCTTGAAAAAATAATCTTTAAAAAATCTACGCCTTCTTGAAGGCTGGAAAAAATATTCTTTATAAAATCTACGCCTTCTAGAAGGTTTGAAAACATATTCTTTAAAAAATCTACGACTTCTTGAAGGCTTGAAAAAATAATCTTTAAAAAATCTACGCCTTCTTGAAGGCTTGTAAAAAAAATCTTTAAAAAATCTACGCCTTCTTGTAGGCTTGAAAAAATAATATTTAAAAAATCTACGCCTTCTTGAAGGCTTGAAAAAATAATATTTAAAAAATCTACGCCTTCTTGAAGGCTTGAAGAAATATTTTTTAAAAAATCTACGCTCTATGTAAGGCTTGAAAAAATAATCTTTAAAAAATCTACGCTCTATGTAAGGCTTGAAAAAATAATCTTTAAAAAATCTACGCCTTCTTGAAGGCTTGACAAAATATTCTTTAAAAAATCTACACCGTTTTGAAGGCTTGAAAAAAATTGTTTAAAAATCGTCGCCTTCTTGAAGGCTTGAAAAAATATTTATTAAAAATCTACGTATTGTCAATGTCCTTGTTTTGACTTGAAAAAAATATCCTTTAAAGGTCTACGATTTTCGTAGGGTAAGTATATTACAGGATATAACAATTTTTTATTGATTACAATATATTCCCGACACATGTCAGCCCCACTCCCTTTTCCCCCTATTTGCCTGGAGTATACATTCATGTACTTGTCATACATTTGGCTTTAAGGAATTGTTTGTCGTCTGCCACCGACTCAACTGACTGACTGTTGGCATATTGTCGACTGACAGCGATTTTGTTTTGGCTTCTGAATTTTTCATTGTCGTGTAACAGATTGTTATTGTTTTCCGCAGCTGTTGTCATTATTGATGTTGTTCTTGTTGTTGTTATTGCCTGTTTTTATTATTTCTGTTTCTTTAGCTCCGGATCGGATCGGAGTGGAGTTGTCGTCTTCCAGTTGATGTTTTGCCATCATATTTAACACAAAAATGTAAGTGTTTTTCTGTTCTGTTTAGAATTTTAGTTCTAGCTGCCAAAGCCACCAGAACATGTCAAGCGGAGAAGGAGGAAGGGATAAAAATGAGTGGTGATAACTTTACTTTAGACTTTGGGAGAACAACGTCAAACATTCATGTAGCTATGCAGTTGCTTCTCCTCCCCCTCGGCTACCCACCAAAATCCTAGACGAAGATGACAAAGACTAACTAGGCACATTTCCGTCTAGTCGTCCGTTTGTCTGTGGCATCATGAGGAGTTTTGTACTACATCACTCTGTAGCTGTCTGTCTGCCCTGTCACCAAGCAAGTGAACAGAAGACTCGGAGAACGGGGAGTCATCTATTTATTTACACCCAAACAACAAAAAGCCAAATAGGCATCCAACCAGAAATGGGAAATAATCAAACGGACGACGAGAACAGCATTGCTTTGCGAAATATCACCAATACACCAAGGACAGACAGATGGACAGACAGGCATTCAGTCAGACTGAGAGACACACACACAATGTGTGTTTGTTGCTGTTGCAAAAATTCTTCAAGTGTTTGGGGAATGTTGGCAATGTTGTTGATGCTTGTTGCCGTCGTTGCTGCTGTTGGTGTCTAGTTGTTGTTGTCGTTGCTGTTTTTGATGATGTTCTTGTTCATTTTCGTACTATTGGAGTTGTCAAGACTTGGGTGCAAAAACACCAGCTACAACAACAACATAATATTCATTCAGGAGTGACAGTCACTCAAGTCAATTCGAAAAATGTCTACAAGCACATAAAGTGAGAAGAGATTCCATCCAACAAAGTTATTGAGTACAGCGAATGTTGCTTCTTTTTTTAATGGAATAGTTGTTTAGTTTGAGTTGTAGTTCGCTTCGATGTTGTTTCGTCTTAATTTTTTCTGTCATGGCCACTTGAAAATTTTGGCAGCAAATGTCATCGTTCTTCAAATTCTTTTTAAATGCACTTGCTGTAGCATTTACAGTGGGGTGCCATAAGATGGAGGGCATAAAGAGTTGAGGCTAAACAAAATAAAACAGTGAGGGGGGCAGTATAGTCGGACGGGGCCGACCATATGATACCCTACACAACTACCACGAAAATCAAACTTTCTGCGGTTCTATATTCTGAGCCTTGCAATATTTCGTGATATATTTTCACCCTTTTTACCGATTATAGATCAACAACTCCTCTTTCTATGTCTTGCACATTTTCCAAAATGTTTTTTCTTGAAGTGAATTTTTACGCCATACAACAAAAAATTGGTCACTTCAGGTTTTGGTTGATTTGACCCTCGGAAAATTGACCGAACATCATCTAAACATCCGCTCTAAATATTTGGTCAGATCCCCTTCACCTTGTAAAATATGTGATGTTCTGTATATAATTATTGCCTCTAGAGCGACTAGAAAATCTGACAAAATTAAAGTTTTCGGTTCATTGCACCCGCTGAATAAAATCTCAACTTCACCGAAAACTATAAGCGTCGTCCTTGACCATAATCGGAACTTCATGTACAATTTCAAAGCGATCAGCGCAATATTTCCGTCCTCTAATGTAGTAATAGTAATAATATGCACATAGTCACCTTTACTTAATTACGTATAACTGTCGCATCGGAGTACATACAGCCATATAATTGGTATCAATTTGAAGGTCAACAACTCATCTTGGACATACTATCAACATCTCGGGTCTTTGTCCTACAGGAGTAAATATATACGCTATAGAATACAAATTTTGTAATTTTTCATACAAAAGTCAGGGTCCATTTGACCCGCTAAATATTGACCGATCTTTATCAAAACAGGCATACTTATTCTTAGGCCCGATCCCCTCCTCCATGTAAAATTCCACGATGCTCGGACCATAACTGCAGTCTCTGGAGTGACCAGGAAAACCGACAAAAAATTAGTATTTGGTCCATTTCATCTACTAAATATTAACCGATATTTATCAAAAACAATAGGCAGAACCCATTCTTCATGCAAAATTTCGTGAAGATTGGTCCATTACTGTGGCCTGCATCGTGTTTACAAATTATAATGGACAGACGGACAGACGGACGGACACACATAGATATGACGACCGGTATACTTAAAGGTGGGTTTAGGACCAATATTTCGCGGCGTTACAAACTTTTAGGGCTGCCCAAAGCTATAATACCCTGACAACATAGTTGTGTAGGATATAAAAACTGAAGCGATAGAGATTTTTTAAAGAATATTTTTCAATTTAACGAAAGCCGTAAATATTTCATTAAACTTTCTGAGGTTAAAACATTTCGTCGATATTTTAGATTTTGAACAAATATTTTTTCCAGGCATTAGACAAAGTGACGGCTCTGATTGGCTTTAACATGGCGAAGTCCAGGATTATCTTGGTCCCTCTTTCATATCAATTGTGGACACTGACCTCTCCGCGCTGTCACCTGGGGTAGCTATTTTCATCACCCGCTGAAATAGTGAGCTGATATGTGCCGCGAGTTCACCCATAAGAACTATAAAAAATTGTGTTGAGGCGTCGGGTTAGTTGGCCACATTCGGAAAACTCCTCCTACTATGAAAAAGCAAAAAAAAAAAAATACCAAACCACCCTAATGTTGACGACCCCGCAAACGTATAAAGGACCATGATCTGCGAATCTGTACTTGGAATGTGCGCACCTTGTACAGAACAGACGCAGTTTTCGCTTTGGCGGATGTACTAAAAAAGTACAACGCCGATAATATTGTCTTACAGGAAATGCGATGGAAAGGACAGGCGTAAGTAAATTATAAGATTACGCACTGTATTCTAGCTGCCATGAATCGAGACATGAACTTGGCTGCGGATTTATGATTAACAGGAGAATAAAAGATTCACTCCAGTAGATGAGCGAATTGCTATAACACGCTTAAAACCGAAGTTCTTCTACATCAGTCTTATTTGCGCCCATGCTCTGACAGAAGACAAAGATGAGCAGACCAAAGACATATTTTATGAGCGCCTAGAAACAGCATATAAACGTTGTCCTCTTTGGTCCCACCGTCGGAACATTCAGCCTTCATGAAGAAACATCCGACAACGGCATGAGGTTGATTGACTTTGCGGCAGCAAAAAAAAACATGGTAGTTAGCAGCACCAGATTCAAGCATCTCGATAGACACAAGGCCACCTGGATCAAGCAAGAGAAATCAAATTGATCATGTTGTGATAGACGAATGGTATTCATCCAGTGTATTAGACGTTCGATCGATCCAAGTTTCGCATTCGTCTTAATGTTGCAGCAAAGGTGCGATCTAACACAAAACGGAAAGTCGACGTCGAAGAGCTGCAAGCACAACAGGTAGCCGAGGCCTACTCCGCTCAACTTACCCAACTGCTTGACGAAAGCACTTCTTGTCCCGATAATAGTATAGAAGCACAATGGCAAAGAATTGCCCACTTCCTACAAAGTGCAGCAAACGCAACACTTGGGTACCAAAAACCATCACCAAGAACCCCATGGTTCGATCAGGAGTTTCATAATGCTACTGATGTGAAAAACGCATCGTATAGGGCAACCCTGCAGACAGTAGCAACACGTGAAGTGATTATCGTGAGAAAAGGAGAGAAGAGAAACGTAAGCAAATCGACATGTACAGGAGTCAGAATGAAGTCCGGAAATTTTACCAACGAGTTAAACACCACTCCGAAGGCTTTGGTGAAGGCACATCCTGCATTAGAGATGAACAAGGAAACCTGGTCACAGATACTGACAGCGTGTTGAGGATCTGGAAGGAGCATTTCGAAAAGCTCTAGTATCAAATAGTGGCGATGAAGAAGATACCCCAGAATCAATAAGAGATAATGGTATAGATGAGGTCTAGCCAAGATGAGGTCATAATATCAATTAATCGGCTCAAGAACAATAAAGCAGTAGGAGCCGATTGGTACCCAGCCAAACTATTCAAGATTGGTGGTCAGATGCTGGTCAGGAGCATGCACCAGCTGATTAGTACAATTTGTCTAAAGGAATGCCTGCCCAATGCCATCATCCTGTGTCCCGTGCACAAGAAGTAGACAAGACGATATGTGCCAACTATAGAGAAATAAGTCTCCTTCCCGTCGCATATAATGTGCTATCCAGTGTGCTGAGTGACCGATTCACCATATCCATTCGGCTTCAGACCTGACAAATCCACCGGAAAGGACCTATCGGAGCCTTTCAATACCGAAAGAGGATTCGGACAAGGTGACAGTTTATCATGTGACCTTTTTAACATCCTGCTGGAAACGGTCATACGAGAGGCAAAGGTGAACAGAAATGACACTCTGAACACCAAACAACATGTCCAGAACACTCGGACCAATTGTGGCACATGAAAACTACAGCTTCGAAATAGTCAAAGATTTTATCTACCTTGGTCCGCCATAAATAAAACGAATGACATCGGTTTTGAAATTCAGAGAAGGATTGTGATGGCCAACAGATGCTAATATGGTCTAAGTACGCAGTGTAGAAACAAGGCCACCCACCGCCAGACCAAATTCACACTTTACAAGGCGCTGATACTACCCGTGCTGTTATATGGATCTGAAGCATGGGTACTTGCGCAAGCAGATGAGGCAGCTCTTGGGGTGTTTAAAAGAAAAGTTATCCGAAAGATCAGCAGGCCGATCTGCGTCGACGGTAAATATCGGCGTCAAATGAACCACAAGCTTTGACATATTCAGTCGTATTGAGCTGCAGCGACTACGATGGCTAGGCCATGTTGTTCGAATGAATGAGAATGTCCCAGCTCAAACGGCATATAAAAGCGAGCCTACCGATGGTTCCCGTAGATAGGGAAAGCCACGAATCAGATGGAAAGAGGAAGTAGAAAACAGCATCTTGGAACGTGGTCTTTCAAATTGGAGGAGATTCGCACAAGACCGACGCGCATGGAAATCTGTTCTAAGCTCGGCTTATGGTAAGTAGACAAGGCGTAGATTAAAGAAAATTATTGTCTTTAAATATAGCGCAGATTTTTTAAAGAATGCTTTTTAAGGCTTTAAAGAAGACGTAGATTTTTCAAAGGATATTTTTCAAGGCCTTACCCAGGCGTGGATTTATAGAAGGATATTTTTCAAGGCCTTAAAGAAGGCATCGATGTTTTAAAGAATAGGTTTAAGGTCTTAAATAAGGCGTAGATTTTTAGAGAATTTATTCCATATCCTTAGACAAGGCGTGGATTTTTTAAAGTATATTTTTCATGTCCTTAGATAAGGCGTGGATTTTTAAAAGAATATTTTTCATGTCCTTAGACAAGGCGTGGATTTTTTAAAGAATATTTTTCATGTCCTTAGACAAGGCGTGGATTTTTTAAAGAATATTTTTCATGTCCTTAGATAAGGCGTGGATTTTTTAAAGAATATTTTTCATGTCCTTAGACAAGGCGTGGATTTTTTAAAGAATATTTTTCATGTCCTTAGACAAGGTGTGGATTTTTTAAAGAATATTTTTCATGTCCTTAGACAAGGCGTGGATTTTTTAAAGAATATTTTTCATGTCCTTAGACAAGGCGTGGATTTTTTAAAGAATATTTTTCATGTCCTTAGACAAGGCGTGGATTTTTTAAAGAATATTTTTCATGTCCTTAGACAAGGCGTGGATTTTTTAAAGAATATGTTTAAGGACCCAAACAAAGCGTAGGACCCAGATACAAAGCGTAGATTTCTGAAATATTTTTGAAGGACCTAGATACAAAGCGTAGATTTCTGAAATATTTTTGAAGGACCTAGATACAAAGCGTAGATTTCTGAAATATTTTTGAAAGACCTAGATACAAAGCGTAGATTTCTGAAATTTTTTTGATGGACCTAGATACAAGACGTAGATTTCTGAACTATTTTTGATGGACCTAGATACAAGACGTAGATTTCTGAACTTTTTTTGAAGGACCTAGATACAAAGCGTAGATTTCTGAAATATTTTTGAAGGACCTAGATACAAAGCGTACATTTCTGAAATATTTTTGAAGGACCTAGATACAAAGCGTACATTTCTGAAATATTTTTGAAGGACCTAGATACAAAGCGTAGATTTCTGAAATATTTTTGAAGGACCTAGATACAAAGCGTAGATTTCTGAAATATTTTTGAAGGATCTAGATACAAGACGTAGATTTCTGAAATATTTTGTAAGGACCCAAACAAAGCGTAGATTTCTGAAATATTTTGTAAGGACCCAAACAAAGCGTAGATTTCTGAAATATCTTTGAAGGACCTAGATACAAAGCGTAGATTTCTGAACTATTTTTGAAGGACCTAGATACAAAGCGTTGATTTCTGAAATATTTTTGAAGGACCTAGATACAAAGCGTAGATTTCTGAAATATTTTTGAAGGACCAAAATACAAAGCGTAGATTTCTGAAATATTTTTGAAGGACCTAGATACAAATCGTAGATTTCTGAAATATTTTTGAAGGACCCAAACAAAGCGTAAATTTCTGAAATGTTTTTGAAGGACCTAGATACAAAGCGTTCTTTTTTAAACAATATTTTTTCGTGAGGATTTCCGTTTTAAAATATTTCTATTACAATTTGTAAGAGTAGGTTATAGTAGCACACAAAAAACAACAAATTGTGTGTATGGGTATGCCGTATTAATAAATCAAACAGGACAATGACTAATACAATGGGTGCTTTTGTCACCAAAGATTTCCCTCTCTCCCCTCCCCACTATGGATACGCCAAAAACAATAAATTCCTCTTTAAAATGATTCATTTCTATTAGTAACGTTTAACAATGAGTCTATTTCGAGAAGAAGAAGAAACAAATACTATAACGATGATATTTGAAAAAAATGGGATTCCTTTATTTATTTGTCTAACCCTCTGGTCCGGACTTTGCTATTCATATCAATTTTCTTTTGTATAGAAAATAAAAATAACAAAAAAGCGAAACTCCAAAATACAACAAAAGAATAGAAGAAGGACGGAGGGTCGGACGGACGGATGGATGGATGTATGGGTGAAAGTTTAGTGTTTTAGGATTATAAATATTATTTCCAGCACTCGAGCACGTTCCTCATCAGCAAAGCAATCATCTGCATCACATCCTCAATGGGGCTGGATGGCTGTCTGTGAATGGATGGATAGATGGACCAAAAGGTTAGAGCACAGCCCAGCACAACAGCAGCAGCAATCATCATTATCCGCCGCATGCAGTCATCACTAAACAATTTTCAATTCACAATTGTGTTGTTTTTCTGTTATTATTTCTATTTGGTAGTGTCGGGTTTTGGGTTTTTATTAGGAATTCAACTCTTGTAGCAAAGCTGCCAGTATCCTACCGCCACACTCTCTCTCATTGTCATTCGGAAGAGGCAACAAACGAAATATGTTTGTCTGGCACTTGAGAGATATCATTCAGAGCTACTGTTTAGTCCAGGTTTTCGTTCGTTTCGTGCCCTCGGTCTATGGCCGGAGTTACTTTGAGGGAAAAACGTTTTATTATTATCTTTTTTAATTTTTTCGGTTTTGGCGAGGGGAGGGTAGATTACAAAAACATTTATTATCGTTGGGGGCCAAGAGCGGGGGTCGCCTCATCAAGTGATTTCACAAAATTCCTCACTTCAATTGAAACAATATTTTTTATGATCTGCTCAACATTCCCTGCAACAATAAAGTCTCCGAAATTCGTACAGACCTTTAAACTCCCGTGTGTCAAAAGCCAACAGACAGACAGTTGTGTGCACCACTGATTGTTGAGGGACATCTGAGGCAGAGCATATCTTTTTGATGGCTGAGCGTGTCTGTGTGCGTTTTTTTGATATTTTAATGAATCATTTAATTGTTATGCAGTCAGCGCACAAACGGTAGTTAGTGTATCCAGCTAGAGTAGATACTATGGCCACGTTTTGAAATCCAACAAGTACCTCCCAAAATAATGGAATTATATGTGTGTGTGTGTACGTTTGATGGCAAAAGGATTTCAATTGTTTCCATTTCATTTGAGATTGCACATCTGTGTGTATGAGCATTGGTGTGTGTGCGCGCTTAGAGTTTTTTATTCCTCTGGCCACTTGAAATACAATTTTGACTTTTTTTAATGTGTTGAAGTGTTTGATTTATTTTACTCAAGATCTCCTCCTGTTTTTCCAGATATTTTTTATTTTCAAGTGTCCGTTATCTAAAAGTCAAAAAAAAAAATTGTTTTATGACAGCGCCATCGCTTCCGTTCCACATCCATATTCCGCTGACATCTGTGTGTTGATGTTAGGAGGGTTATTGCAGCTGTTGTTGTTTTGTCTATTTTCAATTGTGGCTGCTGCTGTTGCGTGGGTTATGGTATCTTCGTTTTTCGTATTTACGTTTTCAAGGACATGACTGACTCATAACCCATGTAAGCCATAAAACTATACATAAATTTAATTTTTAATGGATTTTATTGCCAAAAATGGAAATTTCAATGGCCTGCCATGAATCATTAAAAAGACTAGCTTTTTTATTATCTAAACATAAATGTGATGTCTTTATATTGAAATTGGGGGGAAATGCATTTCAATTGGATTTTTAGAATCAGTAAAATAATAAAACTATAATAGAAATTCAATATTTCAGGCTGAGATCTTTAAAAATTCTCTTTTAACGTCCCATTCCTGCAATTAATATTACAAAAAAAGAAAGTTCGCTCTTCAATGAGCAAATTGAAAATTAAAACTGATATCTGTAAAATTAACCAGTAAGGAAAGTTCAAAAGTCGGACGGGGCCGACTATATGATACCCTTCACCACTTTGGGTACATACAACAGATGTTAATATCAACAATGTCCTGTAAATGTAACAGATATAGAATCTTTGGAGGACCATTGAGATGGAATCGGTCGAAATTAAATGTGCTATCTAGATAGATATTTGAACCAATTGAAAAAACCCATACACATACCATTCTGAAATCAATGAAAAATTGAATGTCAATCGGGCTGACTTGGATTCTTTGGTGAACCATTTGTATGAAATCGAGTAAAATTATGAATGGGAGCTATATATAAACTCATGGACCTAATTGAGCAACCGTTGCATACACCATTTGTTTTATGTTATCACTCTGTATTCAATTTAATACACTCTGCCAAATTTCGTGTAAATCGAAAAAACATAGGTGCACCATTTACATAAAATCGAAGGAAACTATATATAACACCTATATCAAAATCTGAACCGTTTTCAACAAACCTTATCACACATAATTTTTTCCACAACTACATTCGCTATGCAAAATTTTGCTCAATCGGACAAATATTGGGAGTTTGGTGTATCATTCACTAAAAATCGGACGAAACTATATATGGCAGCTATATCTAAATCTGAACCGATTAAAAAAAACTTCGGATATATAATTATGGACTTTATCAGTACACTTTGCTGAATTTTGTCCCAATCGGAAAAATATTGGGAGTTTGGTGCATCATTCACATAAAATCGAACGAAACTTTAAATGGGAGCTATATCTACATAAGAACCGATTCCAACAAAACTTCGCATGTATAAGTATCGACCTAATTCAGTGCGCTGTACAAAATAGTGTCCCAATCTGACAAATATTGTGAGTTTCGTGCATCATTCACATAAAATCGGACGAAACTTTATATGGCAGCTATATCTACATAAGAAGCGATTCCAGCAAAACTTCACATGTATAGATATAGACCTAATTCAGAGCGCTGTTCAAAATTTTGCCCCAATCTGACATTCACATAAAATCGGACGAAACTATATATGGCAGCTATATCTAAATCAGAACCGATTTCTCCAATATCAATAGGGTTCGTCCTTGGGCCAAATAAGTGAACTGTTCCAAATTTCATCTAAATTGGATCAAAAATGCGACCTGTACTTTGTTCACAAAAATACATGGACGGACAGACGGACGGACATGCGTAAATCGACTCGGAAAGTGATTCTATGCATATTCTCAAAAGGAACCTTGGGTATATCTTGATTCCTTTTGCCTATTACAAACATATCCACAAAGTCATAATACCCTGTACCGCAGAGTGGTGAAGGGTATAAAAATCAGGGCATCAGTCTGTAATTAAAAACCAGTGATACCCCCACACAACTACCACGAAAATGTAAAATGTTGCGGTTCTATATTCTGAGCCGTGGCAATATTTCGCGACATTTGCACCATCTTGACCGATTATAAGCCAACAGCTCCATTTTCTAACCCTGGCATATTTTCAAAATCTTGTTTCTCCGAGATGAATATTTATGCCATAAAAAAATTTGGTCACTTTAGGTTTTGGTTGATTTGAACCTCGTAATATTGGCCGAATATCATCTAAACTGCCGTTCTAAGTATTGGGTCAGATCCCCTTCATCGTGTAAGAATTATTAATGATCTGCATATAATAATTGCATCTAGAAAATCAAACATATCACATCATCTCAACATCACCGAAAATTTTAGGCGTCGTCCTTGACCATAACCGGTAATGAAATGTAAAATTTTATAGCAATCATCATTAAATTAATCATCTACTTATATTAAGGAAAAATAATTTACATATTTCATTGTCGTCTGGTTCGAGTTTTTTTTTATCACGATGTCCTCAGAAGGCGGAATGTTTACAACCGATGTCTTAGAACGTCTTAGAAAGGGTGGTAATATTAATAGAGGTTGAGAGGGAGACTTGTTAACATATATGACTACAAAATACCAAATTACAGCGCAATTGGATGAAAAACGCGCTCAAGAACTCCAAAATGTGGAGGTATATGGGGGCTACCAGAAAAAGTGAACCTATATTTAAAATTTTTGGTGGAGAAAATTGATACCCAACAAGAACCCAATGTACCAAATTTCAGCGCATTCGGTTGAAAAACGCGCTCAAGAACCCCAAAATACCGAAAATCGTACCGATAGCCCATCTTCGAACCTCGCATGCCTACAAACAAAATGCGACTCTATATAAAATTTTGTTTAGGCTGGAGACAAGCTGATCAAGAATATGCAGGGTGCGATGAGAAAACTGCAACCAACTTCAGACTGCTGTCATTTCTAAGCCACTCGTCCGAAAGCTGTCAAAATGTTTCCAGTGTCAGCTCATTTTATTGTTTAAAAGCGTACAAAAGCATTATGGTAAGCATTTTCCAGAAAGAAGTTATTTGTGATGGAACAGAAAGCAAATAGACTGAAAAGAGCATGGCCGAAAGTGGTGAACTGCCGAATTTGGCTTTCTTCGATGAGAAAACGTTGGTTGTCCAGCAGTTTGTAAACAAACAAAATGATCGTGTTTACATGCCAAAGAGGTCAGCTTAAAATGTGAATCTTCGGTTGGCCACCAAAACTCAAGCGCCGGCCATGGTGATGGTGTGGGCCGCCATAACAGCCTATTATAGCTCTTCGCTCGTATTAATCGAATATAATCAGAATAAAATTCTGGAGGGTGTATTAAAGCCTTGGGCACGTGAACATTTTGGCCGCAGACCTTGGACGTTTCAACAGGATCATCATGAGTGCGAACGCTTCAATTCCAGCGCATAATGGCAGCCAACATCTTCTGATACCAATCCGTTGGACTATTGTGTCTGGAGTATTTTGAGAAGCAAGGTTGGCACTAAAAAATACCAAAGTGTCGATCACCTCAAGCAAGCGCT
Organism: Musca vetustissima; assembly: GCF_032173495.1. Classification (NCBI taxonomy): domain Eukaryota; kingdom Metazoa; phylum Arthropoda; class Insecta; order Diptera; family Muscidae; genus Musca; species Musca vetustissima. The sequence goes on along the minus strand of NW_026882109.1, from coordinate 120,069 downwards.
TCGCCGGGAATGGGCCAAAATACCGCAGAACAACAATCGGGCAGCGTGTGATGGTTTCATTGGCCGTAATTCGCCCCAAGGTGACCAATTCGAACAAATCTAAACTTATTCTAAAATTTGACGCTATTTCCGAAATTTTTGCTTTCATTCAATAAAATTAAAAAAAAAGTGTAACAATTATGGCACTTGACTATGTTGCAGTTTTTTATCTCACCCTGTATATACTTTATAGGGTCGGAAATGATTATTTCGATGAGTTACAAACGGAAAAACTAAATTAATATACCCTCTATACTATCTATGGTGGATGGTATATAAAATTAATTGAACGAATATTCTTTTAAAAGTCTATCCCTTATAAAGTCCTGATAGTATATTTTTTCAAAAATGCATGATTCGTTGAATATTAAAAATATCTTTTATTCTGGTTTTTACCTTGTTTTTAATGGACCTGCGATAGCCTATCAAAAAATTCTCTGTAATAAATCACGTTAACAAATTTGCGCCTAGTGCTTGCGCAAGTTTGAGGAAAAACAATTTTGTTGATCAAATCCTTTAGCTATGATGGTCCTTGGATATTATTCTTTAAAAGATCCTCATTTATTGCTTTTGAAACATTTTTTTAAATTATTTTCGAAAAACTTACGCTTATTAATATTCTTCCATAAGAAAACTCGAATTTACATCCCTTCTCAAAAATTGTATTTAAATATTCTTCAAAATCTTCCTAAAAACGTGCACTTATTGATGATCCTCCTCAAAAATATTAAAAAAAAATCCACGCTTACTAATGGTCATTTTCAAAAATGTTAAATAAAAAATCCACGCATATTATCCCCACATCCATTTCTAATATCTGCTCCTCACATCATCTTAGCAAATTCCTGCTCCACCTGTTCTTAACAAAAGAAATCGAACACAGCATTTAATGTCTATATTTATATTAATGCTTAGGCCATAAATCATGCATAAAATGTCCTCTCGAACCCATTAAATTGTTTAGTCAGACAATTCCGAGACAGACAGACAAAATATTTACGATCCCACACACAAGAAAGGTAAAACTGACAAGACAGTAAACATAGGATGTCAAACAACAAAGGAGAAGAAGAACGAACGAACACCAGTAACAAACAAAGCAGCAAATGGTCAAAAACTGTCACAACGTAAATTGGCATAAGCCGATTAACAACAAATCAATACTCTTATCCCTCCTACTTCGGCCAATTAATGTTGAAATTAATTTGGAAAAACGGGAATTCCAGACGGGATCAGCTAAACAGGCACATTCAATAATCAATGGAAATGGTAGTCAATGGAAATGTCATTGAATAGAAAGTGACAATAGCCATAGTCATAGGGTGAGATAGAGAGTGAGAGTCACGGGTAACATATGTAAATTGTGGTGTGTTTACAAAAGTGATAAAAATTAAAGGGGTAGCAACCCTTTTGAATTGGGGATGACTTGAGTGACACTCACTCCAAATAATTTACCAGATGTCAAATAGCAACAACAAGAAATTTACAAGCGTGATAAAATTTTATGTAATTAAAAAAAAAAACAAGAACAACAATCACCCTGCAACCCCAAACAAAATTGCTTAGCCTCCTTTCGGAATGATATTTTAATTTTGCATGATAATTGAATATTCAAAATAACAAAAATTTTGAAAACATACCCTTAAATTTTGAAGATTGTCACCAATCCAATTTCTAACGAAAATATAACCACTCTGCAAAGAAAACAAACCAAACAAACAAGAAAATTAGTAACAGTCATCAAAAATGTTAATAACTTCATAAACATGTTTTTTTTTCGGAAAAAGAAGAGTATTTAATATTCAACACAACCTCCCGCTGCTTTCTCTTCTCACCTTTGGCATTTTCTATGTCGTTTTTTCGAGGGGGTACTAAGAAATTCCCTGCAACCTGGTAGTCTGCTGTTGTAAAATTATGATTGATTCCGGTTAGCTTGAGGCAACAACAACAACCAAAAGAAGAGTCTGAGTGATTGTAACGGTAATGTTGATTACTTTACAACAACATCAGGTCCTTCAAACATGTCTATCATATGCGTATTTTTGAGTCATAAAAAATAAACAAATAAAACCTCTTTTGGAAAACAAAATATATTACAGTTCATCCCCCAAAACCTCACTTTGTCTTTATTCCATCAACGGAAAAATAACCGTAAACGTATTAAAATAATAAATATTACCGTGTATGAATGAATAAATACACATAATATATATTTTTTAAAGGATATACAATTTTTCATCAAAATGTAGACAGAGACGATGATGATAGTAAAAATGTCAAATATATAAACAGTTAAATAGGTATGTGTGTGCGTCATCAACATACACGCAATAAAGGTGGGAATGCACAATGGGTTAAGGCGACATAAATTTCCCAAACAAACCTATGAACTCTACAAAATTTTCCTCTAAAAATCCACGCCTCATGCCTTGATGTTGTCTACAAAAAATTTCCTCTAAAAATCCACGCCTCATGCCTTGATGTTGTCTACAAAAAATTTCCTTTAAAAATCCACGCCTCATGCCTTGATGTTGTCTACAAAAAATTTCCTCTAAAAATCCACGCCTCATGCCTTGATGTTGTCTACAAAAAATTTCCTTTAAAAATCCACGCCTCATGCCTTGATGTTGTCTACAAAAACTTTCCTTTAAAAATTCACGCCTCATGCATTGATGTTGTCTACAAAAAAATTTCTTTAAAAATCCACGCCTCGTGCCTTGATGTTGTCTACAAAAAATTTCCTTTAAAAATTCACGCCTCAGGCCTTGATGTTGTCTACAAAAAATTTCCTTTAAAAATCCACGCCTCATGCCTTGATGTTGTCTACAAAAAAATTCCTTTAAAAATCCACGCCTCATGCATTGATGTTGTCTACAAAAAAATTCCTTTAAAAATCCACGCCTCAGGCCTTGATATTGTCTACAAAAAATTTCCTTTAAAAATCCACGTCTCTGGCCTTGATGTTGTCTACAAAAAATTTCCTTTAAAAATCCAAGCCTCAGGCCTTGATGTTGTCTTCAAAAAATTTCCTTTAAAAATCCACGTCTCTGGCCTTGATGTTGTCTACAAAAAATTTCCTTTAAAAATCCAAGCCTCAGGCCTTGATGTTGTCTTCAAAAAATTTCCTTTAAAAATCCACGCCTCAGGCCTTGATGTTGTCTACAAAAAATTTCCTTTAAAAATCCACGCCTCAGGCCTTGATGTTGTCTACAAAAAATTTCCTTTAAAAATCCACGCATCAGGCCTTGATGTTGTCTACAAAAAATTTCCTTTAAAAATCCACGCCTCAGGCCTTGATATTGTCTACAAAAAATTTCCTTTAAAAATCCACGTCTCTGGCCTTGATGTTGTCTACAAAAAATTTCCTTTAAAAATCCAAGCCTCAGGCCTTGATGTTGTCTTCAAAAAATTTCCTTTAAAAATCCAAGCCTCAGGCCTTGATGTTGTCTTCAAAAAATTTCCTTTAAAAATCCACGCCTCAGGCCTTGATGTTGTCTACAAAAAATTTCCTTTAAAAATCCACGCCTCAGGCCTTGATGTTGTCTACAAAAAATTTCCTTTAAAAATCCACGCCTCAGGCCTTTGATATTCTCTACAAAAATATTCTAAAAATCCACGCCTTAGGCTCCAAAAATAGTTCGGAAAAATCCATGGTTAGTGCTTTTTCTCTAATCCAACCCATTGTGTTGAAAATATTAGAATATTCTTAGCGCCAGCTGCAACAAAGAAAATAGCCCGGCAGACAGCCAGGCAGCAGGATGAAGCAGATGAAGATGAACGAACCAGAAAACCCATAATAATTTAAATATTTTGAATTGAGCGAGTAAAAATAAGAATTATTATGGATTTCCCATGATTTGGGATGACACAAATAGATATTTCAGCTGGCTGGATGACAGAGTAACGGGATGGCAAGCATTGCGAAAACACAAGGAACACACTCAAGCAGCAAGAAGTGATTATCAACAACCCTCCTGGTTTGTATGATGGACTCGAAAAAAATACAAGGGAAAACCTACGCAAAAACACGCACACCCAGCCAGCCATCCCGCTTGTTGTAGATAAAAACAGATTAAGAGATGGAAAGTAAATAAATATTCATAATATGGAATAAAAACAACAACAGCAACAACAACACAGACAAAATTGGAAATGACAATAACAAAACCCCAAGAAGGACTACCACCAACACAAAGCACACAGGAGCTAGAGAACAGCAACAGACAGGCCGACATTGCCGGGACAAAAATGCGAGACGAAAAAAAGGTATTGCGTACTTCTATGTGTCCCCTCCCGCTCTCGGTCGCACATATTCAACATGTAAAGGAAATATTATTTCATCAACGTCGAGCGTTTGTTGGCTTTATTTCTCCGAGGGTTTGCAGAAAATTTGTCTCGGAAAATGGAAATAAATCGTGTCGTAGACGAAGGGGAAGAAAAAATATGCACATAAGCAAATTCAAATCTCAGACAGAGACATGTCGTCTTAAAGAAGGAATTCAAATTTAAAGTTTTGGCCATAACCAAGACGCAGAAGAAGAGAAAGAAAAATAATTGTGGTTGCCGAGACGAGAGACTGCGTGAAAAATGATTTACGTTTGGTTTTAGTGGTGAAAATACTGACGGAATTGTGGAGAAATGGAAATTTATTTAATCACTAGCTCAGGATGATTTTTTTCTTCAAATAGTCTGCGAACTTTTGTGTGGATTTAATTTGGATGAACCCTTTGGGCATATTTTTCTTAATCGAAATTTTAAAAATAAATTAGGGGGAACTGGTTCATTGAAAAAACTTTTTGTAGACAACATCCAAGGCCTAAAGCCAGGGTTATTAAGACAAGCTTTGTAGACAACATCCAAGGCCTAAGGCGTGGATTTTTAAAGAATATTCTCTCCTGACAACATTCAAGGCCTAAGGCGTGGATTTTTAAAGAATATTTTTCTCCTGACAACATCCAAGGCCTATGGCGTGGATTTTTAAAGAATATTCTCCTGAGGCGTGGATTTGTTAAAGAATATTTTTCAAGGGCCAACTGAGGCGTGGATTTATTAAAGAATATTTTCAAGGGCCATAGACTGTTTTGATAAAGATCGGTCAATATTTAGAAAGTTGAACTTACAAAAATTGTATTCTATAGCGTATATATTTACTTCGAAGGACATAGACCCGAGTAGGAGTGGTTGACCTTTAAACTGACATCAATTATATTGTCGTATGTACTTACGTATTCATATATTACTAAGTAACCCATTACCACACTAAAGGTCGGAAATATAGAGCTGATCGCTTTAAAATGTTCCATGAGGTTCTAGTTATGGTCAAGGACAACGCCTATAATTTTCGGTGATGATCAGAAAATAATATTGGGATGAAGTGGACCGAAAACTTAATTATTTGTGTTTTGTGCTAATTAAGTTTCGAGTCGATCTATAGGCTACAATTGAAAGCCCAACATCACAACATAACCCACAGTAAAGGGAATCTGGACAATTGCAACCCTCGTCTACTGAATATTTGAAATATTTGTTGACATCTAGTCGATCAGAAGGGTGCAAATATCGCAAAATATTGGTTCAGTTCAGAATATAGAACCACAGAAAGTTAGATTTCCATGGAAGTTGTGTAGGGTATCATATGGTCGGCCCCGTCCGACTGTACTGCTCCACTTACTGGTTAAAGAATTGATTAAATTAGTTCTACATTTTGTCTGAATATTTCCATACATGCTGTGTATTTCCATAAATATTCGAACACTACATATGTTCGGGTCCAAATCTCAAAAGGCAAATAAACGAATAACAGAAGAAGGAGATAAAACAAATTCCACTAAAATGTAATAAGTTATCTGTGCAATTGAGAAAATATTTTTTTTTCTCTTGGCCATCTCTTCGAAGAAAGGTGTGAGCGGTAAGGACATGATTCTGACGAAACGACGATAGCAGTTGATATAAATAAATAGTTCCCTTAGGTGATGAATGAATGAAACACTGCTTCTAGCAATGGCATGGAGACCAACAACAGTTTGTGCCACATCAACACAAATACCACTTATTTCCCAAAGTGGGCGGAAGACCCGACCAAAAATATAGGCAGACCAAATGTAAACAGGCGGTTGAGCAAATAAATTGTGGTCCATTGCGGGAAATTAATAATATAAGCTTCCGAAGAACATATCCTCCGCTCTAAGGTTTATCTCTGGACAATCCACGTTCGGGAGAGGAAAGAAAAACAACCAATGAAAACAATTCCAAAAATTTCCTTACTACGTTTTCATTATAATTTCCATCACAGCTATTTTTTTTTTCTTTTTTGTCATGGTGGTCCGGCGGTTCATTTGTTTTATATGACCTGGTCGAGAAGAGAAAAAAATAATTATTTTGATTTTCAATATGATGATGACGACGATGATTTAATATGAAACTCGGTGTTTTATTTTTATTTTCTTTTTTTAATGTTGTTTTTCCATTTCACTTGCTGTGATGAGCAACAGAGGTGGTGGTAGGTTTCGATGTCAGCCAATGCCGCCATGCCTCCCTTTGTCGTATTTATTTTAGTAATTTGATCCAACACGTCTGGTCCAAGTATGAAGTAGCATAACATTTATTTTTTTTCTCTAATATCAGTGACCTTCTTGGCTTAGAGAACATCCCTGAGATTTACCGTCATCCATCCAGCTAGACAGTCAACGATCGAGCTAGCCAACCATCCAGTCAACCAAACCATCCAATCTTGTTATCCTTGGATCAAATTCATTGGCGGCAAAGTTGTTTTGTCTGCTGTACGCCAAGTTGTTTGTTTATTTTAGTGAGCGTATCGTGTTTACACTCTGTGGTCCTTGTTAATGGTATCGTCGTTGGCCCTTGGTGCTGTTGTTGTTGTTATTATTGCTGTTCGTCTTATTTACCTAGGAAAATACCTGGAAAATACATCAATATTTTCTTTTCATTTCAAGATTTCATATTTGTCGGCATTTTTTGTTTGTTTAGTTTTTTTTTTTTTCTAAAAAATATTTCTCCATTAACATCGTTCAAGGGATATAGAGATAGACATTTTGACAGGAGGGTCATATATTTGTCGAAGTAATTGTATGTGAGTGTGAGTTGTTTTCTTGTTTACGAGACAGCTGTGCAGAGTTGGCACACCATGTTACATGATGAAATTAAATGGTCATTAGAAACTAATAGTTGTGTGTCTGATGGTCCTTTATTTACCAAAAAGGTCTTTAAACTCAATAAATAGCAATTTAATTAAAGAATTAGGAACAACACTTCTGGTGTGTTATTATTAGTTATGGCGCCCAACATTTCTACAAAAGACTTTTAAACATATCTTACGACATCCCAAAATATTAAGGATTTGATAAGTCTCTACAAAAATATTCTTTAAAAACCCACGCCTTAGGCCTTGGCTATTGCCTACAAAAATATTCTTTAAAAACCCACGCCTTAGGCCTTGGCTATTGCCTACAAAAATATTCTTTAAAAACCCACGCCTTAGGCCTTGGCTATTGCCTACAAAAATATTCTTTAAAAACCCACGCCTTAGGCCTTGGCTATTGCCTACAAAAATATTCTTTAAAAACCCACGCCTTAGGCCTTGGCTATTGCCTACAAAAATATTCTTTAAAAACCCACGCCTTAGGCCTTGGCTATTGCCTACAAAAATATTCTTTAAAAACCCACGCCTTAGGCCTTGGCTATTGCCTACAAAAATATTCTTTAAAAACCCACGCCTTAGGCCTTGGCTATTGCCTACAAAAATATTCTTTAAAAACCCACGCCTTAGGCCTTGGCTATTGCCTACAAAAATATTCTTTAAAAACCCACGCCTTAGGCCTTGGCTATTGCCTACAAAAATATTCTTTAAAAACCCACGCCTTAGGCCTTGGCTATTGCCTACAAAAATATTCTTTAAAAACCCACGCCTTAGGCCTTGGCTATTGCCTACAAAAATATTCTTTAAAAACCCACGCCTTAGGCCTTGGCTATTGCCTACAAAAATATTCTTTAAAAACCCACGCCTTAGGCCTTGGCTATAGCCTACAAAAATATTCTTTAAATATCCACGCCTTAGATTTTGGATGTTGTCTACAAAAATATTCTTTAAAAATCCACGCCTTAGATTTTGGATGTTGTCTACAAAAATATTCTTTAAAAATCCACGCCTTAGGCCTTGGATCTTGTCTGGAGAAAAATATTCTTTAAAAATCCACGCCTTAGGCCTTGGATGGTGTCTGGAGAAAAATATTCTTTAAAAATCCACGCCTTAGATTTTGGATGGTGTCTGGAGAAAAATATTCTTTAAAAATCCACGCCTTAGGCTTTGGATGGTGTCTGGAGAAAAGTATTCTTTAAAAATCCACGCCTTAGGCCTTGGATGGTGACTGGAGAAAAATATTCTTCAAAAATCCACGCCTTAGGCCTCGGATGGTGACTGGAGAAAAATATTCTTAGGCCTTGGATGTTGCCTGGAGAAAAATACAAAAATATATTCTACAAAAATATTCTTTAATGTTTTCTATAAAATTTTTATTTAAAAATCCACGCTTTAGGATCTTCATTAGCTTTGCAAAATTTCACGGCATTAGTAAATTTTTCTCATCACTTTATTTTGCCACAATTTTATTGACTCTTAAACTTTCGATTATTTATTATTGTTTCCAAAACACCTCTTTTGCATTTAAATTCCTCACACTATAGCAATCACCATGTATCAATCACATATATCAATTACACTTTCAGTAACTCCTATCAAATTTCATATCATTATCACTTTAATTTGAGAGAGTGAAAAAAAAAACAGAAATCCCATTTCTCTAATTCATCATCAACTTAAACGGCATTGCATTTATCACCCTTTTTTACTCAAAACTTTTTTCCCAAATCATTTTTCATAATGTCGAAGGCCTCCCCCTTTTTTCAAAACATTCCGCTTCGCAAAGTGATTGATTTCATGACCAACACAAATACTGGCATATTCACCACAATTATCCAACAAAACGTTTCACTGTTTAGCCGTTTCACAGTGAAGTTCAATTTTTTGTTTAATCATAATTTCCCATAATGTGAACACATCAACAAATATGCTACGCCAGCCGAAGCCGCTACTACTATTGCTAATAATTAATTGTTTTCAATATCTTTTTTATGTTTTTATTCCATTTCGTTCGTTTGTTAGTTATTTCTATAGCTTAACCCACCCCAGCTCATCTCACACCACCCATACCTCTATACATCCATCCATTGTTGGCAACTGGTGTTGATGTTGTTGCTTTATGTTCCGCTCATGTATTTGTAATAATTTTTGCTTGGTAATAGCCGTTTTGCTTCGTGTTTTCATAGAAAAGCAGCATTTTATAAATAAATTGTTGTGCAAAAAATAGGAAACACACAACAACTAAACCACCCCATCGGGATTTCGTCTTTAACCGGGCCGTTCGTTCCTTTTTATGGCATGGGGGTTGAGTTAAGCTGAAAATATGTTCAAACATACAACAATTTTCGAACCAGTCAACAGTGGTGATATGCGGTAGTTTTATTTGTAGACAACATATTTTGCTTCCTTTCGGTGTTTGTTATTATTTCGTACTTAAATTATATCCATGTCCTTGGTAAAATGTGACACAGTGTTTCAATAACGAACAAAATAAGAAACAAATCCTATAAAACGGGAAAAGTATTTGAGAAAAATAGTTGAAGGAAAATTTTCTGAGAATTCCGTGTCACAACTACCACAAAAACTCTTAGGAGCAGCAGAGCCAGCAATTCAAAGAATCCGAAATTTGGAAGGAATATTTTTCTTTTTTAAAAGACCGGGAGAATCATAAAATAGACTTATTGAGGTTTAAGCGTGGATTTTTAAAGGATCCTACGGAATTTATGCCTTAATTTCTTAATAAATATTTTCCAAGAACATTCTGAGCATTGGCAAGACAAACATGTTTTGAAAGGACTTTCCGAAATCAAGGCGAGGAATTTGTTAATGACCTTTCGAAATGTAGGCATTGTGTTTTTAGAGGAACTTCCGAAATGTGGGCGTAGACTTTTAAAAAAAATATCTTAAAGGACCATCTGGAACTTAAGGGAACATACCCCCCCCCCCCATTCTCGATTTTTCATTTTTAAGATTTTAAATGGGCTGGCAAATGAATACCAATGCTTGTTAAGGTTTGTAACTTTGCACATATATATTTGAAGATTTAAAAGGAAGAAAAATAATTTACAAAAAAAAATTTTGTTGCTGTTTTGTTGATGTTTTTTGTGATTAAAGAAAAGTCTTTATTTTTGAAATCGATCGGATCATTAGTTTTTGAGTTAACGTGTCCGCCATTCGCAAAAACGCTGTTTGGAGAAAAATGCATTTTTAGAATCACTCTTGCCGTCACTTGATTCTGACACAATAAATCCGGTATATCTTCAAGAGTTCTTGAGATTTTCACGTACAAAGTTCTCGTACCTTTTTAAAAAAACAAACTAGTTCCACAATATAGTTCCTTTGCTCCATACAGTTCCGATTCCTACATTCTTCATTTGAATCTCTTTCTTTCACGTTTTTTTTTTCGTTCACATAGTTCCGTTTTTATTCGCTGGTGGTAAACTCATATTTTTAACTATTTGTTAGCATTAGAAAACGTAATGAGAACGAATGAAGAAACAAAATAACAAAAATGAACTATATGAACTAATGTACTGCAACTAGTTCCTATCGTTCCTTTATCGGAATAGTTCATTCCGGAACTACCCATCATTAAAGAAAATTTTTATAGTATTTTTAAAGGATCATCCCGCCTATCAAAAGGGGATTTTGTAAAAGTCTTTTTCAAGGATCTCCACGACCACAAAACAGGAATTTTTTAAATAATATTTTTGCAAAGGACCATCCCGACTCATATAGTTCCTATGCTCTATACAGTTCTCACTCTTATCTCTCTTTCATCGTTCTTTTTATACCCTTCACCACACTGTGGTACAGGGTATTAGGTCTTTGTGCATATGTTTGTAACAGGCAAAAGGAATCGAGATAGATCATTGGTTCCTTTTGAGAATATACATCTAATCACTTTCTGAATCGATTTATGCATGTCCGTCTGTCTGTCCGTCTGTTGATGTTAAATTGTAAACAAAGTACAGGTCGCATTTTTGATTCGAATTGGATGAAATTTGGCACAGCTCATTCATTTGGCCCAAGGACGAACCCTATTGAAATTGGGAAAAATGGGTTCAGATTTAGATATAGCTCGCATGTATATTTTCGTCCGATTTAACGTAAATGGTGCAACAAAGTCCCTCTATATCTTTCGATTTACACGAAATTTGGCATAGCGTACTGAATTGCGTCTTAAATAATGTGTTCTAGGTTTCATGAAAATCGGTTCAGATTTAGATATAGCTCCCATATATATTTTCGTCCGATTTAAGATATTTCGATTTGCACCAATTTTGGTATAGCGTACTGAATTAAGTCTTACCTTTAACTATGCTGTTTAACGCTTCGATTAATCAAGCTGTATTTCCTCACAAATGGAAAACGTCATATATCATTCCACTATTTAAAAATGGAAATAAATCCGATGTTGCTAATTATCGTGGAATTGCAAAATTAAGTATAATTCCAAAGCTCTTTGAAAAAATCATAACTTATAACATTTACCATCATGTTAGTTCCCTTATATCTCCCTACCAGCATGGATTTCAGAAAAAATGCTCCACAGCAACGAACCTTCTGCACTTCTCCACCATAGTCAATCGGGGATTTCTTCGAGGAATGCAAACCGATGCTGTTTACAAGGACTTCAGCAAAGCATTTGATAAAGTCAATCATAAGCTGTTACGATTAAAACGTGAGTGCCTGGGATTTACTAACAGAAGTCTCAACTGGATTTCTTCATACCTAAAACATAGGACACAAAATGTAAAATTTAATAATACCATATCGAGAAGTATTGCAGTTTCCTCTGGAGTGCCACAAGGCAGCCATCTAGGTCCTCTTCTATTTTCTTTATTCATGAATGACCTACCTCAAATAATAAAGTTTTCATATATCTTGATGTATGCCGATGATGTGAAATTATTTCTCAGTTTTTCAGACATCTCAAGTAATGATTTGTTACAACATGATCTGAATTCGTTTACAAATTGGTGTAGTATTAACCTTATGGAAATAAGGTTAAGGTTAAGGTTATACTGATTATACACTTAACGGCTACTCTCTGGAAAAAGTTAATGAGTTTGTGGATCTAGGAGTTCTTTTGGATTGTAAACTGAATTTTAATTCCCACATTTCAGTAACAATAAACAAAGCAAAGTTCGTGCTTGGGTTTATTAAACGGTGGAGTAAAGAGTTCATGGATCCTTATGTCACAAAAATTTATATACAACGCTTGTTCACCCTATATTGGAATACTCTTCGATCATATGGGATCATATACATATATTACACACAGTGATTGCATCGAGTCCGTTCAAAAGCAATTTCTAATTTTCTGTTTACGTAACTTAAACTTCTCGAATTATAATCTTCCATCATATACAGATAGACTTTCCCTCATCAAGCTGCCAATTTTAAAAAGCCGAAGGAAAATGTTGAATGTATCATTTATGTTTAATGTAATAATGGGTGACGTTAATGCTGGATTTTTAATCAACAACATTTGTTTCAATATACCCCAAAGAGCTGCTCGCAATTATGTACCACTAGCTATTCAATTTTCTAGAATGAATTATTCAAATGCAGATCCCTTAACAGGAATGTCTAACGATTTTAATGAATTATATAATCTTAATTATTTTTTTATGAATCTTGAAGCATTGAAAAGTAAAATTGTAATATATTTAAATTCATGAAATTAAGTATAATATTTTGTATTATATAGTCTGTAAGGAAAATATCCATAGACTAATAAATAATAATAATACCAAATGGCGTGTGTCAAGTTTGCTTAAAATCGACTTAAAAATTTAGCATAGGTAGCAGAATGATATGTGTAGGGATTTATGTCAGTCGATTTAGATAAATATAAAGATCACATATTTAAGTTCGTTCAATTTCATGTAAATGTTGCAGCAAAAAGGCGACGTCTTTTATGTGAATATACTGGTATCATATATTCCGCCCAGTCCGAATTTACTACTTTCCTTACTGGTTGTTTGTTAATATAGTTCCGTGTTGATTTCTAAATGCATGAAAAAAGTAAACACATTGAGCAAAATTGAAAACAAAAATGTTTTTAGATAAATACTATTTTGTAAAATATTCAGAAGCTACAGAAATCAAATTCAGGACGATAAGCAAAAAAAAAAAAAAAAAATCAGTTGGAATAAAAATCTAAAATTTTGTATTTAAAATCATGTAAAGGGACATAGTTTAGAAAAAATAGCAATTGTCATTTTAACCCTCGGCAAGTTTCGTCTGTTTTTCAGCAAAAACAAAAACATCAATAGTAACGGTACATAGGATAACCGAAAAATGGCAAAGAAAGAGAGTACCTTCGACAAAAACACTGAAAGGGTTAAAAAACCCACGCTTATAGTCGAGATGAAAATCCACATTTTGTCGGAATGGTCCTTTTAAAAAAATATTGTTAAAATGTTCTTCCGAGTTGATCCGACTATAAGTGCGGTTTTTTTAAGGAATATGTTTCCAATGACTATGGATTTTTTGAATAGTAGGAATATTCGAGGTAAAAGCGTGGATTTTTCAAATAATATTATTTTCCAAGGGCTTTCTGATCTATACAAAATGTAAAAAAACTAGTTTCCAAGAACAATCCCGCCTAAGTGTGTAGAAACTGAGCGATTAGCGTGGTTTTTTAAAGAACATTTCCCAAGGACAAGCAGAGTTAAAACTTTGACGTTTTGTAAGAATAACAAGAGTAGATGTTTAATGATATTTTCTAGGGACTAATAGAGCCATAATCGTGCTTTTTTAGAATATTTTTCAAGGACAGACATCGGTTCGACCATATGGAATATTGATCGATTTCTTCTAGTACCTGTCCCCAAAAAAAGGAGAACACTTTGCAAAAAAAAAAAAAAAATAAATAAATAAAAATTAATATGTGAACGGAGTGTCCGATTTAAAAGATGGGGTTAAAATTGACAAAGCCCAGAAAGATGGGACGTGCCAGTCCTACCCTTCTGGTATCGCCCTGCAAGTAACGGAATATGTAATATCATCCCGCTTCGCTTTTGCCCAAAGTGACAACAATTTTGAAAATTTGTAAATCCAAAATCAAGCGAATGAACGATTTACAATTGATTTTTTACAAATATAGATCATTTTGGAATATCGAATGGAGTGGAGTAATCGATACCAATACATTATGTGTGGTTTTTTAAAGGGATGGATTTCAAGGTAACCTTTTGAGAGACCATAGCTCTGGATTTTAGAGAATATTTTTGGAAAAATGTATTATATTATTTCTTCCTTACAAATCTTACCTCCAAGTCACTGTGCAACAAAGTGTCATGTTTAATTTCCCTGGCACTTTAATAAATTGTAGATTTTGTTGTTGTCATTGTTGCTTTGTTGTTTTTTCAACGATATGTAGGAAGGTAACATGAAATACTACTACTACGTTATCGTTATAGATGTTTTTATTATTAACGTGCATGTGTTGTTGTTGTTTCTGCTGTCGTTGTATAAGGATAACAGTTACTGCTAGTGCTCGTCGTCATGATTACAGCTAAGCTGTATTATTGAGGGATGGTTGGTTGGTTATGAGTTTCATTTCCTTCGTTACTTATTTTTTTAATTTCTCAGCGTGTATAATTTGCCAATGGTGATGTTATTGTTTCTCATGTGCAGCATTTTCATTTCCAAACAAATTCATTTCATTTTTATCCGACACCCATAAGCCGCACGCACGCTCTCACACTTTTTTTTTTTGCGTCAAACGCCAGCCAGGATGGCTGACTAGGTGAATGGCATGGCGGTGTGGTGGTAGCAGAAAGAAAGTTGTTGAATTAAAACTATCTCTTGACACGCACACATTTATTTCAGCACCAATTCCGTTTACTTCCTGTCATATCCTGGCAAAAATCCTTTCACATACACGCACACACACATTCCTTTTTTTTGGATTGGCTGTAATGCTCTCTTTGTTGTTCCTTTCAACCAAAAAGGATTTTGCGTTTATTCCGACTATTTCGGAGACCATTGAGAATTCTTTAACACGTTCACGTATCATAACTCAACTGTTTGCCGACTTTTGGTTTCGGAGGCACCAACACCACCACCACCAGAGTTTCAAACAATGGAGGCAAAAAAGAAAAAAAAAAACAGATGAAAGGAGACGAAATAAATGAACAAAATAATCAGACGTGTGTGATTTCGGTTAAGGATTATTATTTATTTTTAACCGTGCAGGCGGGTAGGGGAACTTGGAAGGACAAATAGGGCAATGAGTGTGGAGATTTTAGATAAATTAATAGTGGATTTTTGAAAAGAACAGCTTCAAGGACCATCCCACCTGTAAAAAAAAAAATTAAAGGATTGGCGTGGATTTTTAAAGAATATTTTCTTCAGACACCATCCAAGGCCTACGGCGTGGATTTTTAAAGAAGTTTTTTTCTTTAGACACCATCCAAGGTCTAAGGCGTGGATTTTTAAAGAATATTTTTCTCCAGACACCATCCAAGGCCTAAGGCGTGGATTTTTAAAGAATATTTTTCTCCAGACACCATCCAAGGCCTAAGGCGTGGATTTTTAAAGAATATTTTTCTCCAGACACCATCCAAGGCCTAAGGCGTGGATTTTTAAAGAATATTTTTCTCCAGACACCATCCAAGGCTAAGGCGTGGATTTTTAAAGAATATTTTTCTCCAGACAACATCCAAGGCCTAAGGCGTGGATTTTTAAAGAATATTTTTCTCCAGACAACATCCAAGGCCTAAGGCGTGGATTTTTAAAGAATATTTTTCTCCAGACACCATCCAAACCCTATGGCGTGGATTTTTAAAGAATATTTTTCTCCAGACACCATCCAAACCCTATGGCGTGGATTTTTAAAGAATATTTTTCCCCAGACGCCATCCAAGGCCTAAGACACCATCCAAGGCCTAAGGCGTGGATTTTTTAAGAATATTTTTGTAGAGAACATCCAAAACCTAAGGCGTGGATTTTTTAAGAATATTTTTGTAGAGAACATCCAAAACCTAAGGCGTGGATTTTTTAAGAATATTTTTGTAGAGAACATCCAAAACCTAAGGCGTGGATTTTTTAAGAATATTTTTGTAGAGAACATCCAAAACCTAAGGCGTGGATTTTTTATAAATATTTTTGTAGAGAACATCCAAAACCTAAGGCGTGGACTTTTTAAGAATATTTTTGTAGAGAACATCCAAAACCTAAGGCGTGGATTTTTAAAGAATATTTTTCTCCAGACACCATCCAAGGCATAAGGCGTGGATTTTTAAAGAATATTTTTCTCCAGACACCATCCAAGGCATAAGGCGTGGATTTTTAAAGAATATTTTTCTCCAGACACCATCCAAGGCCTAAGGCGTGGATTTTTAAAGAATATTTTTCTCCAGACACCATCCAAGGCCTAAGGTGTGGATTTTTAAAGAATATTTTTCTCCAGACACCATCCTAGGCCTAAGGCGTGGATTTTTAAAGAATATTTTTCTCCAGACACCATCCAAGGCCTAAGGCGTGGATTTTTAAAAAATATTTTTCTCCAGACACCATCCAAGGCCTAAGGCGTGGATTTTTAAAGAATATTTTTGTAGACTCAGCCGTGGATTTTTAAAGAATATTTTTGTAGACAACATCCAAGGACTCAGGCGTGGATTTTTACAGAATATTTTTGTAGACAACATACAAAAATTTACGACTTATAGCTGAGATGCGATTGAGTGAATTCATTTAAAATGATTGCCCCCTCTCAAATCTCAGAATAATCCCAATGGTTTCTTTGAAACATAACCTTTGGTTAACCACTCTCAAATTCTTTTAATCTCCCCAATTTTTATGACTCAACCATCTGTATCAAATAAGTTCAAAATATCTTAAACACTATTTCCCCCATTTAGATTAAAATTGTGATTAAAACAAATCTTCTTGGTCAATTATGTCCAAATGCATAAATTAACAAAAGCGAAATGAAACGAGAAAAAAAAATCTGAAAAAAATAAAAATGAAACAACTTTGAACAATATTCTGGTAATAATTGTCATCGGATTTCCCCATTAAAATCATTTTATCCGCTTCGAAGCGTTTGCCCAACTCGTAATGATGATGATGGGGATGATGATGGCGATGCTGATGAAACAGATTAAAAGAAAAGACAACAGAACGAGCGATTGAACGATTTTACACCGAATTATAGACAAATGTTTCAATTTACCATGGACCATTGGCTAGCTGGTCGAACGAGGGAGCAAAGGTGGTATACCAAAAGTATAAAAGTGAACAACGAATGAAAGAAAAACACACAAAAAGAATAATAACCAAAAAAAAAAAAGATAGCAGAACCATAAAGTCATTGGAAGTATTTTGACAATAATTGATTCAATTATCACAGTTTAGATAAAAATGTTCATTTTATGTGGAATTGGAAAAAAATGAACGAAGAAAAGAAAAAGCAATTGACACGAAATTGAGGAAAATGAAATGTAGCGAGATCATTACCCCTCACCACAAGGGTAATGCTTCAAATGAAATGACAAAAAATAGGAAAAATATCCACAAAATATATTTTAGATAATTAAAAAATATATAAGTATGTCAGGTGAGAGTTGCGCAATGCAGTCTGGATTTAGTGAGGATTATCGAGGTTTTACTGTTATATTAGAAGATTTTTATTTTAAATATTTTTAGAAAGATTCATTCAAAACTGATGTCATTCGTTTTGTGCATGGCGGTACCAAGGTATATAAAATCTTTGACTACCTCGAAGCTGTAGTTCTCAAGTTCCACAGTTGGTCCGAGTCTACTGGGCGTCTTGCGCGTTGATACTATCAGCTTGGTATTCTTACTGCCAGACCCACTTTGGTTGGACCCATTATGTCGATGACATCGGCGAAGGCGAGTAACATGTGTTGTTTGGTGTACAGAGTGCTATTTCTGTCGACGTTTGCCTCTCGTATGACCTTTTCCATCAGGATATTAAAAAGGCCACACGACAAACTTTCACATTGTCTGAATCCTCGTTCGGTATTAAAGCGCTGCGAGAGGTCCTTACCGATTTTAACAGCTGATCTTCTGTCAGTTAAAGTTATCTTGCATAGCCGAATTAATTTTGCAGGAATGCCAAACACCTCTGAACGGATAAGGTTGTCGAATGCGGCTTTATAGTTGACGAATAGGTGGAATGTGTCGATGTGTTTTTAGTGTTTTTTTCCAGGATTTGTCGCAGAGTGAAAATCAGGTCAATGGTGGATTTGCCAGGTCTGAAGCCGCAATGGTACTTAAATACTTAGCTGGCTTGTTACAGAACGGTTGTTCCATAAGCCGAGCTTAAAAAAGTTTCCCAAGCGCGTCGGCCTTGTGCGCAAATCCACCAATTTGGAAGACCACGTTCCACGATGTTGTTTTCTATTTGGTCTTTCCATTGATTTGGTCCAATAATTTCATTGATCATTGGCTTCAGTCGTCCACACAGTACACTGGATAGCACTTTATATGCGATGGGAAGGGGACTTATTCTTCTATAGTTGGCACATATCGTTTGTCTCTTTTTGGTGCACGGGACACAGGATGCTGAGGTTCCAGATATTGGGAATGCATTTTTCTAGTCAAATTGTAATAATCAGCTGGTGCATGCTCCTTACCATGATCTGACCACCAGTCTTGAATAGTTCGGCGTGTAACCCATCAGCACCTGCTGCTTTATTATTCTTCAGCCGATTGATTGCTATACACTCTATTCCCTCATCTATTATTTGTTCTGGAGTATCCTCTTCACCGCTAATATTTGATACCAGAAGTTTTTCAAAATGCTCCTTCCACGCTGCCTGTATCTGTCACCAGGTTTCCTTCTTCATCTCTACAGGAGGATGTGCCTGCACCAAAGCCTTTGGTTTGGTGTTTTACCCGTTGGTACAATTTTCTGACTTCATTCTGACTCCTGTACATCACGATTTGCTCACGCTCACGTTGTTCTTGTTCTTTCTTCTTTTTACTGAAAATACGTTTCTCCTCTCTCCTTTTCTACCGATAGTTCTCCAACGCATTAAGTGTTGCTACTGTCCGCAGGGTAGCATTACGACAGTCCTAATCGTATAACGGATTTCCTGATGGTGGTCTTTGGTACCCAAGTGTTGCTTTTGCAGCAGTTTGTAGGGAGTGAGCAATTCTCTGACACTGTGTATTATCGGGACAAGGGGTGCTTTCGTCAAGCAATTGGGTAAGTTGAGCGGGTCAGGCTTCTGCTATCTTTTGTTTGCAGCTTTTCGACGTCAAATCGCACCTTTGCTGCTACATAAAGACGGGTGCGTACCTTGGCTGCCACATGATAATGATCCGAATCGATATTTGCTCCTTGGATCGATCGGACGTCTAAAACACTGGATGAATGCCTTCCGTCTATCACAACATGATCGATTTGATTTCTCGTTGTTCGATCGGAAGAAATCCAAGTGGCCTTGTGTATATCGAGATGCTTGAATCTGGTACTACCATATTTTTTGCTGCTGCGAAGTCAATCAACCTCATGCCATTGTCTGATGTTTCTTCTTGAAGGCTGAATTTTCCGAAGGTGGGACCAAAGATATTTTCCCTTCCGATGCTTGAATCTGGTGCAGCTAACTATCATGTTTTTTGCTGCGGCGAAGTCAATCCACCTCATGCCGTTGTCTGATGTTTCTTCATGGAGTCCGAATTTTCCGACGGTGGGACCAAAGATATTTTTTCTTCCAATTTCTTCGGAGCATGGGCGCAAATGAAACTAATGTAGAAGAACTCCGCTTTTATACGGATTATAGCAATTCCCTCATCTACTGGAGTGAATCTGGAGACAAGGTCTTTTATTCTCCTGTTAACCATAAATCCGCAGTCAAATTCATGTCTCTATTCATGGCAGCTATATCACAGGGCGTAATCATCTGATTTACTTTCGCCAGTACCTTTCCATCATATTTCCTGTTAGGCAATTACATCGGCTTTGTACTTCTTGAGAACATCCGTCAAAGCGAACACTGCGCCTGTTCTGTACAACGTGTGCACATTCCAAGTGCAGATTCGCAGATCGTGATCCTCTATACGTTTGCAGGGGTCATCAACATTAGGTGGGTTTGGTTTTTTTTTTTTCTTTGCTTTTTCATAGTAGGTTCGGTTTTCCGAGTGTGGGCAACTAATCCAACGACTCAACCCATTTTTTTTATAATTCTAATTTTTTATATTCTTAGCTCACTATTTCATTGGGTGATGAAAATAGCTACCCTATGTGGTACCATGGGGAGGTCAATGCCCACAATTGAGATGAAAGAAGGACCAAGATAAGCCTGGTCTTCGCCATGTTAAAGCCAATCAGAGCCGTTGCTTGGTATCTATCATCCCCTACGCTACCCAGTATCTATCTTAAATGTAAATTTTTTAAACATATTGCCTTGTATTTTTTTTTTTAATTTTTGGCAAATAACCTAAAATCAATTCCTGTGTAACAACAACGACAGCGAGTCTCTAACACGATTTCATTTACAACTATAACATGTAACAACAACTATGAATATTACAACAACAATATTAATATCATAAAAGGAAAACCTTTTCAGAATACAACGAAAACCGAATGACACCCACACAACGACATCCACGACAACTAACTGCTGGTGTATAATACTAATGGGTTTTGGGATCAAGTACCGAAGCAAACAGAAAAAATATCCGATTTGTTGTTAGTGTTGTTGTTGCTGCTAGTTTTTCATTATACTTTACTATAACTACAATCTAACACCGTTTGTTCATTGAACTAAAGAGTCACCCAGCGATTTCACCGGACAACCATCCATTCGACCATCCCTTTTTCGGTTGCTCGGTCACCACTACCTTTGCTTGACACCGCGAAAAAAGGCGAAAAGTGCCATTGACGTTGCTGTGCATCGTGTTAGCGGAGGGTGGATAACCAAATGATTGCTAGAGGAATGATGAGGGTACCACAAGGAAGAGTAAAGGGAAATCGAACTAGAGCTCTTCAAATTACCCCCATTTCACTATGAAAATATTATGTTATGTCATTGACTGTTTTAAATGTAATTGAAGAAAATTGGAAATTGTTGTTATTGATATTTTGTGTTGCTGTAGTTGTTGTTTTTGAATACAATATTTGGGCTTTAAAGTGAAAGTAGCGATCAATCAACATAATAATTGAGTTGACGATGATATATGTTACATCGTCTCATTTAGTATATTAAAATACACATATATCTATTGATTTATGATTGTGGATATGTATGTATGTGTGTATGCCAATTCAACATGTCAATGTTTCTGACAGTACTTATGGTACATTTCAAATCGAAATTTCATCGATATATTTTTTTAAATGAGAGGACGGTTTCTTCGTTTCATTTTGATGATAATTTTTATACCCTTCACCACACTGTGGTACAGGGTATTATGTCTTTGTGCATATGTTTGTAACAGGCAAAAGGAAACGAGATATGCACATAGTACCTTTGGAGAATAGGCATAGAATCACTTTCTGAGTAGATTTATGCATGTCCGTCCGTCTCTTGGTGTTAAATTGTAAAAAAAGTACAGGTCGCATTTAGAATCCGATTTGGATGAAATTTGGTACAGCTCATTTGTTTGAGCCATGGACGAACCCTATTGAAATTGGGGAAAATCGGTTAAGATTTAGATACAGCTCCCATACATATTTTCGTCCGTCCGAAAATAGTGCAGCAATATCCTTATATATCTTGCGATTTGCACTAAATTTGGCATAGCGTACCGAATTAAGTGCAGAATGGTGTGTGTTAAGTTTCGTGAAAATCGGTTTAGAATTAGACATAGCCCACATATATATTTTTGTCCGATTTAAGTTAAATGGTGCACCAAGGTCACTATATACCTTTCCATTTGCACGAAATTTGGCATAGGGTACCGAAATTAAGCCTAGAATGATGTGTGGTAAGTTCCGTGAGAATCGGTTCGGATTAAGATATAGCTCCCATATATATTTCGTCCGATTTAAGGTAAATCAAGGCTTGGACATTCTAAAGAATATTTTTTGCTTATGAAGGCCTTGGATATTTAAAAAAATATATTCTTTCAAAGCCTATCAAGGCGTGAATTTTTTAAAGATTTTTTTCAGTTCAGGTTTACATATAGCTCCCATATATATATAAGCCTAGAATGAGGTGTGGTAAGTTTCGTGAAAATCGGTTCAGATTTAGATATAGCTCCCATATATATTTTTGTCCGATTTAAGGTAAATGGTGACCAAGACCAACGAAAAACACATCGACACATACCACCTATTTGTCGCATTCGACAGCCCTATCCGTTCAGAGGTGTTTAAAGTCATGTCTACGTTCGGCATTCCTGCAAAATTAATACGGCTATGCAGGATAACTTTAAGTGGCACAAGATCAGCAACTAAAGTAGGAAAGGACCCTTCGGAGCACTTCAATACCGAACGAGGATGCAAACAAGGTGACAGTTTGTCGTGTGATCTTTTTAGTATCCTACTGGAAAAGGTCATACGAGACGCAAAGGTGAACAGAAATGGCATTCTGTACACCAAACAACACATTTTACTCGCCTACGCCGATGACATCGATATAATGGGTCGAACATTGCGAGCGGTAACAGCCACCTTTGAACAAATAGAAAAGGAGTCTGCCAAAGTGGGTCTGGCGGTAAACGGCGAGAAGACCAAGCTGATGCTATCAACGCGCAAGACGTCCAGTAGACTCGGACTAACTGTGGAACTTGAGAACTGCTGCTACGAGGTGGTTAAAAATTTTATATACCTTGGTACCGCCATAAATAAAACGAATGACATCAATTTTGAAATTTGGAGAAGGATTGTGATGGCCAACCGATGCTACTATGGTCTGAGCAAACAACTCAAAAGCAAGGCCATCTCCCGCCAGACCAAACTCACACTTTACAAGACGCTGATACTACTCGTGCTATTATATGGATCAGAAGCATGGGTACTTGCGCAAGCAGAAGAGGTCGCTCTTGGGGTTTTTGAAAAAAAAATTATCCGAAAGATCTACGGGCCGATCTGCGTCGACGGTAAATATCGGCGTCGAATGAACCACGAGCTCTACAATTTATACGCGGACATCGACAAAGTCAGTCGTATTGAGCTGCAACATCTTGGAACGCGGTCTTCCAAATTGGTGGATTTGTTTTTGTTTTTAAGCTCGACTTATGGAACAACCGTTCTGTAGTAAGCCAGCTAAGTAATTAAATAAATTAATCTCTGACAAGCTTCGTTGAAATCGGTTCATTTTAGCATAGGTTGCAGAAAGGCGCTTATAGATACAGTCACATATTTAAATTCGTCTAATTTTCCAGCGATTGTAAGAATGCATCTGTTGAATACAGTCCGACTTTACTACTTTCCTTATGTTTTATGTAGAATATTATGATAGCCCTACTAAATATACCTAATATCATAAGAAATTTACGCTTATAATAGTTCCCCCAATTTTTTGGATGATTTAATAATTTTATAATATATATATTTTTAAATCCACGCCTATTAGAAGCCTTAAACAAAAAATATTTTAAAAATGCACACTAATAGCAGGACCACTATGCCACAACAAATAGCTAAATTTATACCCTCGCAAAAAAACTGTTTTTGCTTCCTTCCCCTATCATGCAGTTCATAGTGTTTACCTTTGAGTTTAGCAGATTTCTTGGCATTTGTTTGTTGTCATCAACGCCACCTCCAACCAAGGACATCGTCCTCGTCGCTTTCACAGATGATTTTTTTTTCATTTTGTGGCACTCTCAATACTTTGTCGTTGTTTTGGTTGTTGTTGTTGTTAGTTATTTTGTTAAACACGAACTCAAGCACGAACTATGAACTTTTAATAATTGCTGCGAATTGCGAGTAGTTCTAACCCCGCGCCAACCAAAACACAAAAACAAGAGGGCGCTAAACATAAAAGGTTTTCGCCCCACCTGAATAGCGAATAAAGAAGGAAATGAAGGGGAACAAACACTATGACGTTTGGAAAATAAATTGATTTCTATATTCCCTTTGCTTTGCAAATTTTGGGGGTTTGTGTCAGCAACATCCCACAAAAGTGTGGTTGCAGCAGTAAACTACAGCAAACACTAGCCAGCCAATATGCCGCAGAGTCTTAAACTACCTGTCGCCGTGTTTTTTCGTCCTTTTGCTTCTTTTCAAGCTATCCTTATTATTTATTTCCTTCCTTTCATACTCGAAGAACTGCCTTCATTATTCATAGAAACACAGTGGGATGGGAGAGTGAGAGATACACACGAGGAGGGAGAACCTCAAAGCGACATTTCAAGAACCTTGGTCAATAAGTTTGCTTTCAATGCCTTTTGAATCGTCGGTCGTTGACTGTAGATGGCGGGGCGGCGGCGACGACGAGGTCATAACGCCCCGTCTTCACCATATAACAAATATGAAACTGTCATTTTGCGAAAATATATGACAAAAATAAATATGTCCCCCTTCCTTTCCACACTTATCCTTTTTTGTTGTTGTTGTGAAACGTCTATACTCCTTACAGGTTTTTGACTCGCAAAAGAGGGTTCTCCTGTGCGATAGGAAGGAAGTTGGCAAGTAATGAAATATTGACTTCGATGTTGTTTTTCTTCTTTTGCATTCGCTTTGGTACGTTCCACGCTCCAGTTCAAGGCGGCGGAAGGTCATAAAGAAAGTGCACACTTTTCAATACAGAAAAAAACCCTAGCCAAGAGAAGTTATTATCGCTGCAAAACTTTTCTGCAGTCACACTTGTGATTATCCTTGAAATGTAAGTGTGCAGTCACAGGGAGGAGGATGGGGGTAGGCGGCAGGGGTTACGAGGATTATTGAAAGGGATTGAGTTTAAAGAATTGAAATAAATGGCTTTAAAAGGACTAAAAGGCATTGCTCCGAACAAAGAGAAAAAATATTTGTTGAACACAAAGGATGATTTAAAAATAACCTTTTCCAGGACCACGCCAGGTGGATTTTTTAAAGAATATTTTTCCAAGGCTTATCCAGGCGTGGATTTTTTAAAAAATAGTTTTCTAGAGCCTTAGACAAGGCGTGGATTTTTTAAAGAATATTTTTCTAAAGCCTTAGAAATGGCTTGGATTTTTTAAAGAATATTTTTCTAAAGCCTTAGACAAGGCTTGGATTTTTTAAAGAATATTTTTCTAAAGCCTTAGAGAAGGCGTGGATTTTTTAAAGAATATTTTTTCAAGGTGTCATACAAGGCGTGGATTTTTTAAAGAATATTTTTTCAAGGTGTCATACAAGGCGTGGATTTTTTAAAGAATATTTTTTCAAGGTGTCATACAAGGCGTGGATTTTTTAAAGAATATTTTTTCAAGGTGTCATACAAGGCGTGGATTTTTTAAAGAATATTTTTTCAAGGTGTCATACAAGGCGTGGATTTTTTAAAGAATATTTTTTCAAGGTGTCATACAAGGCGTGGATTTTTTAAAGAATATTTTTCTAAAGCCTTAGACAAGGCGTGGATTTTTTAAAGAATATTTTTCTAAAGCCTTAGACAAGGCGTGGATTTTTTAAAGAATATTTTTCTAAAGCCTTAGACAAGGCGTGGATTTTTTAAAGAATATTTTTCTAAAGCCTTAGACAAGGCGTGGATTTTTTAAAGAATATTTTTCTAAAGCCTTAGACAAGGCGTGGATTTTTTAAAGAATATTTTTCTAAAGCCTTAGACAAGGCGTGGATTTTTTAAAGAATATTTTTCTAAAGCCTTAGACAAGGCGTGGATTTTTTAAAGAATATTTTTCTAAAGCCTTAGACAAGGCGTGGATTTTTTAAAGAATATTTTTCTAAAGCCTTAGAAATGGCTTGGATTTTTTAAAGAATATTTTTCTAAAGCCTTAGACAAGGCTTGGATTTTTTAAAGAATATTTTTCTAAAGCCTTAGACAAGGCGTGGATTTTTTAAAGAATATTTTTCTAAAGCCTTAGACAAGGCGTGGATTTTTTAAAGAATATTTTTCTAAAGCCTTAGACAAGGCGTGGATTTTTTAAAGAATATTTTTCTAAAGCCTTAGACAAGGCGTGGACTTTTTAAAGAATATTTTTCTAAAGCCTTAGACAAGGCGTGGATTTTTTAAAGAATATTTTTTCAGGGTGTCATACAAGGCGTGGATTTTTTAAAGAATATTTTTCTAAAGCCTTAGACAAGGCGTGGATTTTTTAAAGAATATTTTTTAAAGCCTATTTTTCTAAAGCCTTAGACAAGGCGTGGATTTTTTAAAGAATATTTTTCTAAAGCCTTAGACAAGGCGTGGATTTTTTAAAGAATATTTTTCTAAAGCCTTAGACAAGGCGTGGATTTTTTAAAGAATATTTTTCTAAAGCCTTAGACAAGGCGTGGATTTTTTAAAGAATATTTTTCTAAAGCCTTAGACAAGGCGTGGATTTTTTAAAGAATATTTTTCTAAAGCCTTATTTTTCTACAAGGCGTGGATTTTTTAAAGAATATTTTTCTAAAGCCTTAGACAAGGCGTGGATTTTTTAAAGAATATTTTTCTAAAGCCTTAGAAATGGCTTGGATTTTTTAAAGAATATTTTTCTAAAGCCTTAGACAAGGCTTGGATTTTTTAAAGAATATTTTTCTAAAGCCTTAGACAAGGCGTGGATTTTTTAAAGAATATTTTTATTTTTCTAAAGCCTTAGAAAGGCGTGGATTTTTTAAAGAATATTTTTCTAAAGCTATAGACAAGGCGTGGATTTTTTAAAGAATATTTTTCTAAAGCTATAGACAAGGCGTGGATTTTTTAAAGAATATTTTTCTAAAGCTATAGACAAGGCGTGGATTTTTTAAAGAATATTTTTCTAAAGCTTTAGACAATGGCGTGGATTTTTTAAAGAATATTTTTCTAAAGCCTTAGAAAGGCTTGGATTTTTTTGAAAGAATATTTTTCTAAAGCCTTAGACAAGGCGTGGATTTTTTAAAGAATATTTTTCTAAAGCCTTAGAGGTGACTTTTTTTGAAGAATATTTTTTCTTGGATTTTTTAAAGAATATTTTTCTAAAGCCTTAGATAAGGCGTGGATTTTTTAAAGAATATTTTTCTAAAGCCTTAGACAAGGCGTGGATTTTTTGAAGAATATTTTTTCAAGGCCTATTAAATCGTGACTTTTTTTGAAGAATATTTTTCTAAGGACCTCAAAAGGCGTGGATTTTTTTGAATAATATTTTGGAAAGGGACTGATCAATACAAAGCTACAAAGAATAATTTTTAAAAAGGGCTAGAAAAGCCGACGGTTTTTTAAGAACAATTTAAATAATGCCAGAAAAGCCGTCGATTTTTGAGGAATATTTTTGAAAAAGAACCAGAAAAGCCGACTATTTTTAAGAATACTTTGAAAAGAGATATTTTTCAAGGGCCCAAGCTGATGTGAATATTTTGGAAAAGGAGCATTACTTTAAAGGACCAATCTAGTGTGGATTTTTAGGAATATTCTTTCAAGGGCCCAATATTTGCGTATTTTTATAAAATATTTATCAAAGGCCACCAGAGGCGTGGATTTTTAAGGATAGTCTAAACAGGACGAACTTATTACACAATTAAGCTTATAATGAGGGAATAAAATTAGTTCTATTTATTTTTGCCCTGCGTAATACATCAACATTCATTAGCCAATCGATTTTGTTGTTGTAAAGGCCAGTGAACTTTGAACTTCGTTCTAACGTTCGAAAATTGACATTCAATTCACTTGAAGTCAAGGGGAGAAAAATAATGCCAATCATCATATTAAGTATTCATTCATGTTTTCCTTTGAACAATACCGTCGTCGGAGTCTATATACGAAATTTATTCAATGTAAGCAGACACTCTTATTTGTTAAATTTTCAATGCGGCAGACAAAACGTTACAGAGCGAGTGAGCTTAAGAGAGAGAGTCGATTGGGAGACACTTAAATATAATTAAATTATTCATTTCAATTTCATTGGCAAAATACAAAACATGAATAAAATCTTTGTGTCCAAAAATTCTATTTTGGTTTCAACCACATCAAAAATGTCCTTCAGACAGCAACGATAGAAGGTCCGACAAAAATTAACCTTGTAAATTAAGTAGTTCATGTTAAAGGTCAACGAAATGTAAGAATGAGAAAAATACGAAAAATCAAATATGCAACTTATGGCCAATTAGTAATGTTGTGCAAAACAAGGATTCCTTTTGAAGACAAACAATCCATTGGAAAGGACACTAACAGACATTCCAACAAAGAACAGAAACAAATACATAGAACAATCGAAGAAATTAAGAAATTTGAGACACGAATGAATGTCTACCACAGAAGAAGGTAGCAGTGACAGTTGCAACAGCAACAGCAGTCCTTCATGTCAAAAACCTTAATTATTAATTGCGTGCCCATTAAATTACGGAACATTTTCAAAATATTGACACTCTCCACAATCAATTTCCCACCACTCACTTCCCTGCCATTGCATCCTTTTTTATTACATGCCAAGAAATGCCAACCGACGTCTATAACAAAAGGACATTGGCACCACCTTCGTGTCGGATTGATTTCACATACGAAGAATTATTGCTATATGATCCATGCAGCAAAACGTGAATTTTTTGGGTGCGAATGTTATTAATTTTTCACAAAAGTTTAGTGACACGTTATATGTCATGCTTCGCACAATTTCCACTTTCTTATTGGAGGCAAAAAAAAAAAAAAAAATAAATTGGTGGGGGAATATAAAAAGAGTTATTTATGGGGATTAAGATATTCTCCGATATTTATTAGTAGAAGATTACTTATAAGCAATTCAAGATATATTCCTATCAAAAAAAAAAAAAAAATATATGTTCCCACTTTACATTTTTGAAAATGCTCCTAAGGTCATCAAAATTTCTAAAATAGGGCGGAATCTTTATATGGAAACTATATTCAAATATATATTTAAGATTACCCGCAAATATGATTTTCATTCTCGGTCAGGACCTTTGTCATCCCGAAAATTTGGCGGGATCTTCACATGGGGTATATATCAATGTGAAGAAATAATTTTCCGAAGAAATATTTTACCTACCAAAAACTCGAAACGCCATGTTACATACTTTTCTGTTGTGTGAAATAGTAATATGTAGCGAGATCTATATAAGAGAGCTGTCCTAAAATATGAACATTAGGGTTATGATTTTTCTACAATCTCGTATCCCAGTATTTAGTATATGTTGTTGAGTTTTTCCATATGATTAGATAGAATATTAATGATTAAGTGACTCTAGGCCCTATACAGTCAGTCCATCAGGCCTTTTTAGATAATTAAATGGAAGTAGCCTCATTCATGCCTTATACGTTTTTTAAATCGTATTAGAGAAAAACTAAAAAAGTCATAACACTAATCAACATACATATATTGAAAATGCCTTCGAGGGAATTTTGTACTCAACAATAACTCCGAATGCAAAATTATTTCTATTACACATTATTTAGGACAATCTAAATACATAAGAAAGGTCAGGAACATTATTTAGAGCTATAGAACTAGACCAAGAATATTGAATGTTAAATCATAGCCACTTTGGTTGGAAAATATGGCTAGAGTCATCAAAACTCAAAAAATACATCGATCCCTTATATCTCGGTTTTATCACAACCTGGTCGTATTTGAAAAATTCTTTGTAAATAATCCGAATATATCCTCTTCAGTTGGAAAATGTGTCTCGAATCATCAAGAATTCTAGAATGGGACAGGAACTGTATATGGGCAATATTGCCATTTATTAACATAGCTGAAGCGGAGGTTCACCCCTTTATAACTCGGAAATTAAAAAAAGTGAATAGTTTTGGGATAATTGATCTGTCTTTGCAAACTTTTCATGATATTGACCTCCAAACTTTATTTGCGTGGAAGCTGTGTCTACTTTAATGTAAAACCAGTGAGCGGAGCAGTATAGTCGGACGGGGCCGACCATATGATACCCTACACAACTTCCATGAAAATCTAACTTTTGGTGGTTCTATATTCTGAGATTGGGCAATTATTCGCGACATTTGACTGGCTAGAGGTCAGAAAATGTTACTAATAATCAGTACAGCCCCTCTAATTACTTGTCCAGATTCCCTTCACCGTAGGTTGTGTTGTTATGTTCGGCTTTCGACTCGAAAAGTACAAATAATTAGGTTTTCGGTACACTTCATCCGAAAAATTATTTTCTGATCATCACTTAACATTTTAGGGGTTGTCCTTGACCATAACTGGAACCTCATGGAACATTTCAAAGCGATCAGGCTATATATCCGCCCTAAAGTGTGGTAATAGGTTACTAAATAATATATGAATGCGTATGCACCTGTAAATATTTAAGTGTAACTCCCGCATCCGAGTACCTACGACAATATGATTGGTATCAATTTAAAGGTCAACCACTCCTCTTGGATATACCATCAACTTCTCGGGTCTATGTCCTTCAGGAGTAAATATATTCGCCATAGGATACAATATTTTGTAATTTTTCACACAAAAATCAGGGTCCATTTGACCCGCTAAATATTGCCCGATCTTTATAAAAACAGGCATGCTTATTCTTTGGCCCGACCCCCTTCTCCATGTGAGCGACCAGAAAATTGGACAAAAATAAAGTTTTTGGTCCATTTCATCACCTAAATATTAACCGATCTTTATAAAAAACAATCGGTGTCTTCATTGGCCAGAATCCATCCTACATGCAAAATTTCGTGAAGATTGGTCCATAACTGTGGCCTGTATCGTGTTTACAAATTATATTGGACAGACGGACGGACGGACACACATGTCTAGATCGACTCTGCTAGTCGAGGTATGACGATCGGTATACTTAAAGGTGGGTCTAGGACCAATATTTCGCGGCGTTAAAAACATTTGGGGCTGCACAAAGCTATAATACCCTGACAACATAGTTGTGTAGGGTATAAAAATGTGTAAAAACAGGTTGAGGCGAACCAGTTTTTTATGTTCTCTATCGATTTCTGACTTAAGCTACTCATTTCACGGTTTTCGCGTCTACGCAAAACTAGAACCCAACAAAATGGGGACTAGGTCTCTTATGTATAATTTTTCAAAATCTTTCAAAGCTCGATTTTGAGTTTTTGTGAATTTTACTTTTAGTTTCAATGCGCAATCACGAATTACTAAAAATCGATTATATGATTATTATAGTCGCGAATCTGAGTAATTTGATATATATTGTGTGTATGTAGCATGCACAGCTTTAGAGTTATACTCATCCAAAGGTGCAAATTTTGTTCAAACCGCCTTAAAGAATCTGTTTTTTGGGCCAAATTTGTAGATATGTCAATTGAATGATGGGGGTATCCGCGATTAGTAAGCTTTTTTACGTTCCAGATAAAATAAAATCTTGTTCATGGAAATCCATCAATAAAAACGGCTGGATCTAACCTTCCAAAAACACGAAATTTGGCAACATTTTTTTTTTTTTTTTGAAAATATCGCGGATATAATTGCGTTTTCTGTGGATCATTTCCCTTTCAATAAATGGCCTGATACGAATTTTGATCTTTTTCGAAAAGAGAACTTTAAAAACTTCAGCCGAAAGAGAGATGTACCCAATTTATCTCAAAAATAGTGTGAGCTGGCACAACCATGGTTCTTAATGGACCACATCGAAATCGGATGCGCGTTAATGGCATATGGAGTTTTTGGAAATTATTCGCGTTTTACGAGTTTTTGGATACCTCAATGCAACGAGTGGTACATCTTAGCCGTCAAATGAAATTTCGCAAAATATGCATGGATTGGAAGATAACCTTCAGTATTTCATGGAAACCGCATGCACATCAAATGATTTTGAGAATTAAGACGCAAAATTATTTGAATATCCTTTTTTGTTTATTCCACAAAAACCAAAATTGTTAAAAAAAAATTACTATCATCAACAATTCCCTCAAAAACTATTTCCAAAAACTCCACGACCTGCAGTAGTTTTTTTTTAAATGTTTTTAAAAAATCTGTGACCTCTTAGGATATCTAACTTCTGAAGATATTAAAAAACATTTATTATATCGCTCATTTGCTGCAAGACGGGCATAACTCAAAAAACATGATTTTCGAGTTAACGATGCACGATTGTAGACTTCATGTTCTGTAAAAAAATCACATGACTATCTCTTACACACTCTAATTGAGAAGCTGTAGAGCTCATCTGTCCCATATAAAGTGTGAGTAAATTGAAAACTTAAAACGCATTTTCTGAAAAATCTTGCAACAAATGAGCGATATCTATAAATATTATCTATACATATAATCTGATCATCTCATAAAATGTCATCATATAAAATGTCATAGCTACCAGCGCGACATTTACGCACTCTAGTATGGTAATAATAATACAAAACAATATCAGAATAGGTATTGGTATCAATTTAAAGGTCAACCACTCCTCTTGGATATCCTGTCTCCCCTGTCCTTCTGGGGTAGATTCATTCACACGATTATCATGATAAGAGCCATGATTGCTCTTTGGTCAGGTCCCTTCTTCTGCGACCAGAAAACAGCCGAAAATTAAGTTTTTGCCATTTCATTCCTTAAATATTACCCGATCGTGGCCGAACAGAACCTACATGCAAGGTTTCATGACTGGTGCATAACTGTGGCCATCGAACCAGCTAGCCGAACACCGAAATTACCAAATTTGGTCCTTAAAGGAGAAAAATTTCGCGGCGTAACCCTAGTGGCCACAAAAAGCTATAACACCCGTACAACATAGTAATGTAGGATATACAAATTCTACGGTTGTAAAGGTCCTAAACATGTTTTTCAAAATATCTACGCTTGTAATGGTTCTTAAAAAAATATTATCTAAAGAATCGTTAGAA
Organism: Musca vetustissima; assembly: GCF_032173495.1. Classification (NCBI taxonomy): domain Eukaryota; kingdom Metazoa; phylum Arthropoda; class Insecta; order Diptera; family Muscidae; genus Musca; species Musca vetustissima. Next base: position 87,060 of record NW_026882109.1, on the reverse strand, counting down.
ATAAATAATATTATAATGGTTCATGAGAAACAATTTTTATATCCCACACCTTAATGCTGTGAGGGCATTATAGGTTTGTGTGGCCCCAATGGTTTGTAAAATCGACTCAATCTATCTAACTATGTGGCAATTATAATTTAAAGAGTTTGGACACATTTTTCTACTAAATTGGCTGTAATTTTATATTTTGGAGTCTCATAGGGTATAAAATGTCCCTACAAAAATTTATCAATATTGGTGTATACCCAATATGTAATAGCACCCTTAATTATTTGGTATTTTGGGGAAGCTGGATCAGTTTTATATCGAATTGGGTTTTATTTTGGGTTCGAGTTGGGTCTGCTACCAAAATATGGATCCATGTTTTGGTAAAGCCCCTGGTATAACGGTACCCTCAATTATCCATATTTTCGGTGACTGAGTGCCTGTAGTTGGATATGTAATTATTTCTAGCAACAATTTACCATAGTGTACTTCCCATATAAATGTGCCGATTAATTTTTCGTGTTTTGAAGGTCCTCCTCATGGTGGAGGTTGTCGATCCAAACGAAATTTTCTTTTTCATTTTTCATTCGACAATTTAAATTAAAATACAGGTAATTCGACAATTTAAATTAAAATACAGGAAATTTTTCTAAATTCGAAATCATGATTGTATACCGCCTATATTGCCCATTTACAGGAAAAGGTAGAACACTTCAAACAATTAAAAGTCAATAAATGTTTCGAACTTTCACTTCCGCGAAAATCCCACAAAATCTAGGCGGTAAATTTATGAGACCCCATTTGAACAGCAATTCATTTTGGGCTCAATAACCATTATTTTCGCCCAATAAAATGTGAAGCTTTATCTTTGATTTCATCTTCCCTCATTGGTAATATGCGGCATGTGACATTTGAAAAAGCAGCTATTTTTTTATTTCCACAAGAGAAATAACAAAAACAACAACAATAAATTCAATTGCTATTTCACGATGAAAAAAATGTGTTTCTCTATGCAGATCATAAATTAGAAGTTAGATTTAAAAGTTTTTCAGAAAAAAATTCAACCTAAATGATATTCGTATGGAAATTGTTAAATTGGTAACAGTGTATCCCATAATTTCTAATGGCAAAGAGATTACGCGGTAAATTGTCATAAATAAGCGTGGTAATCTTCTAAATTTATACCAAGGAAAAAATGTCGCTGCTGATGGTGTTGCTGTTGTTGTTCTTTTGTTTCAGCAATTATAAAAAAATGGGGATCTAAATTCAAAAGATATTTTAATGTTTCATTTTTTCAATCTATGCTTGAATTTTGTGTTACGGGAAATCACACACATGTTGAGGATTTCCCCAGAAAAAAATACATTCTGTTATCGATGGCTCATCACCATCATCCTCCACTACCACCACTTCATTGCAGCTACATCATCCACATTTGATGCCCTCTTTGCCACATGTTTTTATTTTTTGAAAATAAAAATAGCATTGGCGTCAACATTGGCAGCATTTCATTTGCCACCGGTCCGGATTCATTCATTTGCTCAATTCGTCGTTGATTCCCATTTGTTTTCTTGTCGATTTGGATGAACATAAATTGTCCATACACGTGCTTAAGACCCCAACAATAACACACCGTCGAATGTCTCATTATTCTCCAAATGGAAAACAACAACAAACAACCTTCACCGGAAAAAAACATTTCACAATAGACACCAGAGGAACGAATGACATACACACACATGCACACGACAACGGCATTGGCATTTCACCTAGAGTGAAGTGGCCTGCTCTCCATTTATCTTTCTTCTTCCTCTGTATGGGGAACTCGGAAGTTTTAGCGATTCTTGAAATTCGCTTCGTTGTTATTGTTGTTGTTGCTGGTTGCACATAGCACAATTTGTGCCATCTTAAATGGTTTTTATGATCCACCGTCCCCCAGCTCTGTTAAAACAAATGGCCTACAACATGCAATGGTTGTTGTTTTTGTTACTGCTGTTTTTATTTTAGTATGTGGTGGGATGTATGGACCTCTCTGTTTTTGCTGGTCCCCTATAAAATTCTTGAGAATTTATCCATTACGTTTCCGTATCATTGAAAATGACATGAACTATTTTTTGGGGTTTATTAAAACAGCATTTCCATATTACTGATGTTGTTCTGCTGGTTGATAGGAGCAAAGGTAACAACAACGGCAATTACCAGGACACGAACAGCAACTAAAATAAAAAAGTTACAGTAAAACCTAATGGGGTTGTTAATATTTGGGTAAATAGATTTGCAGACAGCACTAAAAATAAAAATAAATAAATAGTAAATTTTAAACATGGCTGTCGAATTCGGAGGGTCGAACTTTTTATACTTTAATAGACTCCACCATGAGGTGGGCATTACAAAATAACTAACAACAGAAAACGACATACGACAAAGTCCAGACGCTCAGTTTTGAAAATTAAGGTAGGCCTTGAACATATCGACAACCAGTGAGCGGAACAGTAAAGTCGGACGGGGCCGAACATACGATCCCCTACACAACTACCACAGAACTCTATCTTTTTGCTGATTTTTATTCCGAGCCTATGTAATATTTCGTGATAGTTGCACCCTCTTGCCCGATTAGAGGTCAACAGCACCTCTTCTTTAACTGACATAATCTCCGAATATTACCAATATTCAGTACAGACCTTCTAATTACGACCAGAAAACGGGCAAAAATAAAGTTTTTGGTCCATTTCATCCCCTAAATATTAACCAATCTTTTCCAAAAACAATAGGGGTCTTCATTGGCCAGAACTCAACCTACATGCAAAATTTCGTGAAGACTGGTCCATAACTGTGGCCTGTATCGTGTTTACAAATTATAATGGACAGACGGACGGACGGACGGACGGACGGACGGACACACATGTCTTGATCGACTCAGCTAGTCGAGATATGACGATCGGTATACTTAAAGGTGGGTCTGGGATCAATATTTCGCGGCGTTACAAACTTTTGGGGATGCACAAAGCTATAATACCCTGACAACATAGTTGTGTAGGGTATAATGACGGTTGATTTCTGTAAGACGGCTATGTAGAAACATGGACTTACATTAAAAATGAATTGTGAATAATTTTGCCCAAGAATACCAAATTACAGTCACTTCGTTTGGAAAATGCTCCTAGAACCTATAAAGAACTTGGACCTTGTGGATTGAGAGAGACAATACACAAAAATCGACCGATATTTATAACTTTTGGCAGGTAGATTTCCCACACAATGAGTACCCAACAATGACAGGAGCAATGACAAAAAGAAGCAAGTACAAACATGGTACAAACGTGGGACTTAAAAAAATTCAAAAAAGATCGGGATCTTCATATGGAGACTAACTATGCCATTCTGTTAGAAGGATGTTTATTTGGGAAAATGGAAAACTTGATTACAAACGCCCAGGCTGGGAAGAAAACTAGTCACTAGTTAGAATGAGAAACTTAGTTACAGACGCCCAGGCCTAGTTAAGGGCTGAGAAAAAAACTAGGCCTGGGAAGACCAATGTACCGAAAAGTAAACAGGGGCTTTGCAAGGGAGCGATGTAAAGAAGAAAGAAAGAAGCTTTTTGTTCACCCCGAACCCCGAATGCCAATTTAAAGCCGCGGCGAAAACCTTCCGAGTACCAAAAATGGCCCTCTTTATATGGTGAATTTGTCAACAGATGGACCTACATCAAAATTTATGAAATGGAAATGCCAAATTACAGCCTACCTACAGCCCACCTATGTCCAAACCTTCACCTTCTGCAAATATAATTGTCAGCATAAAATACCTACCAATCTATTAAATATCAAATTACAGTGCATTTGGTTGCATTACGTGCCCAAGGTCTGCAAAATACGGGAGTACATTTCTACAGGGGCTACTCTGAAAAATGGCCCGAAAAATGGGCCAATATGGACAACTTTTGGTAGGGAGGTTCCCTAGTCCAAAATATCAAATTAGAATCAAATTAGTTGTAGAACATGCTTAAACTCCACAAGATACCGAAGTTCGGGATGTACGGTAGGATAGTCCCTACCCTTAAAAATGAAGCGATATTAATAATTTAAAGTAGGAAGAGTTTCTATCCAGTGCGATAATAATATACCCAATGACAGATGCTTACGTTGAAAAACATACCTTAGTTCCCCATAATACCGAATAATGAAGAGTATATTTCTTCTACGGGAGCTACTCAAAAAAAAAAATAAATAAATAAATAAAAACCAGTGAGCGGAGCAGTATAGTTACTAAATAATATCTGAATACTTAAGCACCTGTAAATATTTGACTGTAACTCCCACATCTGAGTAGATACATCACTATATTTGGTATCAATTTAAAGGCCAACCACTCCTCTTGGATATGCTATCAACTCCTGGGGTCTACATCCTCCAGGAGTAAATATATATGCCATAGAATACAAATTTTGTCATTTTTCACACAAAAGTCAGGGTCCATTTGACCCGCTAAATATTGACCGATCTTTATCAAAACATGCATGCTATTCTCTGACCCGATCCCCTTCTTCATGCAAAAATTCGCGGTGTTTGGGCCATAATTGCGGCCTCTGGAGCGACAAGAAAAACCGACAAAAATAATGTTTTTGGTCCATTTCATCCCCTAAATATTAACCGATCTTTTCCAAAAACAATAGGGGTCTTCATTGGCCAACCCTTCCTACATGCAAAATTTCGTGAAGATTGGTCCATAACTGCGGCCTGTATCGTGTTTACAAATTATAATGGACAGACGGACGGACGGACACACATGTCTAGATCGACTCAGCTAGTCGAGATATGACGATCGGTATACTTAAAGGTAGGTCTAGGACCAATATTTCGCGGCGTTACAAACATTTGGGGCTGCACAAAGCTATAATACCCTGACAACATAGTTGTGTAGGGTATAAATATATGGACAATTTTTGTTAGGACAATTCTCTAATCAAAAATATTAATACAGTCAATTTGGTTGAAAATTGTGCCTAAAGTAAAAAAAAGAAATAATGAATTATGGGGGTACCACTATATGGGGACTGACCTAAATAGTGGATCAATATTGATATGCTTTTGTAGGAAGATTTTCTACCGTTTATGAACCCAAAATACCAAATTAATGATGATTAGCTTCAAAAATACCGAGTATCGGCGATATGTGGGAAACTATCGAAAAGTGGGCCGATGTATCACAGTTTCAATTACAAACATCCCATTAGTAGGATGTTTAAAAAATCTACACCTAAGGATGGTCCTTGAAAACAAATATTTTTTTAAAAGTATTGATCCCTAAAGAGCATTCTTTTAAAAAATCCTGGATTCTAATGGCCTCTGAAAAAGTATTCTTCAAAATATCTACGCCTGAGCTACTCATTAAAAAAAAAATCCACCGCTATTGCTATTCGTTAAAAAATCCTGACTTATAACGGTCACTGAAACAATATTCCTAAATAATTGTGGCTTTTAAAGGTCCCTTAAAATATTGCTTAAAAATCCTGACTACTAATGGTCTCTGAAAAGATATTTCTTGAAATCCTGTATTATAATGGTCCCTGAATATTTCTAAATAATCCTGGCTTCCAATAGCCCTTAAGAAATATTCCCCAAAAATACTGACTTCTAATGGTACCACAAACAAAGAAGGCATTAAAAATCTTGGCTTCTAATGGTCTCAGGAAAAATATTATTTTAAAAATCCACGTCTGAGATTACCATTAAAAAAAATTACTTAAAAACTCCACTCCTATCGATGGCAATTAAAAACAAATTCTTTAAAAAATCCTGACTTCTAATGGTACATAAAAGAATATTCCAAAATAATCCTGGTTCTAAGGGTTCCTAAAAAATATTCCTTAAACATCCTGACTTCTAATGGTCCCTGAAAAAAATTTCATTAAAAAGCATTGCCTCGAATGACAAATGTTCTTTTAAAAATTCACGCTTTGTATGGGTCATTGAAAAAAACATATTTTTAAACCCTAGCTTGTATTCGGCCCTAAAAATATTATTTAAAAAACTACACGGTTTGTCTTGGAAAATATATTTCTTTAAAATCCACGCTTGTGTAATGCTTTAAAAAATTATATTTAAATATGCATGCCTTGTATAAGGTTTTAAAAAAATTAATATTTAAAAATCCACCCCTCATACAGACTTGAATAACTTTGCTTTTAAAAATCCACGCCTTTCCAGGACTTGAAAAATTTTGCTTTTAAAAATCCACGCCTCTTCCAGGACTTGAAAAATTTTGCTTTTTAAAATCCACGCCTCTTACAGGACTTGAAACATTTTGCCTTTAAAAATCCACGCCTCTTACAGGACTTGAAACATTTTGCCTTTAAAAATCCACGGCTCTTACAGGATTTGAAACATTTTGCTTTTAAAAATCCACGCCTCTTCCAGGACTTGAAAAATTTTGCCTTTAAAAATCCACGACTCTTACAGGACTTGAAACACTTTGCTCTTAAAAATCCACGCCTCTTGCAGGACTTGAAACTTTTTTCTTTTAAAAATCCACGCCTCTTACAGGACTTGAAACATTTTGCTTTTAAAAATCCACGACTCTTGCAGGACTTGAAAATGTTTCTTTTAAAAATCCACGCCTCTTGCAGGACTTGAAACTTTTTTCGTTTAAAAATTCACGCATTTTATACCCTTGACAAACAATCTTTAAAAAATTAACGCCGTTCACAGTCCTATGTAAAATAAAAGATTGCGTAAAAAGAAATCCATTATTTTTTCGTTGAAAATTTTGATAAAATCGGAGAAATGATCGAAGTGTAAAAATCGTACCACAAAACTGTTTTAAACCATTCACAAAGCTAGATTAAAAAAAAGCTCGATGGTTGGGTACCACATCAATTAAAAAAAAAAAAAAAATAGGATGGATCGAATTTCCGTCAACGAAGCCTTGACAAAACGGAATGAGATAAACCCATTTCCTAAACGGATGGTGACTGGATATGAGAAATGGATCACATACGATAACCCTGTGCGAAAACAATCGTGGTCAAAGAGCGGTGAAGCGTCCCAAACGGTGGCCAAACCAGGACTAACGGTCAGGATGGATCTGCTATGCATTTGGTGGGACTGGAAGAAGAATATTTATTATGAGTTGCTTCCATATGGCCAAACGCTAATTTCTGTCAACAACTGGACCGTTAGAAGCTAGCAAATGAGGTTTCGTGTTCAACCAGGACAACACTGGGGCACAAACATTTACAGTGACTCGCCAGAAATTTCGGGAGCTTGGTTGGAAGTTTTAATGCATCCGCCATACAGTACGGATTTGGCACCAAGCTATTATCATCTTTTTCTTGCATTGCAAAATTTCGTTAATGATAACAAATTTGTGTCTAAGGAGGATTGTGAAAAACGAATATTAGAGTTTTTCCAAATAGAGAGCAGGACTTCTGTGATAGAGGCATTATGAAGTTACCTTGGCAACAAATCATACAAAAAAACGGTACATATCTGGCCCTAATGCGACATTCCGAATCATGTTATATAAAGTCCTATAGTTCATATAAAATAATGGATCTCTTTTTCCCCAGACTAGTATTTATTAAAAAATCCACCACTCTTGTGGTCCATGAAAATAATGTTTTAAAAAATGTACGCCTCTGGATTGAAAACAAATATTCTTTAAGAAATCCACGTCTCTTATAGGCCTCAAAAATATATTCTTTAAGAAATCCACGTCTCTTATAGGTCTCAAAAATATATTCTTTAAGAAATCCACGTCTCTTACAGACCTCAAAAAAATATTCTTCAAAAAAATCCACGTCTCTTACATGCCCTAGAAAAACATTCTTAAACCGGTGAGCCGAGCAGTACAGTCGGACGAGGCCGACCATACGATACCCTACACAACTACCGCGGAACTCTAACTTTCTGCGGATGTTTTTTCCGAGACTGGGCAATATTTCGTGATATCGCACCCTCTTGTCCAATTAGAGGAGTACGAGGTGCTTCTTACACTGACATATTTTGTTACTAATATTCAGTACAGTGCTTCTAATTACTTTTCCAGATTCCCTTCGCCATGGATTGTGTTGTGGTCCCCTTAACCATAACTGGAACCTCATGGACATTTTCAAAGCGATCAAGGCTATAATATAATATTTAAGTGTAACTTCCACATCCGAGTACATACGACAATATTATTGTTATCAATTTAAAAGTCAACCACTCCTCTTAGATATACAGTCAACTTCTCGGGTCTATGTCCTTCAGGAGTAAATATATACACCATAGATTACAAATGTTGTAATTTTTCACAAAAAGTTTGGACCATAATTGCGGCCTCTGGAGCGACCAGAAAAACCGACAAAAATTAAGTATTTGGTCCATTTCATCCCCTAAATATTAACCGATCTTTACCAACAACAATAGGGGTCTTCATTGGACAGAATCCATCCTACATGCAAAATTTCATGAAGATTGGTCCATAAATGTGGCCTGTATCGTGTTTATAAATTATAATGGAAAGACGAACGGACGGGCACACATCTGTAGGGTATAACAAAATCTACGTCTTTAAAAAATCAACGCCTTTTACAAGCTTTAAAAAAGTATTCTATAAGAAGTACACGCTTCTTGCAGGCCTTAAAAGATATTATTTAAAAATCCACGACTTGCGTGCTTTAGAAATATGCTTCAAAAAATCTTATCGTCTTACAGGGATTGAAAACAATATTTTTAAAAATAAGAAAAAAATCTCAAAAAACATATTCTTTAAAAAATTCACACTTGTCTTGATTTTCTCTTCAAAATTACAAATTTCTCTCGCTGTAATATTACAATGTGTCCAATAAGTTTTTCCTACAGTTTTTTTACTGGTCTCCACTTTTCACACCAAAACAGAACTTCAAAAGAATATAGAAAAGGAGAAAAATTTATGCGTTTGCGATAACATTTTTACTAATTTTCAATGGTATGATATGGTGTTTTGCATGTTACACCAATCTGGTTGGATATGGTTCGACGACTTGGTTCGGTTCGATTTTGGCACATATGTTGGCAAAATAGTGCCATGCAGTTGCTGTTGTTGCTGCCTGGCAAACAAAATGCAGCAGCAGTTTATCTTATGAGCTGACGAAGGCCAATTCGCAGTTCCTCACCAACAAAAAACAAAAACAATAAAAACACAAAATATGGAACCATTGGCATTCACAGAGTTTTTGGGGGTTATGGTTACACTGCTGGTCATAGAGCGATGATCGAGGTGGTGGTTGTGATTGTGGAGTTGGTGGAGGAAGTTACATTTGGCTTGCCGTGACTTAGTTGGGGAGTTAGAAGTTTTTGTTGTTGTTAGCTGCATGAGAATTTGAATCTATATCAAAAAATGTTGTCTGTCGGGTTTTAGCAAATTTTTTATGCAATATTTTCACATGCGTTCTGACAAGCAACAGCAGCATATTGGGAATGAAAACTATAAAAATTCGGAAATTTTGTTGCTTTTTGTTTTCTGGGTTATTCAAAAAAGTCATTGCTGTTGCGTTCTTTTCATTCGAATGGATAGGAGATTAGGAGGATAAGAATGAGAAAAATGAAATAATTTTTCAAAATTCACTATAAGGACTTGTTGACGAAAACTTTTCAAGGATCACATTTGGATCGAACACGACAAGCGTTGATGTTTTAAACGACATTGGATTGGATTTTTAAAGAATATTTTTTCAAGGACCAATATCAGGCGTGGATTTTTAAAGAATATTTTTTCCAAGGACCAATATCAGGCGTGGATTTTTAAAGAATATTTTTTCCAAGGACCAATATCAGGCGTGGATTTTTAAAGAATATTTTTTCCAAGGACCAATATCAGGCGTGGATTTTTAAAGAATATTTTTTCCAAGGACCAATATCAGGCGTGGATTTTTAAAGAATATTTTTTCCAAGGACCAATATCAGGCGTGGATTTTTAAAGAATATTTTTTCCAAGGACCAATATCAGGCGTGGATTTTTAAAGAATATTTTTTCCAAGGACCAATATCAGGCGTGGATTTTTAAAGAATTTTTTTTCCAAGGACCAATATCAGGCGTGGATTTTTAAAGAATAGTTTTTTTAAAGGACCAATATCAGGCGTGGATTTTTAAAGAATATTTTTTAAGGTCGAATACAGGACCGCTAAGGGCGTGGATTTTTAAAGAATATTTTTTAAGGTCGAATACAGGACCACTAAGGGCGTGGATTTTTAAAGAATATTTTTTAAGGTCGAATACAGGACCACTAAGGGCGTGGATTTTTAAAGAATATTTTTTAAGGTCGAATACAGGACCACTAAGGGCGTGGATTTTTAAAGAATATTTTTTAAGGTCGAATACAGGACCACTAAGGGCGTGGATTTTTAAAGAATATTTTTTAAGGTCGAATACAGGACCACTAAGGGCGTGGATTTTTAAAGAATATTTTTTAAGGTCGAATACAGGACCACTAAGGGCGTGGATTTTTAAAGAATATTTTTTAAGGTCGAATACAGGACCACTAAGGGCGTGGATTTTTAAAGAATATTTTTTCCAAGGCCCAATATCAGGCGTGGATTTGTTAAGAATATTTTTTCCAAGGACCAATATCAGGCGTGGATTTTTAAAGAATATTTTTTCCAAGGACCAATATCAGGCGTGGATTTTTAAAGAATATTTTTTCCAAGGACCAATATCAGGCGTGGATTTTTAAAGAATATTTTTTCCAAGGACCAATATCAGGCGTGGATTTTTAAAGAATATTTTTTCCAAGGACCAATATCAGGCATGGATTTTTAAAGATTTTTTTTTTCCAAGGACCAATATCAGGCGTATATTTTCAAAGAATATTTTTTCCAAGGACCAATATCAGGCATGGATTTTTAAAGAATTTTTTTTCCAAGGACCAATATCAGGCGTATATTTTCAAAGAATATTTTTTCCAAGGACCAATATCAGGCATGGATTTTTAAAGAATTTTTTTTCCAAGGACCAATATCAGGCGTATATTTTCAAAGAATATTTTTTCATGGTCGAATACAAGGACCACTAAGAACCTGTATTTTTCAAAGCAACAATTTTAGAGCCTTCGCATACTCTCCCTCCTATCTATGCACATCATTTCAAATTTACTAAATTCTAATACAGATAGTCTATTTTGTTCCTTTTATCTTTTCGATGTTTTTTCTGGCAACAACGACGCCAACGATAAAGAAGAATGAACAACTGAAACGCATATGCAAATGCAGTGGTGGTAGTGAGAGAGTGTATCCGAACCAACAAAAAAAGAAAATTCGCCAAAGTTTTAAGGCGTGAATTTTTTGTTGTTGCTAGTGGAAATTAGCATAAACCAATAAATCTTCCTACCATTCGATACAGATAAAATACAACATTTTATTAGCTCTTGTTATTCGGCTGTTTTAGTTGTTGGTTGCAGTTTTTTTATGGACTTCTCTGGGTTTGTTGTTGTTATTTTCGTTAGCCTGAACGGCAGCAGTGGCAATAGAAACAACTGCATTCTAACATGTGATCGTTTGGAAAATTTACATACGGATATTTGGTTGTTTTTTGCGGAGCTCCTACAAAAAGCCATCTATCTCTGCCATGTGGAAAAAATAAAGGTGGAACAGAATCGAAAAAAAATAATGAAAAGGAAAATTAGGATAAAGTTTAAATTATAATAGATCGATTTAGTTTTTAAATATTTCCTGGTCTAATGATGTGGAGGAGTTAGCAAAGAAGCTAATAACCATCCAAAAATTATGTTTAAATCAGTAAGGAAAGTAGAAAAGTCGGACGGGGCCAACTATATGATACCCTTCACTACTATGGGTATATTAAACAGATGTTATATTAATTTCAGTACGTTTTGTTCCTATCAGACATATATTGGGTCTTTGGTGCGTCATTTACTTAAAATCAATAGTTAGTATATAAGGGAGCTATATCTAAATCTGAACCGATTTTCGCGAAACTTGGCACACATCACTCCAGGCTCAATTCAGTACGTAATCTCGTGCAAATCGAAAGACATAGAGGGACTTTGGTGCACCATTTACTTTAAATCGGACGAAAATATAGATGGGAGCTATATCTAAATCTGAACCGATTTTCGCGAAACTTGGCACACATCACTCCAGGCTCAATTCAGTACGTAATGCCAAAATTTCGTGCAAATCGAAAGATATACAGGGACTTTGGTGCACCATTTACATAAAATCGGACGAAAATATATATGGGAGCTATTATATCTAAATCAGGACCGATTTTCACGAAACTTGGCAGACATTATTCTAGGCTCAATTCAGTACGTTATGCCAAATTTCATGGCAATCGAATGATGTATAGGTACTTTGGTGCACCATTTACATAAAATCGGACGAAAATATATATGGGAGCTGTATCTAAATCTGAACCGATTTTCACGAAACTTGGCAGACATTATTCTAGGCTCAATTCAATACGTTATGCCAAATTTCGTTCAAATCGAGGGATATATAGGGACTTTGGTGCACCATAGCTATATCTAAATCTATACCAATTTTCACGAAATTTAAAACACATCATTCTAGATTCAATTCAGTACGCTAGGCCAAATTTCGTGCAAATCGAAAGATATATAGGGACTTTGGTGCGCCATTTACATAAAATCGGACGAAGCTATATATGGAAGCTATATGTAAATCTGGACCGAAACTTGGCACACGTTACACCAATTTCCCTGCAAATCGAAAGATATAGAGGGACTTTGGTGCGCCATTTATATAATATCGGACGAAAATATATATGGGAGCTGTATCTTAATCTGAATCGATTTTCACGAAACTTGGCATACATCACTCCAGGCTCAATTCAGTACGCTGTGCCAAATTTCGTGCAAATCTAAAGATATATAGGGACTTTGGTGCACCATTTACCTTAAAGATATATAGGGACTTTGCATAAATCGACTCAGAAAAATCCACGCCTGTGGATAGCCCTCCAAAAAATATGTTCAAAAAAATCAACCCCTGTGGATAGCCCTCCAAAAAATATGTTCAAAAAAATCCACGCCTGTGGATGGCCCTCCAAAAAATATGTACAAAAAAAACCAACCCTGTGGATAGCCCTCCAAAAATTATGTTTAAAAAATCCACGCCTGTGGATAGCCCTCCAAAATTGTGTTTAAAAAATCCACGCCTGTGGATAGCCCTCCAAAAATTATGTTTAAAAAATCCACGCATGTGGATAGCCCTCCAAAAATTATGTTTAAAAAATCCACGCCTGTGGATAGCCCTCCAAAAATTATGTTTAAAAAAATCCACGCCTGTGGATAGCCCTCCAAAAATTATGTTTAAAAAATCCATGCCTATCTATAGCCCTCCAAAAATTATGTTTAAAAAATCCACCCCTGTGGATAGCCCTCCAAAAATTATGTTTAAAAAGTCCACACCTGTGGATAGCCCTCCAATAATTATGTTTAAAAAATACACGCCTGTGGATAGCCCTCCAAAAAAATACTTTTAAAAAATCTAGGCCTGTTGATAGTTCTAAAAAATATTTTAGTTTAATACTCCCTCCTTAAGACCATATCCTTTTATGTCCTCTTTAAAGATCCTTGACCATGCCAATAAAAAATTAAAGAAAAACAATTATTCCCAGCAGTTGGACCACAGCGCAAATCCAATTGCAAAACCATAAATTGGACTTAAATCTTTTGTTCGACAACAGACCACAAAAGTAGATGATGCAGATGATGAGTTCGATAATGCTTCGGCTGCCTTTCACCTAAAGAGCGTAAAGCTTAACACACGCTTACAACGTAACGTTTTTATTCTTTGCAGATCGTAAAAAGTAAATAATTATTATTATTAATACAAAATAAAATCTCATCACTTATGGCGGTTGGTTTTTATTATACGCTTGATTTTTATCCTTTGGCAAATGGAAATTGTTGCAAACAATGGAAACGCATACAAACACACGCACACACACATACTACAATAACAATGGAAATGCGTAGAACGGCAACAATAGACGATGAAAAAGAAGGAACTGAAACGCACCATGAAATATGTTTGTAAATGTTTGTAAAGGGGCTTTGTGAAGGGTGAGGGTGGTGGTTGTATTGATGGAAGAGGACGAAGGTGGTCAATGATGGGGGCCACCATTTGATAGGTCACACACATACACACAACAAAGAAATTGAAATTCCCTTTGGATCAATAAAAGCCTGTTAATACAGCATAAAAACGCATAAATCTTAACCGGAATCGATGTGTAGCCAGCGAGGCAACGAACGAACGAATGGACCATAAACCTTGGCCCAAGGAAAAAAGGCACACGACCGACCATAAACAACCCACAAACAAATATGCCACAGACTCCGGTACACAGACACACGCACAGGCCCACATACAGCAACTGCCAGCCAACTCTGATGGATGAAAGAATAATGAAGGAATGAAAGCTGGAAAGAAGCAGAAGAATAAAAATCAGATGGTCATTTGAAGATTGATTTGTTACGCGGCCAGCCACACGACTTTTCACACACAGTCGCCAAATCGAAAAGGCCAGTCGACCAAAGGCAAGGCAAGGGATCAAAAAAGGGGTGTAAGGATGGGAGGCTGTTTCAGCTGCATTCTCACACATAACCCGGATGAGATTCATCGGTCACCGTATTCTTCATATAGTACATATGCTGCACGTCTCGGAAAGAGTGTGTGCGGTATGCCACCGATGGATGGATGCATTTGATTTTGAAAGAAGAAAAAATGAAGGAAATGAGGGCGGCATGAAAAGAAAGCTGGGGTAAACCTCAAAATAATAATAAAGAATTGGCCAACCGGATTAGCCATTAACATGACGTATGAGAGCGAGAATGCTGAACGACAATGGTGCCCCTTGAATGTTCTGAATGCAGAGGGACAAAGACCCTACAACCATTGTTGTACAACATGCACATAATTCTTTGCTTATGGATTATGATAAACAACAACCCACATAGGTTGTTGTTGTTTTTTTGGCATTGTTGTCATTTTGCTGGTGATTGAGTTGATTGCCATTGTTGCAGCCACCACGACAATCACCTCCACCTCCGCAGGATGCATTGTAATCGCTTAAAGGAGACCACGACGACAAAAAATCATAATAATGTTGAGTGACATTTTTATAAAAGACCGGGAAATTTGATACTTTAAGCAAAGAGATAAGAATGCAGAAAATCAGAGAATAACGACAAAACATAAACTATACATACCCTGATTATTGCCACAGACAAGTTTATTTCAAAACGACAGAATACAGCGAAGGGGTCAAGGTGGGAAATGTCAAGGGCTTAAAGAGAAGAGGGCCTTTTTTTATAAAATTGTATCAACATTTTATAAACATATTCTTGGAAAGCTAGCAACAGGCGTGGCTATTTTAAAAATAGTTTTTTTTTGAGGGCTATCATCAGGCGTGGATTTTTTAAAAATATTTTTTGGTGGACTATCATCAGGAGTGGGGGTGGCGTAGGGGATGGTAGATACCAAGCAACAGCTCTGATTGGCTTTAACATGGCGAAGCCCAGGCTTATCTGGATCCCTCTTTTATCTCAATTGTGGATACTGACCTCCCCGAGGAGTTACCTGGGGTAGCTACTTTCATCACCCATAATGATGAAAAAGATAAGAAACAGAAAACCAAACCCAACTAATGTTGACGACCCCAGCAAACGTATAAAGGTCCTCGATCTGCGAATCTGCACTTGGAATGTGCGCACGTTGTACAGAACAGGAGCAGTTTTCGCTTTGGCGGATGTACTCAAGAAGTACAAAGCCGATATTATTGCCTTACAGGAAATGCGATCGATCAGATGATTTTATATACCTTGGTGCCGCCATTTATAGAAAAATACACCTCTGAAAGTCTGAAGAATTGAAGGATTTTTTTTTTACAAACAATACCTATCTATAAAAAGAAGGTCCCCCATTCTTTTCATTATTTTCAATTAAAGGCCTTCTCTGCAGGCCTAAAATTTCTTAATCCATCTCTTTGGGACTGTCAACATTCAGTAGTGAATCAATCTATCATTGCTTTCTTTAGAGAACGGCACAGCACAGAATATATGAAAGAATTTCAAGCATAATTAAATCTATAAACAAACAGCTGCAAATTACAGCAGAAACACACGCCGCATACATACATACACACATACTTTCTTCTTTTTTACATCCTGCCAGTCAATCACATGTAATTTATTAAATTAAAAAGAAAGCTATTGATGATATTGAAGTGATATGGAAATTATTGTTATTATTCAAAATGTCAAATTGGAGATCAATGAACGATAAGAGATTTCACCACAAATCACAATATTGACGACTATAGCTAAAAAAATATAGAAAGTCTGGCATTAAAGAAATGAGGATACTTCCCTGAGGAATTTTTAAAATATGTTTTCAAAGGACTTCAGAAGTGGTGGGGTTTTTAAAATATTTTTTTACATGTTGATGTTGATTTAGGCGTGGGTTTTTTAAAATATTTCTTCAAGGGACATCTGTTGCTCTAGGCGTGGATTTTTTAAAATATTTTTTCAAGGGACTTCTGTTGCTCTAAGCGTGGATTTTTTAAAATATTTTTTCAAGGGACTTCTGTTGCTCTAGGCGTGGATTTTTAAAAATAGTTTTTCAAGGGAATTCTGTTGCTCTAGGCGAGGATTTTTAAAAAAAATTTTCAAGGGACTTCTGTTGCTCTAGGCGTGGATTTTTTTTTAAATATTTTTTCAAAGGCCTTTAGTTGCTCTAGGCGTGGATGTTTTTAAAATATTTTTTCAAAGGCCTTTAGTTGTTCTAGGCGCGGATTTTTTAAAATATTTTTTTCAATGGACTTCTGTTGCTCTATGCTTGGATTTTTTTTTTAATTTTTTCAAGGGACTTCTGTTGCTCTAGGCGTGGATTTTTTAAAATATTTTTTCAAGGGACTTCTGTTGCTCTAGGCGTGGATTTTTTAAAATATTTTTTCAAGGGACTTCTGTTGCTCTAGGCGTGGATTTTTTAAAATATTTTTTCAAGGGACTTCTGTTGCTCTAGGCGTGGATTTTTTAAAATATTTTTTCAAGGGACTTCTGTTGCTCTAGGCGTGGATTTTTTAAAATATTTTTTCAAGGGACTTCTGTTGCTCTAGGCGTGGATTTTTTAAAATATTTTTTCAAGGGACTTCTGTTGCTCTAGGCGTGGATTTTTTAAAATATTTTTTCAAGGGACTTCTGTTGCTCTAGGCGTGGATTTTTTAAAATATTTTTTCAAGGGAC
This sequence comes from Musca vetustissima, assembly GCF_032173495.1. Lineage (NCBI taxonomy): Eukaryota > Metazoa > Arthropoda > Insecta > Diptera > Muscidae > Musca > Musca vetustissima. Next base: position 69,824 of record NW_026882109.1, on the reverse strand, counting down.
TTCTGTTGCTCTAGGCGTGGATTTTTTAAAATACTTTTTTCAAGGGACTTCTGTTGCTCTAGGCGTGGATTTTTTAAAATATTTTTTCAAGGGACTTCTGTTGCTCTAGGCGTGGATTTTTTAAAATATTTTTTCAAGGGACTTCTGTTGCTCTAGGCGTGGATTTTTTAAAATATTTTTTCAAGGGACTTCTGTTGCTCTAGGCGTGGATTTTTTAAAATATTTTTTCAAGGGACTTCTGTTGCTCTAGGCGTGGATTTTTTAAAATATTTTTTCAAGGGACTTCTGTTGCTCTAGGCGTGGATTTTTTAAAATATTTTTTCAAGGGACTTCTGTTGCTCTAAAGGCGTGGATTTTTTAAAATATTTTTTCAAGGGACTTCTGTTGCTCTAGGCATGGATTTTTTAAAATATTTTTTCAAGGGACTTCTGTTGCTCTAGGCATGGATTTTTTAAAATATTTTTTCAAGGGACTTCTGTTACTCTAGGCGTGGATTTTTTAAAATATTTTTTCAAGGGACTTCTGTTGCTCTAGGCGTGGATTTTTTAAAATATTTTTTCAAGGGACTTCTGTTGCTCTAGGCGTGGATTTTTTAAAATATTTTTTCAAGGGACTTCTGTTGCTCTAGGCGTGGATTTTTTAAAATATTTTTTCAAGGGACTTCTGTTGCTCTAGGCGTGGATTTTTTAAAATATTTTTTTCAAGGGACTTCTGTTGCTCGATTTTTTAAAATATTTTTTTCAAGGGACTTCTGTTGCTCTAGGCGTGGATTTTTTAAAATATTTTTTTCAAGGGACTTCTGTTGCTCTAGGCGTGGATTTTTTAAAATATTTTTTTTCAAGGGACTTCTGTTGCTCTAGGCGTGGATTTTTTAAAATATTTTTTTCAAGGGACTTCTGTTTCTCTAGGCGTGGATTTTTTAAAATATTTTTTTCAAGGGACTTCTGTTTCTCTAGGCGTGGATTTTTTAAAATATTTTTTTCAAGGGACTTCTGTTGCTCTTGGCGTGGATTTTTTAAAATATTTTTTCAAGGGACTTCTGTTGCTCTAGACGCGGATTTTTTTAAATATTTTTTCAAGGGACTTCTGTTGCTCTAGGCGTGGATTTTTTTAAATATTTTTTCAAGGGACTTCTGTTGCTCTTGGCGTGGATTTTTTCAAATATTTTTTCAAGGGACTTCTGTTGCTCTAGGCGTGGATTTTTTTAAATATTTTTTCAAGGGACTTCTGTTGCTCTAGGCGTGGATTTTTTTAAATATTTTTTCAAGGGACTTCTGTTGCTCTTGGCGTGGATTTTTTTCAAATATTTTTTCAAGGGACTTCTGTTGCTCTAGGCGTGGATTTTTTTAAATATTTTTTCAAGGGACTTCTGTTGCTCTAGGCGTGGATTTTTTTAAATATTTTTTCAAGGGACTTCTGTTGCTCTTGGCGTGGATTTTTTTAAATATTTTTTCAAGGGAATTCTGTTGCTCTTGGCGTGGATTTTTTCAAATATTTTTTCAAGGGACTTCTGTTGCTCTAGGCGTGGATTTTTTTAAATATTTTTTCAAGGGACTTCTGTTGCTCTAGGCGTGGATTTTTTTAAATATTTTTTCAAGGGACTTCTGTTGCTCTTGGCGTGGATTTTTTTAAATATTTTTTCAAGGGACTTCTGTTGCTCTTGGCGTGGATTTTTTTAAATATTTTTTCAAGGGACTTCTGTTGCTCTAGGCGTGGATTTTTTTAAATATTTTTTCAAGGGACTTCTGTTGCTCTAGGCGTGGATTTTTTTAAATATTTTTTCAAGGGACTTCTGTTGCTCTAGGCGTGGATTTTTTTAAATATTTTTTCAAGGGACTTCTGTTGCTCTAGGCGTGGATTTTTTTAAATATTTTTTCAAGGGACTTCTGTTGCTCTAGGCGTGGATTTTTTTAAATATTTTTTCAAGGGACTTCTGTTGCTCTAGGCGTGGATTTTTTTAAATATTTTTTCAAGGGACTTCTGTTGCTCTAGGCGTGGATTTTTTTAAATATTTTTTCAAGGGACTTCTGTTGCTCTAGGCGTGGATTTTTTTAAATATTTTTTCAAGGGACTTCTGTTGCTCTAGGCGTGGATTTTTTTAAATATTTTTTCAAAGGCTCCATGACCCCAAGACGGATTTTTTATATGTTTTAGAACATTAAATATAAATTAATTGAATTTAATTAAATTTGACCTACTTACGGTAATTTTTCGAAGTTAAGAGAAGTACCTTACCTGAAAGTAAAGAAAAAATAAATATTTTAATGTGGAACGTACACTTTTTACTGTAGGCTTATTCTATTTGAAATGCAAATATCATCCTCGCCTTACGTCTCCTTTTCAAGTTAACAATTCTCCCCATTAAAATCTGCAACCAAATAGAATCACGATAAACACAAAATACAATTCTATTACCGGCTATGAACACTAACATGGTTAATTTAGCTGCCACCCACCTCTTCGTTCATGAAACGATTCCATTTTCGATGTTTTTGTTGTTGTTCTTCCACTTTTGGAAAGGCCTGGGGGCAGCGCTTAGTGACCATTATGAGATCAGTTAGGCATTTTGTAAAATGTCTCTTAAATTGTGTTGTAATCACCCCAACAACAACGGCTACAACATCAAGCAACAACCTACATTACCATTGATGCTGCAATGAACAACAAGCCGCAACATTTCAGAACCACCAACGAAACGCAAAACGGAATTCCCGCTTTGGCCATTTCCAAACAAGCAATGCGTTCGTTCTATAGAACATCAGAATTTTGTTTTTGGTGTTTGTCGCGGAAAAAAAATTTTCGCAGCACAATGCTGTCCAATAAAATGACTGACAAGAAGGCGTCCTCTATGCCATGTAATATGGAATTACATGGCATGAATGTAGGGAAAACAAAAACTGCGTAACTTCCTAACCTCCATCTCCATCACCACCATCAGGACGGGTAGGAGAATCTTTCTGTGTGTTTCAAGTGTATGTTTATTCTTTTGGGGAGAGAGTAGAGCGAGAGGTGGGTGAAAGGAGATGAGGGGACTTTAAGCTGTTGAATAAGTTACACTCAACCAAACAAAAACAACAATAGAAACAACAACAATAATAAAGTTTCTAATATTGCATATATATTTTGTTTGCATAGAAGCTCCTAGGCTTTATTCAACTCGTACTGGTTATGAGAGTGTCTCTGAATGTTTGTATGTGTCTGTTTTTAAGAGGAGTTTGTTTGCATTTATATTTTTCATCGTCCTCCACCTCTGCATAGCTACTCTACTGGAGTATCATGAATTGGCATACAAGGTTATCCAATAAGACATGGATTTTTTAAAGAACATTTTTTCGGGGCCTGTAAGAGGCGTAGATTTTGTCAAAGAATATTTTTTCATGGCCTACAATAGGTGTGGGGGTAGCGTAGGGGATGATAGATTCCCAGGAACGGCTTTGATTGACTTTAACATGGCAAAGTCCAGGCTTATCTTGGCCCCTCATTCATGTCAATTGTTGACATGAACCTCCCCGCGATGCCATGCCACCTGGGGTAGCTATTTTCATCACCATAAGAACTATAAAAAATGGGTTGAGGCGTCGGGTTAGTTGCTCACTCTCGGAAAACCCTACCTACTATGAAAAAGCAAAGAAAAAGAAAACCAAACCCCCCTAATGTTGACGACCCCCGTAAACATATAAAGTACCACGAATGTGCGCACGTTGTACAGAACAGACGCAGTTCTCGCTTTGGCGGATGTACTCGAGAAGTACAATGCCGATATTATTGCCTTACAATAAATGCGATGAAACGGGACTGGCGTAAGTAAATCCTGTATTATAGCTGCCATGAAACGAGACATGAATTTGGCTGCGGGTTTATGTTTAACAGGAGAATAAAAGACCTCGTCTCCAGATTCACTCCAGTAGATGAGCGAATAGCTATAATCCGTATAAAAGCCAGGTTCTTCTACATCAGTCTCATTTGCGTCCATGCTCCGACCAAAGATAAAGATGAACAGACCATAGACATTGGACCGTTGCCCTGGCCATGACATTAAAATTCTGCTAGGAGATTTTAATGCAAAAATTGGAAGGGAAAATATCTTTGGCCTCACCGTCGGAAAATTCAGCCTTCATGAAGAAACATCCGACAACGGCATGAGGTTGATTGACTTTGCGGCAGCAAAAAAGGAAATAGTTAGTAGCACCAGATTCAAGCATCTCGATATACACAAGGCCATTGGATTTCTCCCGATCGAATAAAGAGAAATCAAATCGATCATGTTGTGATAGACGGATGGCATTCATCCAGTGTTTTAGACGTCCGATCGATCCGAGTAGCAAATATCGATTCGGAACATTACCAGCCATTACCGCCTTAATGTAGCAGCAAAGGTGCGATCTAATGTAACACGGAAATTTGTAGCAACATGTAATGTGATGGAGAACTATCGCGAGGAAAGTAGAGAGGAGAAACGTATTTTCAGAAAAAAGAACAAGAAAAACGTGAACGTTAGCAAATCGAGAGGTACAGGAGTCAGAATGAAGTCCGAAAATTCTACAAACGGGTAAAATACCAAACCAAAGGCTTTGGTGCAGGCACATCCTCCTGTGGAGATGAAAAAGGAAACCCGGTGACAGATACATACATCGTGCTGAGGATTTAGAAGGAGCATTTTGAAAAACTTCTGGTATCAAATAGTAGCGGTGAAGAAGATACCCAAGAATCAATAATATATGACGGTATAGAGTGTATACCACCTAGCCAAGATGAAGGCAGAATAGCAATCAATCGGCTGAAGAATAATAAAGCAGCAGGTGCTGATGGGTTACACACCGAACTGTTAAAGACTGGTGGTCAGATGCTGGTAAGGAGCATGCATCAGCTGATAAGTACAATTTGGCTCGAAGAATGCATGCGCAATGATTGGAACCTTAGCATCCAGTGTCCCGCGCACAAAAAGGGAGACAAGACGATATGTGCCAACTATAAAGGACTAAGTCTCCTACCCATCGTATATAAAGTGCTATGCCGCGTGCTGTGTGAACGACTGAAGTCAATGGTCAATGACATTATTGGACCATACCAATGCGGCTTCAGACCTGATAAATCCTGGAAAAGACCCGCGAAAAACACATAGACACATACCACCTATTCGTCGACTATAAAGCCGCATTCGACAGCCCTATCCGTTCAGAGGTGTTTAGAGCCATGTCTACGTTCGGCATTCCTGTAAAATTAATACGGATATGCAGGATAACTCCAAATGACACAAGGTCAGCAGTTAAAGTCGGAAAGGATCTATCGAAGCCCTTCAATACCGAACGAGGATTCAGACAAGGTGATAGTTTGTCGTGTGACCTTTTTAACATCCTGCTGGAAAAAGTCATACAAGAGGCAAAAGTGAAAAGAAATGGCAATCTGTACACCAAAAAACACATGTCACTCGCCTACAGCGATGACATCGATATAATGGGTCGCACATTGTGAGCGGTAACAACCACCTTTGAACAAATTGAGAATGAGTCTGCCAAAGTGGGTCTGCCAGTAAACGGCGAGAAGGCCAAGCTGATGGTATCAACGCTCAAGACGTCCAGTAGACTCGGACCAACAGTGGAACTTGAGAACTACAGCTACGAGGTAGGTAAGTATTTTATATACCTTGGTACCGCCATAAATAAAGCGAATGACATTAGTTTTAAAAATTCGGAGAAGGATTGTGATGGCCAACAGATGCTACTATGATCTAAGCAAGCAGTTTAGAAACAAGGCCACCTCTCCCCAGACCAAATTCACACTCTCCAAGACGCTGATACTACACGTGCTTTTATATGGATCGGAAACATGGTTACTTGCGCAAGCAGATGAGGCAGCTCTTGGGGTGTTTGAAAGGAAATTTCTCCGAAAGATCTATGGGCCGATTTGCGTTGACGGTGAATATCGCCGTCGAATGAACCATGAGTTGTACCAGCTATTCTCGGACAACGTCATTGTTACACGCATTGACCTGCAGCGACTACGTTGGCAAGGTCATGTTGTGAGAATGGATGAAGATGCCCCAGCCCAGAAGGCATATAAAAGCGAACCAGCTGGTGGTCCATGCAGAATGGGAAGGCCGCGAATAAGATGGAAGGATCAAGTGGAAGAAAAAATTGCCGAATATAGTCTTTCAAATTGGAAAAACTGCTCTGTTTATGGAACGAAAGTTCTGCCACAAGCCAGCTGAGTAAGGATTTAAAAAAAAATATATTTTTCTAAGGCGTGGATTTTTTAAAGAATATTTTTTTCAGCCATGGAGAATATTTCCCAGGCCTTTGACAAAATAGCAGCTCTTTTTGTAACACCCTTTAGTTGAATAGAGTAACAGATCCAATATATGCAGCGACAGGAATAGCAACGCTAGAAAAACTAACATCAACTGCAACCAATGATTGCACAAAATAACAACAACAAAGCGTGTTGATGCATACAACGACTCTGGCAAAACAATTTACATACGAAAACAACTAAAATAACGACAACAGGAGGACGGGAGAAGAACAGCACAACACCACATAAAACGATCAAATAATAAACAAAATACAACAACAACGGCAACAACGGCAACAACATCAGCAACAGACATTGGGCAACAACTAGGAGGACGATGATGGCAATGGCAATGAATGGCATCGCTAACACCAACCATGAGTCGCAAAAACAACAACAATCCCAGCAACAACTAGGCGGCATAAATGATGCCAACAACTGATTGTGACGTGAAATAAGCCGTAATGATAAAGTATGATAGCGACGACAACGAGCAATGGTAACCAAATCCAATGCTCCGCAGACAGACGGCAGGACGGACGGACGGACAGACAGGCAGTGAGTATCAAACGCACAAACTAACATCAACAACAACAACATTGGTAGAGATCCCTGATGCTGTTGCTGCTGCAACACACTATCTGAGAATGCTGTGCAATGCTGTTATTGTTGCAGCTTTACGATGGCGTTGATATAGAAGGGATATGCGCACACACATACTCATAATAGAAAAAATATCATATTTTTCGGTTTTGAATATTTTTATGCGAACAAACATAAAACAAATGCCATATCGGATTTTGAGAACAGTGGTGAAAATCTGTAGGACTTATAGGTTATATCAAAAACAACCGTAGGTCCCTGAGGAATGAGGAAACTCCAAAAAATATTATTTTAAAAATCCACGCCTCTTATAGTCCTCGAAAAAATATTATTTTAAAAATCCACGCCTCTTATAGTCCTCGAAAAAATATTATTTTAAAAATCCACGCCTCTTATAGTCCTCGAAAAAATATTATTTTAAAAATCCACGCCTCTTATAGTCCTCGAAAAAATATTATTTTAAAAATCCACGCCTCTTATAGTCCTCGAAAAAATATTATTTTAAAAATCCACGCCTCTTATAGTCCTCGAAAAAATATTCTTTAAAAAATTCACGCCACTTATAGTCCTCGAAAAAATATTCTTGAAAAAATATTGTTTTAAAAAATACGCCTCTTATAGTCCTTATTTTAAAAATCCACGCCTCTTATAGTCCTCGAAAAAATATTATTTTAAAAATCCACGCCTCTTATAGTCCTCGAAAAAATATTATTTAAAAATCCACGCCTCTTATAGTCCTCGAAAAAATATTATTTTAAAAATCCACGCCTCTTATAGTCCTCGAAAAAATATTATTTTACAAATCCACGCCTCTTATAGTCCTCGGAAAAATATTACTTTAAAAATCCACGCCTCTTATAGTCCTCGAAAAAATATTATTTTAAAAATCCACGCCTCTTATAGTCCTCGAAAAAATATTCTTTTAAAAATCCACGCCTCTTATAGTCCTCGAAAAAATATTGTTTTAAAAATCCATGCCTCTTATAGTCCTCGAAAAAATATTATTTTAAAAATCCACGCTTCTTATAGTCCTCGAAAAAATATTATTTTAAAAATCCACGCCTCTTATAGTCCTCGAAAAAATATTCTTTAAAAAATCCACACCTCTTATAGTTTTCGAAAAAATATTCTTTTAAAAATCCACGCCTTGTGTTGGTCCTTGCAAAAAATTATTTTCTAACCACTGTGCAACAATAAAGATGATGTTATTGCCGCTATATTGCTGTTGATTATGACCATGATAGTGACACAAACATGCATAAATATTATGTGGCTAAATACACAAGCTAGCGAGCACACACACACATACCTGCACACATCTAGGCATAGACGTTCTTTCACTTGACACTTGTAAATGTATAATAGGAATGGGAGGGATCTGCTGCACACAAGTTCATGTAGCATATATCATATGGCGGATTTTTTTCTATAAACGAAAATGCACTATAAAAATAAAAGAAAACGCTCAAGTGTATCTGTGTTTGAAGTGAATTGAGAAAAAAGCCTAAGGCCAACAAAAAAATGTATTAGTCCAAAAACGTAGCAGCTGACAATCACACAGAGAAAAAGAAGAAAAAATGGATTTAAGAATTCTACTGCACCAATGCTTTGTTTTTTTGAGACGCTATTGCCGTCAGTGGACTTCAAAAAATATTGCAACAACAATAAAATAATGCAACATACAACTCACACCAGGCACTTTTGAGCAGATAAACTGAAGAACAAAACCACAACATGTAGATATGGTCAAAACTATCTACGACAATGCAAGTTGAATTTTTGCGGAAATGTGAAGAAGGCCAAACGACATGAACACGACATAAATGGTAGTTTATGTAATGCGGGTTGTAGTTCTTGTTTTAAAAAATAAAATCACATTTTTGAGTAAAATTAAAAATAAAAAAAGAAAAATATTTTCTTAAATAAATAAAATAAATAAAGAACATCAACCCCTTGTCTTAATATATGATTGAAAATTGAAGCCTTGCCCAAGGCCTTAAAAACTATTCTTTAGAAAATCCTCGCCTTGTCCAAGGTCTTGAAAACTATTCTTTAGAAAATCCACGCCTTGTCCAAGGCCTTGAAAACTATTCTTTAGAAAATCCACGCCTTGTCCAAGGCCTTGAAAACTATTCTATTGAAAAAATATTCTTTAAAAAATCCACGCCTTTTCCAAGGCTTTGAAAAAATATTCTTTAAAAAATCCACGCCTTTTCCAAGGCTTTGAAAAAATATTCTTTAAAAAATCCACGCCTTTTCCAAGGCTTTGAAAAAATATTCTTTAAAAAATCCACGCCTTTTCCAAGGCTTTGAAAAAATATTCTTTAAAAAATCCACGCCTTTTCCAAGGCTTTGAAAAAATATTCTTTAAAAAATCCACGCCTTTTCCAAGGCTTTGAAAAAATATTCTTTAAAAAATCCACGCCTTTTCCAAGGCTTTGAAAAAATATTCTTTAAAAAATCCACGCCTTTTCCAAGGCTTTGAAAAAATATTCTTTAAAAAATCCACGCCTTTTCCAAGGCTTTGAAAAAATATTCTTTAAAAAATCCACGCCTTTTCCAAGGCTTTGAAAAAATATTCTTTAAAAAATCCACGCCTTTTCCAAGGCTTTGAAAAAATATTCTTTAAAAAATCCACGCCTTTTCCAAGGCTTTGAAAAAATATTCTTTAAAAAATCCACGCCTTTTCCAAGGCTTTGAAAAAATATTCTTTAAAAAATCCACGCCTTTTCCAAGGCTTTGAAAAAATATTCTATAAAAAATCCATGCCTTTTCCAAGGCTTTGAAAAAATATTCTTTAAAAAATCCACGCCTTTTCCAAGGCTTTGGAAAAATATTCTTTAAAAAATTCACGCCTTTTCCAAGGCTTTGAAAAAATATTCTTTAAAAAATTCACGCCTTTTCCAAGGCTTTGAAAAAATATTCTTCAAAAAATCCACGCCTTTTCCAAGGCTTTGAAAAAATATTCTTTAAAAAATCCACGCCTTTTCCGAGGCTTTGAAAAAATATTCTTTAAAAAATCTACGCCTTTTCCGAGGCACTGATGAATATTCTTTAAAAAATCCACGCCGTGTAAGGATCCTTTTCAAAAATATTCTTTAAAAAATCCACGCCTTGTGTGGATCCTTTTCAAAAATATTCTGGATTTTTAGAGAATAATTTTTCAAGAATCCACTCAAAGCACGGATTTTTTAAATAATACTTTTTCAAGGATCCACACATGGTGTGGCTTTTTAAAGAATATTGTTCTAAGGACCTATACAAGGACTAGATTTTTTAAAGGATATTTTTCTAAGGACCGTGGATTTTTTAAAGAATATTTTTCTATGGACCCATACAAGGCGTGGATTTTTTAAAGAATATTTTCTAAGGGCCCATACAAGGCGAGGATTTTTTAACCACACCATGTGTGGATCCTTGAAAATGTATTATTTAAGAAATCCGCGCTTTGAGTGGATTCTTGAAAAATTATTCTCTAAAAATCCACGCTTATATAGGTCCCTGAAAAAATGTTCTTTAAAAATTCACTCCTATATTGGTCCTTGAGATAGTGTTCTGTAAAAAGTATTCCTTAAATATAGGCTGTGTATTCTTTCAATATGCAGAGATTCTCTATTTCTTATTTTCATTTTTTGTCTCATCTTCATGATTAAAATATAGAAGGAGTCTATTGATATCCTTTGAGCTACATTTGCAGCGAAATCCTCTTAATACCAACCAATAACTCTACACAAGTAGGAAACAAATCCAGAGACATAGTTGTTTCCCCCCGACAGTAATCTGCAGCAAAGACTATACTGGGCACAATGTGTGCGACATGAACATATGCTTGTGTCCGTAGGCATACCGGGATGTAGTAAACTTGGCGGAAGAATGCCTGGTATTCAAACATGGCAAACGAAGTAGTCAGATACATAAAACAAACAACCGAACATTGCAAGAGGAGGAATAATTCTGGGATTTATAGAATATTGTTTATGCTCTGCCGCGTCTATTTCACTTCACTGCATCGTTGCATTCGTGCACACGCTAAACCCTAGAACTAAAGCAATTTCTAATGCGTTTAGGAGAGTGGGAGGGGCAACGAGGGGGCGGCTGGCTGGATGGAGCAGCAGCGATGCATTGAAGTGCACATAATGCTTTAGTGTTTAAAGATGTATTTGTTGTTGTTGTTAATAGTTCATAAGAGACAGTTAGTTGGTTGGCCGGTAGAGGAGTACTTGTAAAGTGTTCGGATTTTCTATTTTTTCGCCTTGCCTACACTTGGATTTTGTTTTTATGTTATCGTTCCTACTATCAACTCGTCGAACAAATATGTTCCTAGGGTATTGGCAGAAAATATTCACTCTCTCTTCATATATCTGTATTAGATTCCTTATAAGGATATCGAAGAAAAAACTCCAAGCCTTCTGGCAAATACAACTACAACGATGGCTGACAGTTGATAACATAACTAATGCTCTAGGGATCGACACACACACACACCGAATGAATAAAACAGCTCAACTCAAACGGAAAAATACAACAAAAAGAAAAATGCAGGCATTTGCCGTAAACTTCTAAGCCTATCGGGATATGGCTTTAATCTTAAATTTCAAGGGTTTAGATTCTGTGAATTCATATTTGTAGGGTTAATTTAATTCGATTCGAATTCATACGAGGCGTGGATTTTTTTAAGGAATATTTTTTCAAGCATCCATACAAGGCGTGGATTTTTTAAAGAATATTTTTTCTGGGATTCATACAAGGCATGGATTTTTTAAAGAATATTTTTTTAAGGAATCATACAAGGCGTGGATTTTTTAAAGAATATTTTTTCAGGGATTCATACAAGGCATGGATTTTTTAAAGAATATTTTTTCATGGATTCATACAAGGCTAATTTTAAAGAATATTTTCGAAGAGGACCAATACAAGGCGTGGATTTTTTAAAGAATATTTTCGAAGAGGACCAATACAAGGCGTGGATTTTTTAAAGAATATTTTCGAAGAGGACCAATACAAGGCGTGGATTTTTTAAAGAATATTTTCGAAGAGGACCAATACAAGGCGTGGATTTTTTAAAGAATATTTTACAAGGCGTGGATTTTTTAAAGAATATTTTCGATACAAGGCGTGGATTTTTTAAAGAATATTTTCGAAGAGGACCAATACAAGGCGTGGATTTTTTAAAGAATATTTTCGAAGAGGACCAATACAAGGCGTGGATTTTTTAAAGAATATTTTCGAAGAGGACCAATACAAGGCGTGGATTTTTTAAAGAATATTTTTTAAAGAATATTTTCGAAGAGTACCAATACAAGGCGTGGATTTTTTAAAGAATATTTTCGAAGAGGACCAATACAAGGCGTGGATTTTTTAAAGAATATTTTCGAAGAGGACCAATACAAGGCGTGGATTTTTTAAAGAATATTTTCGAAGAGGACCAATACAAGGCGTGGATTTTTTAAAGAATATTTTCGAAGAGGACCAATACAAGGCGTGGATTTTTTAAAGAATATTTTCGAATATTTTCGAGAGACCAATACAAGGCGTGGATTTTTTAAAGAATATTTTCGAAGAGGACCAATACAAGGCGTGGATTTTTTAAAGAATATTTTCGAAGAGGACCAATACAAGGCGTGGATTTTTTAAAGAATATTTTCATAAATGGATTTTTTACCCCAATACAAGGCGTGGATTTTTTAAAGAATATTTTCGAAGAGGACCAATACAAGGCGTGGATTTTTTAAAGAATATTTTCGAAGAGGACCAATACAAGGTGGATTTTTTAAAGAATTTTTCGAAGAGGACCAATACTGGATTATATCTTCACTTAGAATATTTCATATTAAGAAAAACTCTCAAAATACAATTAGCATATGGAAAACAAACGATATGTTCTTATTCTACTTTTAGTACAATCAATTAATTTAGATAAGCATGTTAAAATGTTGTCCAAACCAAATCATAAATAATCCAGCCTTAGACAATTTCAGTACATCAATTAATTTCTGTTATGGCCAAAAACATCTAATCCAGCTTTAACAATTTCAGCCAACCATCTAGGCAACTAGTCCCCATTCACAGGCAGTTTCGCAACAACAATGTGGCGCACAAGGTTGCAAAAACGATCGCAGCAACATCCTGTAATTGAAAATGAAGACAGTGTCTAGACGAGTTGGCTGGCTGGGAGGTGAGGCGCTGGTGGCGGTGTACCACAACGGAACACAACGCAATTTTAAATGCCTAATGAATACATTTAGACGAAGTAATGGACAGAGAACAACTATCCAAGCGACAAAACACATTCTCAAAACCTAGCAACAACAACAACAACAGCGACAGCAGCAAGAAAATTCTATCAGGTCGAGCGTTGATGATTATAATGAAAATAAAGTGGAAAAAAAGCTGCCGACTTGTCGTATTGATGATGACAAAAGCAACAACAAGAACAACAACCATCGAATTATATGAATTTTCATGTCGTGTGAAAGGAATTTGAAACCATTAACGATGTTAACTAAAGTCAGAGATAAAAGTTTGTATTCGAACATGGTTTGTGTTCGGAGTCAAAGAATTCCAATCCAACAAAAGATAAATTCTTTTAAATTATGTATTTTGATTTGCTGGCCAGATAATAGACTTCGATTGGTATTTAAATATTAAAAAAAATAATAATAATAATAAATGAAGTCGATGATCAATAACTAATATCCTGTTCATAAGGTGCCATAATAAAGGTTTTAGGAGATGATGGTCATTAGTAGATATTTTTTTCTCATGATTCGTAATTGAGGATTTTTTACCAGCGTGGATTTTGCTTATTTTAGGAGACCTATCATAACCGTGGATTTATTAAAAATTATTTTTTCGGGGTCTTTTAAGGCGTAGATTTATTAAAAATTATTTTTTCGGGGTCTTTTAAGGCGTGGATTTATTAAAAATTATTTTAGGAGAAATATCATAAGCGTGGATTTATTAAAAATTATTTTAGGAGACCTATCATAAGCGTGAATTTATTAGAAATTATTTTAGGAGACCTATAATAAGCGTGGATTTTTTTAAAATTTTTTTAGGAGACCTATCATAAGCGTGAATTTATTAAAAATTATTTTAGGAGACCTATAATAAGCGTGGATTTTTTTAAAATTTTTTTAGGAGACCTATCATAAGCGTGGATTTATATAGTCCTTATTTAACTGCCTTTCCGTTGTTAATTCTCCAACTTCTACTGAAGTTATTACTTCGATGTCAGTCGCTTCTTCGGTTGTTGCATTTTGTCCTTTTTTAATAAGAAATAAAAAAGAGTAGCAAAGTATTTTTACGGTCTATAAAGAAGAACATGCATCATAAAATTCTGGCGAACGTGGCAGCTCGTATGGCAGTCAGGCCGACAGAATGCCAGAAATGTTGATAGTTTTGTTTTAAAATGGATCTAGTTTCGTTAATGATGTCCGTCTGTTCGTTCGTCCCCCAATAGCTCGCTTTCGATGCTGTTGTTACAGTCTGTGCTGTTTTTCTGATGACATTGCTGACCACTTCGTTCTTTCAACTGGCTTTTTCTTGAAAAAAAAAACTCCAAAGAGATAATCATCTACAAAATGTTTGATATGTTTGTATTTATGGCAACACTTAGCTATTTTTTCGGTTTTTGCCAGGAATTGTGACTATATTTTTTGTCATCCACTTCATTTCATTTCGTGGCCATTTAGGGTCCAAAAACAGCAACCGCAGCACCATTAGTATCTGGTGTTGGCTGGACGGCCGACCGACCGGCAGGCCACAAGCCTTTATGATGCTGTTCGCTGCTCGCTATATTGTCCGTGTAATACATCAATGTTCTGTTTGAACAAACTGCTGCTAGTTGTTGTCTCGTGGTTGTCTCCATGTCGTCATTTGAAAGTGCCACAAAAAGTGCAGGAAAAAACATTTGCTTAAATGTTCGTTCTAAACATATTTAGAGTTAATTTTCTCTTTAAACATAATCATCGTCCCCAGCCACTTGCCACTGCAGGAAGGCAAACGACCAACCGATGAACATTTGTGCAAAGTGTTAAAAAATCTATGGCATGTTGCAGTCTATACACCTCGGGACAGATCGTGATAAGCCTACAAAACAACATCATTCGATCGAGATCAATACCATGACATCGCAATCGAAAACAACAACCAGGCATTGCAGGTTGGATAGCCATTCTACGCCATTCAACCATTCTAACTGACCATGTCGGAATGTTACTTTTGGTAAGGCAGAAAATGAATCGAGCTAAGGTAAGAATTGTTTAATAACCTCTATTAAGGATGGGCATTTCTGAGTATGAAATATTTAGAAAAATTCAGTCTTGTTATGGGTCGCTTAAGACAGGTCTCCAAAAAGCTTTAAAAGGAATCCTAAAGTAATTTTTACTAAAACCACGCCTATGATAGGTCTCCTAAAGTAATTTTTACTAAAACCACGCCTATGATAGGTCTCCTAAAGTAATTTTTACTAAATCCACGCCTATGATAGGTCTCCTAAAGTAATTTTTACTAAAACCACGCCAATGATAGGTCTCCTAAAGTAATTTTTACTAAAACCACGCCTATGATAGGTCTCCTAAAGTATTTTTTACTAAATCCACGCCTATGATAGGTCTCCTAAAGTAATTTTTACTAAAACCACGCCTATGATAGGTCTCCTAAAGTAATTTTTACTAAATCCACGCCTATGATAGGTCTCCTAAAGTAACTTTTGCTAAATCCACGCCTATGATAGGTCTCCTAAATTAATTTTTACAAAATCCACGCCTATGATAGGTCTCCTAAAGTAATTTTTACTAAATCCACGCCTATGATAGGTCTCCTAAAGTAATTTTTACTAAATCCACGCCTATGATAGGTCTCCTAAAGTAATTTTTACTAAAACCACGCCTATGATAGGTCTCCTAAAGTAATTTTTACTAAATCCACGCCTATGATAGGTCTCCTAAATTAATTTTTACTAAATCCACGCCTATGATAGGTCTCCTAAAGTAATTTTTACAAAATCCACGCCTATGATAGGTCTCCTAAAGTAATTTTTACTAAATCCACGCCTATGATAGGTCTCCTAAAATAATTTTTAATAAATCCACGCCTATGATTGGTCTCCTAAAGTAATTTTTACTAAAACCACGCCTGTGATAGGTCTCCTAAATTAATTTTTACTAAATCCACGCCTATGATAGGTCTCCTAAAGTAATTTTTACTAAATCCACGCCTATGATAGGTCTCCTAAAGTAATTTTTACTAAATCCACGCCTATGATAGGTCTCCTAAAGTAATTTTTACTAAATCCACGCCTATGATAGGTCTCCTAAAGTAATTTTTACTAAATCCACGCCTATGATAGGTCTCCTAAAGTAATTTTACTAAATCCACGCCTATGATAGGTCTCCTAAAGTAATTTTTACTAAATCCACGCCTATGATAGGTCTCCTAAAGTAATTTTTACAAAATCCACGCCTATGATAGGTCTCCCAAAGTAATTTTTACTAAATCCACGCCTATGATAGGTCTCCCAAAGTAATTTTTAATAAATCCACGCCTATGATAGATAGGTCTTCTAGAAAGTATATTTAATCTTTTTTTAGCCAAAAATCATCGCTTAGGAGAGACCTACAAAAAATTATAGACAGTATTGTTTTAATATTTATCGAATATCCACCTATAGATGACATACCAATAGTCTTCTTTCTATCGATGAAAGTAAATCGAAGGTTCAGAATTCCACTTTAACAGGTCAAACGATTAAAGGCTTTTGTAGTTCATATAAAGCCGACATTCATTGTTTTTTTTCAATGCAACCCACCAATCTGATTTTGCAACAACGGCAACAACTCAGTGTAACAGTGCCGAGAACTTTTCATCGGTTACCACCTCCCTTGGTATATCTCTGTGTGTTCTTGTCCGACAGAAATAAACCACAAAACAAAAGTGACCCGTTGTTTCATGGCCAGTTGCGAGAGATGCTTCTCTTTGGTTCGGCATGTAGCACAGAAGATAAAGATGCAACATGATTTTGCGGCTAAATAATGGATTTCATGTTTCCCCTCCTGCCTAGATGTTTCGCCCCACTTGATATTGTTGTAGTTGTTATAAACACACACACACAAAACATTATCATCATGAGCATCATCATCGTCGTCGTACAACCACAATTGCCAAAACTTCATAATGCCATATAGCCGTTTCATTTCACTCGGTGTACATGCTTCTTCGTCTTCTTCAACTTCGTCCCTTTGTTGTATTTAAATCCTCTGCGGTTTATTACATTTCCCTTTGGCGGAAAGTAGTGCCAGCCAGTATCACACTGCCACATCCCTCCCTACTCCACCCCTTCGCGAAATAAAGTATTTCTTCCTTTGCGCTTAAAGCTTGCTTTTTAGCCGCCTTGTGCAATGCGCTTACCAGCGCGTTAGCAGTCAAACCACTTTTGCGATACAACCAACCGACCAGCCAGCGTGTTGTGTTGAATGGTATGATTTTGCTGCGTAGATTGTCTCTTGGGTAGGGATTTCTTTGGCAAAAGAGGATAACGCACATAAGACAACCATCCGGGAAAGTAAGCAAGTAAGGTGGACAGATGATGAGATGGCGGTAACGGCGTTAGTGATGATAGTGTGACAAAGCAAACGGCGAAAACGAACAACGAAGACTAAGAGGAAAATAACATTGGCTTTAGTGTAAAATAATAGTGAGATAATAATCCATAGTCGTAACACTCTACAGTTCAGCTAAAGAACAGGAATATGGATACAGTGGGGTGTGTATTGGTGAGTAGGACGGTAAGAAGGACGTGGCATAAATCCCCTTTGGTTTAAAAGATTCAAAAGTTTGTTTCTTTCTCGTATTTGCAAGTGTATCAGAAAGTGGAGAGGGTGGATTGAATGAACATTAACATAAAGCTTTGGCAAATTTATTTTTTCAGGCGTGGTAAGGTAAGGCGTGGATTTTCTTAAAATATTATTTCAATGCCTAGGGAAGGTGTGGATTATCTTAAAATGTTATTTCAATGTCAAGGGAAGTCGTGGGGGTGGCGTAGGGGATGATAGATAACAAGCAACGGCTCTGATTGGCTTTAACATGGCGAAGTCCAGGATTATCTTGGTCCATCCTTCATCTCAATTGTGGACACTGACCTCCCCGTGGTGCCACCTGGGGAGCTATTTTCATCACCCGATAAAATAGTGAGCTAATAGTGCCGCGAGTTCAACCATAAGAACTATAAAAAAATGGGTTAAGGCGTCGGGTTAGTTGCCCACTCTCGGAAAACCGAACCTACTATGAAAAAGCAAAGAAAAAGAAAACCAAACCCCCCTAAAGTTGACGACCCCCGCAAACGTATAAAGGACCACGATCTGCGAATATGCACTTGGAATGTGCGTACATTGTACAGAACAGGCGCAGTGTTCGTTTTGGCGGATGTAATCAAAAGGTACAAAGTTGATATTATTGTCTTACAGGAAATGCGATTGAAAGGGACTGGCGTAAGTAAATCTGATGATTACGCCCTGTATTATAGCTGCCATGAAACGAGGCATGAATTTGGCTGCGGATTTATGGTTAACAGGAGAAAAAAGACCTCGTCACCAGATTCACTCCAGTAGATGAGCAAATTTCTATAATCCGTATAAAAGCGAAGTTCTTCTACATCAGTCTCACTTGCTAGGAGATTTTAATGCAAAAATCGGAAGGGAAAATATCTTTGGCCCCACCGTCGGAAAATTCAGCCTCCATGAAGAAACATCAGACAACGGCATGACGCGGCAGCAAAACACATGGTAGTTAGCAGCACCAGATTCAAGCATCTTGATATACACAAGGCCACTTGGATTTCTCCCGATTACCTTGTGGCAGCCAAGGTACGCACCCGTCTTACTGTAGCAGCAAAGGTGCGATCTAATGTAACACGGAAATTTGACGTCGAAAAGCTGCAAACACAACAGATATCAGAAGCGTACTTTGCTCAAATTACCAAACTGCTTGACGAAAGCACCCCTGGTCTCGATAATAATATAGAAGTACAAAGGCAGTGAATTGCCCACTCCCTACAGACTACAGCAAAAGCAACACTTGGATACCAGAGACCACCATCAAGAAATCTGTGGTACGATCCGGAGTTTCGTAATGCTACTGATGTGGAAAACGCAGCGTATAGGGCAACCCTGCGGACAGTAGCAACACGTAATGCGATGAAGAACTATCGGGAGAAAAGGAGAGAGAAGAAACGTATTTTCAGAAAAAAGAAGAAAGAGCAAGAAAAACGTGAGCGTGAGCAAATAGAGATGTACAGGAGTCAGAATGAAGTCCGGAGATTTTACCAACGAGTAAAACACCAATCCGAAGGTTTTGGTGCAAGCACATCCTCCTGTAGAGATAAAGAAGGGAACCTGGTGACAGATACAGACAACGTGCTGAGGATCCTGAAGGAGCATATTTAAAAACTTGTGGTATCGAATAGTAGCGCTAAAGTGGATACCCCAGAACCAATAATAGATGATGGTATAGAGTGTATACCATCTAGGCAAGATGAGGTCAGAATAGCAATCAATCGGCTGAAGAATAATAAAGCAGCAGGTGCTGATGGGTTACAAGCCGAACTATTCAAGACTGGGGGTCAGATTCTGGTAAGGAGCATGCAACAGCTGATTAGTACAATTTGGTTAGAAGAATGCATGCGAAAGCGGTAACAGCCACCTTTGAACAAATAGAGAAGGAGTCTACCAAAGTATCAACGCGCGTGACGTAGACTCGGACCAACCGTGGAACTTGAGAACTACAGCTTCGAGGTGGTCAAATATTTTATATACCTTGGTACCGCCATAAACAAAACGAATGACATCCGTTTTGAAATTCGGAGAAGGATAGTGATGGCCAACAGATGCTACTATGGTCTGAGCAAACAACTCAAAAGGCCTTGCTTTTGCCGCCAGACAAAACTCACACTCTACAAGACGCTGATACTACCCGTGCTGTTATATGAATCTGAAGCATCGGTACTTGCGCAACCAGATGAGGCAGCTGTTGGAGTGTTTGAGAGAAAAATTCTCCGAAAGATGTATAGGCCGATCTGCGTTGACGGTGAATATCTTTTCTAAGCTCGGCTTATGGAATGAAAGTTCTGTCACTAGCCAGCTAAGTAAGTAAGTGCATTACAAGCGCGGATTATGTGTAGGCCTTATTATAGTCGTGGAGGTTTTGAAAATATGATTGATTCCTTTTATAAACATGGATTTTTTTAAAATACTTCCTGAAGCATATAAATGGCTTCAGGAAGTATTTTGTATAAAACATGTATAAAAAATGTTTTTTATAAGCGTTGATTTTTTTTTATTAAATATTTTTTGAACCCCTATTATATTTTTGGATGACCCATTTTTAGCTTGGATTTATTTTTTATGATCTGTTGCATTTCACCCTTGAAGAACACCATTGTGTTTCACCGAAAACATGTAACCACGTGCATGTGACTCAGTCTACGGCGATAATTTTTTCCATTATGTGGCACACATTTCGCAAAAGGTATTGCATTCCCTTTGTTCTGTTATATGGCCCCCCGAAAAGAAGGTATTGTATGGAGATGACCAAAAAGAACCATGTCAACATTTCACTTTACAACCGAATGATGTTGGAGGTCACACGGCGTCGTAGATTGTTCTTGTCCTGTCCATTACTTTGATGATATTATTGATGCACTTCAAGAAGAAAGAGAAGAGAAGAAGAAGAAAAGGAACAACAATATAAGGAAATAATGATATTTGGGTTCAGTGTATACTGATGTATGTATGAAATAATACATTTTTTGGAGCCATCTTTTTGTGAAACGGGAAGAGAGTGAAGTACATTGTATTGGAAATATAAATTTTGAATACTCATTCACAGTGTTCCACTGTGGGTACAATAAGCCAAAATGTCCAACCCAGTGGAGATAGGATTTGCAGGATATGTTCACCATTCGTTTCGTAACGATGATAGACAACAAATGAATGGAAATTTTCTTGAACATACTATTGTCGTTGTTTCAGTTGTACAGGGAATATACAAAATATGGGCCCAAAATTTGAAAGCAAAATATCATTCTTACCTTTTGTAAAATAGTTTTTAGAATTTACCTGAAAGTATAATAAATAATATTTTTTATTATAAATTTGTACACAAGATATTTTTTATTACTTTTCAATATTTTTAAAAGTCTTTTAGTAAGTGTGGATTTTTATAACCCCACCATAGTATGGAGGGTATATTAATTTCGTCAGTCCGTTTGTAATTCTTCGAAATATTCATTTCCGACCCTATAAAGTACATATATATATTCTTGATCAGGGTGAAATTCCAAGACGATCTAGCCATGTCCGTCCGTCTGTCTGTTGTAATCACGCCATCTTCTGAAGGAATTGGGATTGGGTGCTGAAATTTTGCATAGGGTTGTCTTTTTTTCAGCAGGCAGGTCAAGTATGAAGAAGGGATATATCGGTCCACGTTTAGGCATAGCTCCCATATAAGGGTACCACTCGATCTTCGGTATTTTGGGGTTCTTGAACACGTTTTCAACCGAATTCATTGAAATTTGCTACATTGGTTTCTTATTGGGTACCCAATTTCTCCACAAAAAATATAAATACAGGTCCACTTTTTCTGGTAGCTCCCATATGATGGTACCTCTAATTTTCAGTATTTTGGGGGTTTTGATCATATTTTTCCACCAAATTGGCTGTAATTTTGTATTTTGAGTTCGTAATAGGTACCAAAACTCTCCACAAAAAATTATGAATATTGGTCAAATTTTTGGGATAGCCCCCATATAATGGTACCGCAATTTACGGTATTTTGGGGTTCTTGAGTGCGTTTTTCGCTGCAATTTAGTATTCTGTAGACGTATATGGCAACAAATCTCCCTCCTAAAAATTTGTAATATTCGCCCCCTTTTGTCATTCCGTTTGTAACTCTTCGAAATATTCATTTCCGACCCTATAAAGTATATATTCTTGATTAGGGTGAAATTCTAAGACGATCTAGCCATATCCATCCGTCCGTATGTCCGTCTATTATAATCACGCTATCTTCTGAAGGGTTGTCTTTTGTCTGCAAGCAGGTCAAGTCCACGTTTAGGCATAGCTCCCATATGAGGGTGTCCCCCCATTTTCAGTATTTTGGGGTTCTTGAGCGCGTTTTTCAACCGAATTCACTGCATTTTGGTATTTTGTAGTCGTATATGGTAACAAATTTCCCTAGTATAAAACCACCTTTGTATAACCTTCACCAAACAATGGTACAGGGTATTAAGTCTTTGTGCATATGCATGTAACAGGCCAAAATAATCGAGATAGACCCATGGTTCCTTTTGAGAATATGCCTAGAATCACTTTCAGAGTCGATTTATGCTTGTCCGTCTGATCGTCCGTCCATCTGTCCGTCTATGTATTTTTGTGAACAAAGTACAGGTTACATTCATAATCCGATTTGTATGAAATTTGGCCCAAGGACGAACCCTATTGGAGAAAATCGGTTCAGATTTAGATATAGCTCCCATATATAGTTTCGTCCGATTTAATGTAAATAGTGCACCAAACTACCAATTTTGCACAGAGTACTGAATTAGGTCCCAACTGATGTATGCGAAATTTTGTTGGAATCGGTTGATATTTGACACATGTCACTTATAGTTTCGTCCGTTTTAAGGTAAATGGTGCACCAAAGTCCCTAAATATCTCTCGATTTGCACGAAATTTTGTATAGCCTACTGCATTAGGTCTAGAATGATGTGTGATAAGTTTCGTAAAAATAGGTTCAGATATTGATATAGCTCCCATATATATTTTCGTCCGATTTAAGGTAAATGGTCCCTATATATCTTTAGATTTGCACGAATTTTGGCACAGCGTACTGAATTAAGCCTAGAATGATATGTGCTATGTTTTGTGAAAATCGGTTCAGATTTAGATATATATATATATATTCGTCCGATTTTACATAAATGCTGCATTAAACTTCTAATGTTTGTGCGATTAATACGAAATTTTGCACAAAGTATCAAATTGAGACTTGAATGACCTTATTGCATTTTGTTGAAATTGGTGCAGATGCTTCCATATGTTCTTCGAACGGGTGTCTGATTGAAATTAAATTATTAACAGTGCGGCGTACCGAATAGCTTGTATTAATTTTGCTATAAATCGTTTTCCATAAATTTGTCTCATGGTACGCAAACGACTCTAAATCTGCCCGAATGAAATTAAATTTATCATAGGTTGCAGAAAAACATGAGTATGTTCCTTCGAGGGAACATTGTATCCTTACAATTGTAAGGATGCATATGTACAATGTACCCAAAGTGGTGAATGGTTAGTTATCTGATTTGTTCCACCAGCGAAGGATATCGAGATAAAAAACTAGAACGTAAATTTCGATAATGAACTATAAATATATATGTACTTTAGCCCGCATTTAGGCCTAGGACTAGCCCTAGCCCCTGAGTGAAAGATACCAAAAGGAGTGCGCCGATATTCCCCAATTTCGAACTTGAACTAAGTTTGGAAGAAATAATAAGATGAGCAAAGTTTGGATGAAATCCAAATTTTCCGGAACGGATTTGGTCCAAAGAAGCATGGGGTCTACATCCAATACTTCTATAAAAAACACTTTTTCAACGTGTCATTAGCCGTAAGGCTGAGGGTATAATTATCAATTAAAAATTTCTGAAATTTTTATTATGGTTTACATAATCGGTTTGTATAAATGTCGGTAAAGGTTCACTTTTTGGTACGTTCCTTATATTTTCATTTCAAGTACCTGTCAGGCGGAGGGTATCCTAAGTTCGGCCAGACCGAACATAACGATTTTTCAGTTTTTTAAAAATATTTTTTAGAAGACCATCAAAAGCGTAAATTTTTGAAAATATTTTTAGACGATCATAAAGGCGTGGATTTTTTGGAAATGTCTATTAGAAGACCATCATAAGCGTGGAGTTTTTAAAAACATTTTTTTATTATTAACATGGCCAAGACACATAATCGTATCAGCTGCAGACTTATCACAACCAACCTGATCATCATAACGATCATTGAGTGTTGTAAGCATCTGCCACAACATTATTTGAGCCATGTCGTTGTTGTTGTTGCATCCAAGCACAACGCACATGTCACACATGAACCCTATAATGCAAATTTCATATCAGGCTTTCTTTAATTCGGATGACACCTCTCTTTCTGTGTCTCTTTTTTATAACAATCATCAACATTTCAACATGACTTCATTCAAGTGATAAACTTGAATAAAAATGACAGGCATATTTTTGTGTGTGTTTGAGTGTTGTTGTTTTAAGGTTATCATCATGTTCTTCCCACCATCTGACCATCCGGACGACCAATCAACTAGCTAGCCGATCCAATCGACCATGTTACAGCAGTGCCCAAATGCTGGATGGTTGACTGGCTGGCTGACATTCGTTTGCTGGCCTGTTCTGTCGTTCATTTCAATTCGCTGGATACGCTTGAAGAATAATACTTGAAAACCTTAATGCTCGTGTATTAATTAAGCTCGCCTTCGATTAATTGAAATTTATCGATGAATGCGCCCCGAGAGAGAGGGAGAGTCAACGTAATTCAATTAAGTGCCATCATGCCAATGGAAATGGTCAACTGGAAACAACAACAACAAAAAAAGAAAAAAAAAAATAGCCCGCAATTTACATATGGACAAACGTCGAAGAATTATCTTTGGGCCAATCACCAAAGAAAAACGCAGACACACAATCAGCCACACACAAGAACTGATAGAATGAAATTGTAGATTTTCGAGATTTGCCAAAAAGAATGCGAATAATAAAAAATAACAAAAATATGCATTACAACCAGTCCGGCCGGGGTGATATTTGAGCAAATTTTTGGATATCAATTTAAATTTCATATCAAAATTTCAATTTATTGATAAAAAAAAAAACAACAACGGCAAGTGATACATAACGAAGGCTTATTAAAAATTAATATTTTACAGATTTGATTACGACTTTTCGGACAGTGGAGGAATTTACAAGACTTTTTTCTCAATAATATTGCTTCAAGGATTAACAGAAAAACAAGACATGGATTTAAAAAAAAAAATATTTTTAAAAAGATTTTAAAGAATAATTTTCAAGGCCTAACACTAGGGAGGGATTTTTAAAAATATTATTCTAGGTCTATCAGAGACGTGAATTTTTAAACAATATTTCTTCAGGGCTTATCAAAGGTTAGGATTATTAAAGAACACGTTTTCAGGCCAATCAAAATATGGATTATTAAAGAATATTTGTTGATGGCATATCCAAGGCGTGGATTTTTCGAAGAATTTTAATTCAAGGCGTGGATTTTTTAAAGAATCTTTTTCAAGGCCTATCCAAGGCGTGAATTTTTTAAAGAATCTTTTTGGAAGGCCTATCCAAAGCGTGGATTTTTAAAAGAATCTTTTTGGAAGGCCTATCCAAAGCGTGGATTTTTTAAAGAATCTCTTTTCAAGGCCTATCCAAGGCGTGGATTTTTTAAAGAATCTTTTTTCAAGGCCTATCCAAGGCGTGGATTTTTTAAAGAATCTTTTTTCAAGGCCTATCCAAGGCGTGGATTTTTTAAAGAATCTTTTTTCAAGGCCTATCCAAGGCGTGGATTTTTTAAAGAATCTTTTTTCAAGGCCTATCCAAGGCGTGGATTTTTTAAAGAATCATTTTTCAAGGCCTATCCAAGGCGTGGATTTTTTAAAGAATCTTTTTCAAGGCCTTAGACAAGGCGTGGTTTTTTTAAAGAATCTTTTTTCAAGGCCTATCCAAGGCGTGGATTTTTTAAAGAATCATTTTTCAAGGCCTATCCAAGGCGTGGATTTTTTAAAGAATCTTTTTCAAGGCCTTAGACAAGGCGTGGTTTTTTTAAAGAAGCAGTATATTCGGACGGGGCCGACCATACGATACCCTACACAAATACCACGGAACTAAAATTTTCTGCGGATGTTTATTCCGAGCCTGTGCAATACTTGGTGATATTGGCATCCTCTTGCCCGATTAAACAGCACCTCTTCCTCACACTGACATATTTTCCGAATATTACGAGTATTCAGTACAGCTATTGTCCAGATTACCTTCAACGTGGGTTGTGTTGTGATGTTCGGCTTTCATTTGTGGTCTATATATCGACTCGAAAATAACACAAACAATTAAGTTTTCGGTCCACATCAGTCCAAAATTATTATCTGATCATCACCACAAATTATAGGCGTTGTCCTTGACCATAACTGGAACCTTATGGAACATTTCAAAGCGATCAGCGCTATAGTTCCGCGCTCTGGAGTGATAATGGGTTACTAAATAATATACGAATACGGAGATACCTGTAAATATTTAGGTGTAACTCCCACATCCTATGTGCTCGGACAATATAATTGGTATTAATTTAAAGGTACTACTCTTGGATATAATATCAACTTCTCGGATCTATGTCATTCAGGGGTAAATATATACGCTATAGAATACAAATTTTGTCATTTTTCACACAAAAGTCAGGGTCCATTTGACCCGCTAAATATTGACCGATCTTTATGAAAGCAGGCATGCTTATTCTTTGGCCCGATCCCCTTCTCCATGCAAAATTTCACGATGTTCGGGCCATTATTGCGGCCTCTGGAGCGACCAGAAAAACCGACAAAAATTTAGTATTTGGTCCATTTCATCCCCTAAATATTAACCGATCTTTCCCAAAAACAATAGGGGTCTTCATTGGCCAGAACCCATCCTACATGCAAAATTTCGTGAAGATTGGTCCATAACTGTGGCCTGTATCGTGTTTACAAATTATAATGGACAGACGGACGGACGGACACACATGTCTAGATCGACTCAGCTAGTCGAGATATGACGATCGGTACAAACTTTTGGGTCTGCACAAAGCTATAATACCCTGACAACATAGTTGTGTAGGGTATAAATATTTTTTTAAGATTTTTCTAAAAATTCTTGAGGCGCAGATTTTTTTAATTATAATTTTTTCAAAAACATTTAAGGCTTAGAATCTCCGGTGCGTAAATTTTCTAAAGGATAAGTTTTAAGGAATTTCGAGGAGTAGAATTTTTAAGGGATACTTTCTCAAGGAACTTCAAGGTGTAGAATTTTTAAGTGATACTTATGCCGGTACCTTCGGGATGTAGTTTTTTTTAGAGAATAATTTTTTCAAGAACCTTTGAGGCGCAGATTTTTTAGAAGACATTTTTTCAAGAACCTTAGAGGCGTAGATTTTGTTTTATGGATATTTTTTTTTTCAAGAATCTTCGACGCGTAGATTTTTAAAAGGATATTTTTTTCAAGAAACTTCGAGGCGTAGATTTTTTGAAGGATAATTTTTTCAGGGAACTTCGAGGTGTAGATTTTTTTTTTAATAATAATTTTTTCAAGAACATTTGAGGCTTAGATTTTTTAAGGATATTTTTTCAAGGAACTTCGAGGTGTAGACTTTTTAAAGGATATTTTTTTCAAGAACCTTCGAGGCGTAAATTTTTTACAGGATAACTTTTCAAGAAACTTCGAGGCGTAGATTTTTTTAAGAATATTTTTTTCAAGAACATTTGAGGCTTAGGTTTTTAAAAGAATATTTTTTTTCAAGGAACTTCGAGATGTAGATTTTTTAAACGATATTTTTATTTTCAAGAAACTTCGAGGTGTAGATTTTTTAAATAATATTTTTTTCAAGAACATTTGAGGCCTATAATGTTTTCAAGAACCTTCGAGGCGTAGTTTTTTTAAGGATAATTTTCTCAAAAATCTTCGAGGTGTAGACTTTTTTAAGGCTAATTTTTTCAAGAACCTTCGACGCGTAGAGTTTTTAAAGGATCATTTTTTTCAGGAAACTTCGAGGCGTAGATTTTTTGAAGGATAATTTTTTCATGGAACTTCGAGGTGTAGATTTTTATTTCAAGGAACTTTTTTTTCAAGGAACTTCGAGGTGTAGGTTTTTTAAATAATAATTTTTTCACAGAACATTTGAGGCTTAGATTTTTTTAAGGATATTTTTTCAAGGAACTCCGAGTTGTAGACTTTTTAAAGGATATTTTTTTCAAGAACCTTTGAGGCGTAAATTTTTTAAAGGATAACTTTTCAAAAAACTTCGAGGAGTAGATTTTTTAACGAATATTTTTTTCAAGAACATTGGAGGCTTAGGTTTTTTTAAAAGAATATTTTTTTCAAGGAACTTCGAGATGTAGATTTTTTAAAAGATATTTTTTTTTTTCAAGGAACTTCGAGGTGTAGATTTTTTAAATAATATTTTTTTCAAGAACATTTCAGGCCTATAATTTTTTTAAGAACCCTCGAGGCGTACTTTTTTTAAGGCTAATTTTCTCAAAAATCTTCGAGGTGTAGATTTTTTTAAGGCTAATTTTTTCAAGCACCTTCGAAGCGTAGTATTTTTAAAGGATAATTTTTTTTTTTCAAAAACCTTCAAGGCCAAAATTTTTAACGGATAATTTTTTCAAGAACCTTCGAGGCGTAGATTTTTTAAAGGATAATTTTCTTAAAAACCTTCGAGGCCTAAATTTTTAACGGATAATTTTTTAGAAGCATCGAGGCGTAGATTTTTCAAATGATATTATTTTAAAATAGTAAATCTTACTAATAATAAAATGAATTCCAATGCACGTGTTTCCCACCCTAAAAACCTCTTTGGTTGCCTCTGTGACATGCGTTTCCAACATCAAGAGGACATAAACCAAAATAAAATAAATGTTTTGCATTAACTATTAAAAACTAAATTAAAGACAACAGCTACAGCTTGAATGTTCCCCTCCATTCGATCATGTTTAATCTATGAAATGAACACACAGACACACTAGAACACCCAACTCACCTTCTATGCCCTCCAATAATATCCTGAATAGTTCTTTGTATGTGTCCAACATCGAACATGATGAAGCTTCATTGTCGCCATTGTCCATTTGCCAATATTAACAACGCCGTGCTTTGTTCCAATGTTGATGGTGTTGCCTGCCGGGTGATGTGGCTCTGAATCTGATGGCAGTGACGGTGGTACTGCTGCTTTTGCCGCGAATGATAATGATGATGCTACAGCTGTGTATCATTCTTGCTCCCGGCTACTATTGCCAATACTTTGCTTTATGTTCTGCTGTCTGTTTGTCCGTCTGTCGCCCGGCCTGACTACATGCCTACCTGGCTGCCTTATGGCTGTTACTAGCAGTAGTTGTATATCTCTCTCCCAGGCTGCAATCCATTCCATTGTGCATATTCACTTTTGTTCGTTCGCACAATGCACGCTGCTGTCTTGCCCTCCGATTGCACTTGAAACTTGAAGCTTGTAGTTTAATGAATGGCGATACCTAAAAGTTATGTTGGTTTAATTTACTCTCATTGATTATGCATCGCGTTCCGCACTGTTCTCGGTTACATTTCACAAACGAACGATGAAACAACAGCAAAAAACACACAACTAACTAAACATAGATTATGTCCCAACACACACACACACACAGAAGCCAATGACAGCAGAGAGATAGTTGATACCTACCTTATGCATTTGGGGGCTCACTCCCTGTCCGTGTCTGTCTGTAATAGGGTCAAAAAGTTTACACCATTGTTGGTTGGGATCGGTTCGGACATCGATACACAATAATCTATGAATAAGTTTCGAAATGAGTAAAACTTGATATGATTGGATTTTATTTAGTAGCTACGACCTCCATAATTAAGCTTTTTGATTATATACAAGCGGAAAGGTCTGATGTTGTTGTTGTTGCTCGCCTTCATCTTCTTCTTCTTTTCATGTAAACGTCATATCCATTAAATAGCAGATGTTTATATTTTTCTGAATTTAAGCTTTTATGTATGTCATTACAATAAATGTTCCTTGCGGAGTTAATAATTCTTAATTAACATTGGCTAATTACATAAATATATCTTTTAACACGCGTAAACACATACATACCAAAATTATAAATATGAAAGGGTATTCTTATGAAATTCCAATGGGGTTTCATAGGGAAAAAAATTTTTTAATTTAAAGGGAAGGTTTAGAGGTTTTCGAGCAAAGAAGAAGAAAATATTTCTTAAAAAAATACTCTTGAGAGAATTTGAAAAAAATTATAAAAAACGATTATAGTAGTCCTTAAAAAATTAAGAATCTTTGGTGCTGAAAAAAAATTCTTTTAAAATCCATGCTTATAAAAGTTTTTCAAAATAATTCCATTGAGATGGTTTCTCTATGGAATTATTATGAAGGTCTTTAAAATTTTTAAAGATCTTCCAAACATTTTAAAGACCGAAATATTCTTTAAGAATGTTGTTGATGTGAAGCTTCTTTAACAATTTTATTAAATAAGGTCCTTTAAAAAATATTCCTTAAACATTCAAGTATATGTAGGCCATATAAAAAAATCTTTGAAAACTTATTCTTTAAACCAGTGAGCGGAGCAGTATAGTCGGACGGGGCCGACCATATGATACCCTTCACAACTTCGACGAAAATCTAACTGGTTCTATATTCAGAGCTTGGTCAATATTTCGCGATATTTGCACCCTCTAGACCGACTAGATGTCAACAAATATTTATAATATTCAGTAGGCGAGGGCTGTAGCTGTCAAGATTCTCTTTACCGTGGGTGATGTTGAGCTTTCAATTGGGGCCAGTAGATCGACTTAAAAAAATTAAGTTTTCGGTGCTTAATTCCACAATTATTATCTGATCATCATAGGGGTTATCCTTGACCATACCTGAAAACTCATGGAAAATTTCAAAGCGATCAGCGCTATATTTCCACCCTCCAGTGTGGTAATAGTTTAATAAATAATATTAGAATACGTAAGGACCTGTACATATTTAAGTATAACTCCCACATCCGAGTAGATACAAAAGTCAGGGTCCATTTGACCCGCTAAATATTGACCGATCTTTATCAAAATAGGCACGCTAATTCTTTGGCCCAATCCCCTTCTCCATGTAAAAATTCAAGATGTTTGGGCCATAATTGGGGCCCCTGGAGCGAACAGAAAAACGGACAAAAATTTAGTACTTGGTCCATTTCATCCCCTAAATATTAACCGATCTTTACCAAAGACAATAGGAGTCTTCATTGGGCCGAACTCGTCCTACATGCAAAATTTCGTGAAGATTGGTCCATAACTGTGGCATGTATCGTGTTTACAAATTATAATGGACAGACGGGCGGACGGACGGACGGACACACACATCTAGATCTACTCTGCTAGTCGAGATATGATGATCGGTATACTTAAAAGTCTAGGACCAATACTTCGCGGCGTTACAAACTCTTAGGCCGCACAAAGCTATAATACCCTGACAACATAGTTGTGTAGGGTATAAATATAACATTTGAGATTATCTTTAAAATAATATTTTTTTAAAAAATTCACACTTGAGATGTCCTTTAAAAAAATCCACGCCATATATGGGTCCTTGAAAAATATTCTTTGACACATTCACGCTTAGGATGGTTCACGAAGAAATATTATTTAAAAAAAATACGCTTGGGATGATCACTAAAAAATATTATAAAAACCAGTAAGGAAAGTAGTAAAGTCGGACTGGGCCGACTATATGATACCCTTCACCACTTTGGGTATATTCTACATATGTATGCTACAGACGTCGCGTGTTTGTTATATATCTATATCTGAGCCGATTTAAGGGAAACTTTCCAGAGGCGAATTTATATTACTTCAGTACGTTGTGTCAATCGACCTAGCTATGAATTTTTTCACGAAGCTTAGCAACATCATTCTAGACTTAATTCAGTACCCTATAAATATATATAGATATAAAGGGACTTTGGTGCACCAATTACATAAAATCGGACGAAAATATATATGGGAGCTATATCTAAATCTGAACCGATTTTCACGAAACTATGCACACATCATTCTAGACTTAATTCAGTACGCTATGACAAATTTCGTACAAATCGAATGATTTTCAGAGACTTTGGTGAACCAATTACATAAAATCGGGCGAAAATATATATATATGGGAGCTTTATCTGAATCTAAACCGATTTTCATGAAACTTTGCACACATCATTATAGACTCATTTCAGTACGTTATGTCAAATTTCGTGCAAATGGAAAGATATATAGGGACTTTAGTGGACTATTTACCTAGAATCGGGCGAAACTATATATGAGACTTAATTGAGTGATATATATAGGGACTTCGGGACACCATTTACCTTAAATCGGACGAAGATATATCTAAATCTGAACCGATTTTCACGAAACTATGCACACATCATTCTAGACCTAATTCAGTGCGCTATGCCAAATTTCGTGCAAATCGAAAGATATATAGGGGCTTCGAGACACCATTTACATTAAATCGGACTCAAAATATATATGGGAGCTATATCTAAATCTGAACCGATTTTACCCAATTTCAATAGGGTTCGTCCTTGGGCCAAACAAATACGCTGTGCCAAATTTCATCCAATTCGGATCATAAATGCGACCTGTACTTACAATTTAACATGGACAGACGGACATGTATAAATCGAATCGGAAAGTGATTCTATTCTGCTACCAATAAAAAAATCCATTAGGCCATAATTAAAAAACTTGATCAATGGTGAATTTTTCCAAAAAGTTTTTCCCCTACAACCATGACCGATCGATTATGTCAGTCAAGCCTGCTTAAAATTCCAAATAGGACTTTCAACATTTCAAATATGGATCTGACCTGAAAAAATAAAGAATGCCAAATTATAGGTCCTTCAGATGGAAAAGATCCTTGGGCCATACAAACACCTTACATAGGTAGGGTGTTTATAAAAAAATTTTGACAGACCTACATTGACAAATGTCTATTTCTTTAAAAAAAAATCGATTAGACTAAAATACGGAAACACAGGTTCAACATGGGTAAGTGGACAATGGCATGCCTTACATGCTTTGTTGAACACATTTCCGGATTTTAAATATTTCCACGTGCTACGTATGGAACTTACAGATTTATTGTTTCGATTGATGCCGCCGAGAAAAATCATTGTTCTCATTCTCTTCAGAAGTTAGAAACGGATCAGTAAACTATTTATAGGGTATGTGTTAATTGTTCCAATTTCTTCGATTCGGGTCATTAACACATTGTCTCTAAAAACTGATTCAGATGATAATAAGGCCCTTTTAGAATTTTACTTTACCTCACATTGTGGGGTCTATGGTATACAAATAACCAAAATAAAAAAGAAGTGTAGATGGTATTTTCTTTTGTATCTGTGGCCTGCTGATAAGTGTGTTCATTTAGTTTTGAATTTCATGCGGTCGGAAGGTATTATTTGGAATAGTTAAGGTGGTTTCCAGCCGAAAACTTGTCTGCATATTTGCTGACTCGTTCTTTTGGGAAGAGAGTCTGCAGAATACCTCCACAATATCATCAAATGTTAAGATGGTGTGGTGTTCCGGTCGAAAAAGGGTATAGGTTTTGAACAACTTTAAGTAATCCCAGCACCAAGCAGTAAGTACCTGTGTGTGTTTGTGGAGTAATGTTTGAGACTCCACGCTTACTTGCTGGCTGGTTGACTGGCTGATGTTATTGAAGATATTTCATTAATTAACACTTTTGAGCCTTTATAGAATTTCACAAGTTTGGGCTACACGTTTTTCATTTGCCAGGTCTGTGTCTGTGGTGTTTCATCCTTTCCATTGCCTTTGGATGACGGGATGGCTTGGCTGGCTGGCTCGCTTGTATATTCTACATTTCATGGAGTATTTGATAAGATTGCACAAGACGAAGACGAAGAAGAAAGTAAATGAGTGGATGGAATAAAAGAGGTTATATGTTTGAATGTTTATTTGCTTGCCAGGTTTAGTTGTGGTGCCTGCTGCCTTCATCTGCATGGAAGACGATGCTAAGAATTCGAATTTAGACGACAGGACAGGACAACAAGACAAGTTTTTGTTTTATCGCGTACATGGATTATTCTTTTTTTATTGTGTGTGTGTGTGTGTGTCTTTCAGCTTTGTCTTAACGCTGATGGGTTCTAGTCGTTACGTTTTGAGGTATTTATTTCCTCTCAAGATAACAATCAGTCGTCCTATGTCATACAGGAATTTCTGGCATGTGTGTATAGTTCTTGTTAGCCAAAACCGATGTAAATTTGTTAGTTAGAAGAAAATGTATAATGCAGTGCAAAGTGTCTGTGTAAATTAGACAATAAGAACTTATAGGCAATAATTCAGACATAGAGAAAATATTTGAAGATTATGTCTTTAAAGTGGATTCGAAGCCAAGAAATCAATAACATTCAGCAGAGTCCCAAACAGATCAAAATTATTTTTAAAAGATTACACAAACATATAATACATTAATCTTAAGTTTATAATAAGTATAAATACACGTATCTATAGATTAAAAAAAAAATACTGAATATATTTTTCTATAATTATTGCAAAATATTACGGCACCTTCAGAAGGTAAGTTAGGAAAAATAAAATTTAAAGCAGTAAGGAAAGTAGTAAAGTCGGACTGGGCCGACTATATGATATCCTTCACCACTTCGGGTATATTGTACATATGAACCCTAACAATTGCATGTCGAAGTTCCCTCGAAGGAACATACCCATGCCTTTCTGCAACCTATGCTAAATTTAATTCCATTCGGGCAGATTTAGAGTCGTCAGCGTAGCATGGGACAAATGTATGGAAAACGATGTATACCAAAATTGATACACGATATTCGGTATGTCGCGCTGTTAAAAAAGTTATCTCAATCAGACACCAGTTCGAAATACATATGGAAGTTATGGCAGCATCCGCACCAATTTCAACAAAACGCAATAACGTCATTAAGGTATCAATTTCATAGGTTGTGCAAAATTTTGTAAAATCGGCGAATATATATGTATATGTGGGAGACCTATTGAAATCTGAACCGATTTTCCCGAAACTTACCACGCATCACTCTAGACATCAATCAGTAGGCTATGCCAAATTTCGTGCAAATCCAAGAATATATAGGGACTTTGGTGCACCATTTACCGATTTTCACGAAATTTTGCACACATCATTCTAGACTCAAGTCAGTACGCTACGCCAAATTTCGTGCAAATCGGAAGATATTAAGGGACTTTGGTACACCATTCACACGAAATCGGACGGAAATATATATAGGAGCTATATCTAAATCTGAACCGATTTTTCCCAATTTCTATAGGGTTCGACCTTGGGCCAAATAGACTAGCTGTGCCAAATTTCATCCAATTCGAACTGTACTTTGTTTACAATTTAACATGGACAGGCGAACAGACAGACGGACGGACGGACATGCATAAATCGACTTAGAAAGTGATTCTATGCATATCCTCAAAAGGAACCATATGTCTATCTCGTTTCCTTTTGCCTGTTACAAACAAATGCACAAAGACATAATACCCTGTACCACAGTGTGGTGATGGGTAAGGGTCCTATATATGCCGGCTATGTCAAAACGTGAAAAAAACGCTCAGAGAACCCGATATGCCATATTACAGCGACTTCGGTGGGAAAATGTTGGCTGCAATCTTCAAAATACCGTAAATGTCATCAATTGAGGGGCCAAATCTATGTGAAAAGGATTTTTTCATCCTAAAAGGTTCCGTAAGTCGACATTTTAACCACGTCTGTGGGAAAATGCGCCTAAAACCTTAAAAATATCGATAACGGGACGAGACTATTATATAGAGGCTATGTTCAAACATGGACCTGTATTGATAATTTTCTTTCATTTGTGGGATAGGTCCCTGATGGGATATATCTAAAGCGTCAATTTCCCTATTCGAGCTAGGTTTGGCCAACATTTTACAATAAAGAAAGTTTAGACCAAGACTTACATTTTTTAAAAACTTTGACCTCGTTGTGAAACAATAAGGAGTGGATCGATAGGATAATATGTTAATTGTATAGACGGGCAGAAAGTCAAGTAGTATTTAAAGATGAGCTAAAGGCCATGAAGTCTTTATATAAAAACTGAAGGACCGAGGGTATTTGAAGATGAACAGAATGACTGGGAGTCTTTATAGGCGATCGGAAGGGCAGGGAGTTTTTATAGTTGACCTGGAGGGCTGGTAGTCTGTATTGACTAATTGAAGGGCTGAGAGTCTTATAAACCACTTCCACTTGATCTTTCCATCTAATTCGTGGCCTTCCCCTTCTGCGTGAACCATCAGCTGGTTCGCTCAGCTGGTTCGCCTTTTGAGCTGGGGTATCTTCATAACATGACCTAGTTAACGTAGTTGCTGCATTGGTATTGTTAGACCTATCGAGGTCTAGCAATGCCGATGTCCGAGAAGAGCTGGTATAACTCATGGTTCATTCGACGCCGATATTCACCGTCAACGCAGATCGGTCCATAGATCTTTCGGAGAATTTTTCTCTCAAACATACCAAGAGCTGCTTCATCCGCTTGAGTAAGTACCCATGCTTCCGATCCATATAACATCACGGTTAGTATCAGCGTTTTATAGAGTTTGAGTTTGGCCTGGCGGGAGGTGGCCTTGTTTCTAAACTGCTTACTTAGACCATAGTATCATATGTTGGCCAACACTATCCTTCTCCGAATTTCAAAACTGATTTCATTAGTTTTATTTATGGCGGTACCAAGGTATATAAAATCTTTGACTACCTCGAAGCTGTAATTCCACAGTTGGTCCGTATCTACTGGACGTCTTGCGCGTTGATACCATCAGTTGGGTCTTTTCGCCGTTTACTGCCAGACCCCCTTTAGCAGACTCCTTCTCAATTTGTTCAAAGGTGGGTGTTACCGCTCACCATCAATTTGGTCTTTTCGCTGTTTACTGCCAGTCCCTCTTTGGCAGACTCCTTCTCAATTTGTTCAAAGGTGGCTGTTACCGCTATCAGTGTTCGACCCATTATGTCGATGTCATCGGCGTAGGCGAGTAAAATGTGTTGTTTGGTGTACAGAGTGCCATTTCTGTGCACCTTTGCCTCTCGAATTACCTTTTTCCAGTTGGATGTTTAACAGATCACACGACAAACTGTCATCCTGTCTGAATCCTCAGTCGGTATTAAAGGGCTCCTAGGGGCCCTTTCCGACCTGCCGTATTTATTTTTCAGGAACGCCAAACTCAGACATGGCTTTAAACTCCTCTTGGGCTGTCGAATGTGGCTTTGTAGTCGACGAAAAGGTGGAATGTGTCGATGTATTTTTCGTGAATCTTTTTGTGGTCAATGGAGGATTTGTAAGGTCTGAAGCCCCATTGGCATGGTTCAATAATGTCATTGACCATGGGTTTCAGCACGCTTGATAGCTCTTTATATGCGATGGGAAGAAGACTTATTCCTCTATAGTTGGTACATATCGTCTTGTCTCCTATTTTTGCGTACGGTACAAAGGATGCAAAGGTTCCTATACTAGGACATGTATTCCTCTAGCCAAATTGTACTAATCAGCTGGTGCATCCTCCTTACCAGCATCTGACAACCAGCTGTTTTATTATTCTTCAGCCGATTGATTGGTATTCTGACCTCATTTTGGTTAGGTGATATAAACTCTGTACCTTCATCACTTATTGGTTCTGGGGTATCTTCTACACAGCCACTATTTGATAACAGAAGATTTTCAAAATGCTCCTTCCAGATTCTCATCACGATGCCTGTATCTGTCACCAGGTTTCCTTTTTCATCTCTATAGGAGGATGTGCCTTCGGTTTGGTGTTTCACTCGTTGGTAAAATTGGCGGATTTCGTTCTGTCTCCTGTACGTCTCGATTTGCTCCCGCTCACGTTTTTCTTCTTTTTTCTGAAAATATTTTTCTCCCCCCTCCTTTTCTTCTGAAAATTCTCCATCGTATTAAGTGTTGTTACTGTCAGCAGGGTTGCCCTATACGATGCGTTTTTCATATCAGTAGCATTGCGACACTCCTGGTCGTACCATGGGTTTCCTAATGGTTATTTACCAGTGTTGATTTTGCTGCAGTATCGGGACAAGGAGTGCTATCGTCAAGAAGGTAAAGTTGAGTGGAGTAGGTTTCTGCTCCCTGAATGAATGATCAAGAACTATTTCAAAAATTAACTATGTTCTCCCCCCAATAGAACTGCAAGTAACATTACTACCGGGAATTGTTGATCCGATTAAAACTTGAATCATCAAGTACACAAACTCAATCATAAATAAAAAAGGAGAAAACTAAAATTCCTGCGAATATATAAGTATGTGCTAAACTAATTCTCTGCCATCGTCCTCATTTCTTTTCTTAATATTATAATATTTTTTGCGGTCAACATGTGCCACACAACTACCAAATGGCTTAAAACAAAGCAGCAACAAAAAACCAGAAACCAGTAACGCAATAGCAAAACCCCCAGCATGCCTGACTCTCTCAGCTGTGCTGTGTGTGGGTGTATAGTTTGATGCGAACTAAAAACGAAGAAGAAGAGGAGGAGGAAGAAAAGGAGAACATAAACCGCAATTCACCTCGAAAATTTTTCCGTTTCTTCATATAGATGGCCTTCTTCCTGCTGCCATCGTTTACGGTGCGTTCCTTAATGGTTCTGTGTGCCATTTACAGCTCCTGCCAGTTTGCCTGCCTGCCTGCCTCGGAAGAGTTATTGGCCTGATGTACAACTTGTTGGGCAAATAAATTTTGATATGTCAAAAATTATCAAAAAAAAAAAAAAAAAAAAACGAATAAAACCTCTCGAAGAACGTTGCAGGCTGGCGGCAGGCATGGTGGGGCTTGCTCTGTTTCCCTGCTTCTTATAATTCATATAGAAGAAAAAAATATCCAGGCCTCAGCGTGTGTGCTCTTAGAATATGGAATATGTGAAGGTAATAACTCCTCAAATCCATAAGACCATTGGCGTTGTTGTTGCTGTTGTCAGGTTGGCTGGTAAGTTGGTTGGCGGTTCTTGTAGATTGTTTGTAGCGTTTACCTCTAATGTATGTCTGGAAATTAGTGTGTTCGCCAAAGGAACCAGGCAGCCAGATTTTGATTGTAGTTGTTGGTGGTGGTGTGGTTGTTGTTGCTGCCTGCGTTATTTATGAGATGTTTTCCAAAACTAATTTAAATGGACACCTATTGTGTACTTCTTGGCTGCTGCAACTGGTTCCATTCCCCCTTAAGGTGGAGTCGTAGTTTTTTTTCTCTCTTTGGCTTTCAGATTTTTTTTCTTATTCATATTTTATTTCTTGGTCCAGCATATATTTCAAACAAAAAAAAAAAAATTGTGCTACGCTCGCTGGGCACATTAAGGTGTGTATGGATGGATTTTTTGGGGCGGCTTAAATTTTCGCACGTTGCGTATTTTGTTAGGCGTTGTTGTTGATGGTGCAGCAGGCTGCTGTATCCAGCTTATGAGAGCAAGGCTGGCTTCAGGGCCTGGTGGCAGTATGATGAGAAAAGGTAGATGGAGGAGCGGCGGCGGCCCACCGTGTCCAATTGAAATATGAGCGGTAATTTTGAAAATTGCTTTCTGTGTAAGCGCACCAACGACAACGACAACAACAACTACAACAACAGCACGAAAAATTCTTGTCAAGCTGTGATGTTATGCCTTGAAATTGATTCCCTAATGTTACCCTGTCACCGGCCATGAATAAATATATTACGGTTATGCGGCGGCTGTGGTTATTGCCACATCATTTCTGTCCGTTGTTGTCCCCATTTATGTTCGGGTATACATTTTTTTGGCGACTTAACAAATTTGATCGTTGCTTAATTTAATTGAGCGAAATTTCTCTTTTTCTTTCTTCTTCTTCTTCTGTTGTTGTGGTTAATCTCTGCAGTAAACAACAACAACTAAAAGAGTGGTAATAGATCAATCATAATTTTGGGTAATAATATGGGCAATTCGGAGCACAGGGAGCGCATTTACCATTCTGGAAATATTAACTTTGGGGTTTCCAAAGAAAACTATTTAGAGGTAATTTTTTCGGAACCAACAGAAGCGCGGAGTTTTAATGGAATATTTTTCAAAAGTACACTCGAACACAGTGCAGGGAATTTTTAAGAAGCCTTTAAATTCTCCTTAAAAAGAAGATTTTTATTCCAGAACTAACTAAAGCTGTGATTTGTTTAATGAATAATTTCAAAGAGATTAAATGGTCTCTATTCGCGTATATTTTTCGAATAACCATCGCGTATTATTATTATTTTTTTTTTTTGTAACGATAGGACATAAACGTGAATTTGTTTTTAATGGACATGAACCTGAATTTTTTAATGCACATAAGAGTGGAATTTTTAAGGGAAATTTGAGCCTTAAGCATGAAATATTTTAAAGGACCATCTAACGTATAGTTACGGATTTTTAAAGAATATTTATTATTTATTGACAGTTATAAAATGGGAAATATGATGTCCCACATCTAGAGCTTTGTTCCCGTGGACCGCAACTGGCCTCTGTAGTCCCCTAAAAAAACTATTGAAGAAGGCTTAAGGGGACCTCCCCAATTCTCGGGGTCAATTTTTTTTTATTTAATTCGAATCTACACTAATTCAAGAATGTCCCTACAAAAATCTCAAGGACTCTTGAAGATATAGCCGATTTATTGTGTCAGCATCAAGTTACGGCTAAAGGGCTTCTTAAACTTTAAACGCGTTTTTTTTTCTCTTTTTCGAATGGCGGGCACGATAACTCAAAAACTAATAATTCAATCGGTTCAAAATTTTGACACGTTTCTCTGGGAATGTATAGCTCTCGTATGAACTAGGATAAAGCCAATCGGTTCGTTATAAACCTGATATCATTAGCAAACATCTCCTACAGATGTGTTAGATAGATAGATATATAGACATGGTTCCCTTTGAGAATATGCATAGAATCACTTTCTGAGTCGATTTATATACATTTGCGTCCGATTTAAAGTAAATGGTGCATTAAAGACCTACATAAATTTACCATAGGTTGCAGAATAGCATGTGTAGGGATTGCTGTTAATCGAATTACATACAGATAAAGATGACATGTTTAAGTTCGTTCAATTTCATGCTAATGTTCCTTCGAAAATGTGGCGTAGAATATACCCAAAGTGGTGAAGGATATCATATAGTCGGCCCAGTCTGACTTTACTATTTTCCTTACCGGTTTAAAAATATATTTTCAACGGCTATTCGAGGTATGAATGCTTTTCAAGCGTGGTTTTTTAAAGAATATTTTTAGAGGCTAACAGAAGCGTGGATTTTTCAAGAAAAAAAAGAAGCGTGGATTTTTTAAAGAATATTTTTCCAGGCCTAACAGAGGCGTGGAATTTTTAAGCACATTTTTAAGGCCTGACAGAGGCGTACATTTTTGAAAGTTAATTTTTTTAAGGCCTAACAGAGGCGTAGTTTTTTAATATTATTTTTTAATGCCTAACAGAGGAATGAATTTCGTAAAAAATATTTTTCAATTTATCAGAGAATCGATTTTTTAAAGAATATTTTTCAATTTATAAAAGGTGTCGGTCTTTTAAAGAATACTTGTTAAAGGTCTATCATATGCGTAAATTTATTAAAGAATAAAGGCATGCCGCATTTTAAAAGAATATTTTTCCATTGCCTATCATGGACGTGGATCTTGTATAACTTTTTTCAAGGCCTATCAGAGTCAAGGAATATTGATTTATTGAAGATTTTCAAGGCTTAACAGTGACTTGGAGTTTCTAACGAATATTTTTCAAGGCTTTACAGAGGCGTGGATTTGGCCTTAAGGCCTCTCTGAGAACACATCCGATCAAGTTTGACACGTTGGAAATTTTTTTATATATGTAAACGCCAGTCGTACATGGAGTTCCGGAATAAGATGTCCGAGGGTGGTGTGATTTCAGGGTGGTGTGTTTTTTCCGGAGGCTTTTAACCTCTATCATTCGGGTATTCACCACATTCCGTATGCGATTATGGCGCATATTGGCCACACCACCGCTTAGTTGACTACAGACCGACTATCCGTTTCTAAGAGATCAACAAGGTTTCTTTTTCTTTCACCAAGT
The DNA here is from genome assembly GCF_032173495.1 of Musca vetustissima. NCBI lineage: Eukaryota > Metazoa > Arthropoda > Insecta > Diptera > Muscidae > Musca > Musca vetustissima. The sequence continues at coordinate 27,996 of NW_026882109.1, read as the reverse complement.
GCGGCCGGTAGAATCTATGCGGTGGTTTGACCAGCGTGGTTTGCGAAGAATAGTACAACGCAATTGAGCATATTCAGGTCTGTAAAAACGTCGCGTTGAAAACTGCAACAGGGAGCCCCTTTCACACCGGAGCCCCCTTTTAAAGGTCAGCAAGCGTTTTTTAAAGAATTTTCCAAGGACATCCATCGGCGTGGATTAAAAAATAAGCATTTTCCAGGGTTCTCCTTTTTACGAATTGTTTTCCATATAATAATAATAGAAAAAATTAAAAAATATTTTTTCCAGGGTCAGTCTTCAGGTTGGATTTTCAAAAAGAATATTATCCCAGGGTCAGCCTTAAACGTGAATTTTTAACGATTATTTTTTTCCAGGTTGAGCCTTAAACGTGAATTTTTAACGAATATTTTTAAAGGACTACCAGAAGTGTGGATTTTTTTAAAGACCAACAGAAGCGTGGATTTTTTGAATATTTTTCATGATTTTTCCAAAACTAACAACAATTAAAGTATCTTCAAAAATTGTATAGGTATGTGAAAAAATCGACCAAGTTTACAAGACATAGCCTTATTTTGCTCTTCACAAGACTTCACAGTTCTCCAAAGAAATGAAAAAAAAACGAAAACAAAAAGTTTGTTTTTAATATTTGTTTGTGACGGCGCTTGGTGGGTGGCTCTCAATGTGTGTTTGACAAAGGATTTTTTTATTTCATATTGAATACCTTGGCGGTCATAGAGAATTCCTTAATGGTTTTGTAGAATTGATGGTCAAACACAACAATGATTTTGACGTTATGTCACAACACAATAACAAACACACACACCACCGTCTAACCAACCTTCCCCATTGACCATGCAAACTGCCTGCGTACCTTCCTTCCAATGACCGGCCACTCAACGTCATCAGTGTCGTCATTACCAAATTGGTGTTGGTCTAAATGGTGTTGTTTTTTGGTGTTATTGGCGGCGGTGGTGTTGTAGTGTTTTGTTTGATTGTAGGCCATAATCGTCGTCATTGCTATTATTGTTGTTGCTGTAGCGTTTTGTGTACCCCTTTTTGTTTTGCCTGGGTTCTCAGTTGTCGATTCTCGACAGAAGTGGTAGTAGTTTGTAGATTAGTTCGTTCGTCCGTTCATAATGTTGTTGTAGTTTGCTGCCGTTGTTAATGTTAATATCTTCTGGTGTGGTGGTTGTTGTTGTTCTTTGCCTCCCTGCCACTTTTTGTTGACCATGTTAATTTTCTTGTTCCTTTTGATGTTTTATGGTTGTTTTGGGTTGTTTATTTGTTGGTGGTGTTACTGTTGTTGCTGCTGCTGTTGTTGTTTAGTTGCTTGTTTTTCTGTCTGTTCGATTGTCATGTCGTTCGTTTGTCTGCTCATTTTTTTCACCATCATGTTTTGGGCTCCCGCTGCTGTACACTGACTTGCTGGCTGAATTGCTTTCTGAATGTCCTCCTCCTGCAACATAACGACAGTTGTCGAAATTAAATGCTCACATGTGGGTACTTTTTCATTTTCAATTCTCGATCGAATGAACGAACGAACACACAACAATTCTATGTTTTGTCGGCATGTTCCAAAATGTCCGGGACATCTCGGTGGTGCTGCCATTACTTCTACCAAAAAGCTCATCTTTGTTTTGCCATGAAATTCGATTGTTTTCAAATCAAGAACATCATCATACGGAGTACACTCGAGGAATAAAGGGATGAAAGTCGGGTAGATCTTATAGAAAAGATGAAAGTTACGGTATCTGAAGGTCTGAAGGGAGTCTTTATAGAAGTGTTACAGCTAGTCCCATAAATGAGCTGAGGGGAGTCGTCATATGGAAATGGTAGGGAATCTTCCTAGACTAGCTAAAGGAAGCCTTTATAGAAGAGCTGAAGAGAGTACTGATTGACGAGCTTTATAAACGCATGAAAGGGGTCTTTATAGACGACATAAAGTCTCTAAAAAATCCACGCGTTATTTAGGTCCCGAACAAATGTTCTTCCAAAAACCCAAGCCTTACATAGGTCCATTAAAAATACACTTTCTTATTAAGGCCCTGAAAATATTTTCTTTAAAAAAATGGCGCCTCTGACAGGCCTCTTTCAATAATCGGCGCCTCTGATAGGCTTTGAAAAAATATTCTTTAAAAAATTCACGCCTTTTCAAAGGCCTTGAAAAAAATTCTTTAAAAATCCACGCATTTCCAAAGGCCTTGAAAAAATCTTCATTTATCCTTTAAAAAATCCAGGCCTTTTATGGACTCTAGAAAAATATTCTTTAAAACATCCACGCCTTTTATGGGCTCTAGAAAAATATTCTTTAAGAAATCCACGCCTTTTATGGGCTCTAGAAAAATATTCTTTAAAAAATCCACGCCTTTTATGGGCTCTAGAAAAATATTCTTTAAAAAATCCACGCCTTCTGTAAGGCTCTAGAAAAATATTCTTTAAAAAATCCACGCCTTCTGTAAGGCTCTAGAAAAATATTCTTTAAAAAATCCACGCCTTCTGTAAGGCTCTAGAAAAATATTCTTTAAAAAATCCACGCCTTCTGTAAGGCTCTAGAAAATATTCTTTAAAAAATCCACGCCTTCTGTAAGGCTCTAGAAAAATATTCTTTAAAAAATCCACGCCTTCTGTAAGGCTCTAGAAAAATATTCTTTAAAAAATCCACGCCTTCTGTAAGGCTCTAGAAAAATATTCTTTAAAAAATCCACGCCTTCTGTAAGGCTCTAGAAAAATATTCTTTAAAAAATCCACGCCTTCTGTAAGGCTCTAGAAAAATATTCTTTAAAAAATCCACGCCTTCTGTAAGGCTCTAGAAAAATATTCTTTAAAAAATCCACGCCTTCTGTAAGGCTCTAGAAAAATATTCTTTAAAAAATCCACGCCTTCTGTAAGGCTCTAGAAAAATATTCTTTAAAAAATCCACGCCTTCTGTAAGGCTCTAGAAAAATATTCTTTAAAAAATCCACGCCTTCTGTAAGGCTCTAGAAAAATATTCTTTAAAAAATCCACGCCTTCTGTAAGGCTCTAGAAAAATATTCTTTAAAAAATCCACGCCTTCTGTAAGGCTCTAGAAAAATATTCTTTAAAAAATCCACGCCTTCTGTAAGGCTCTAGAAAAATATTCTTTAAAAAATCCACGCCTTCTGTAAGGCTCTAGAAAAATATTCTTTAAAAAATCCACGCCTTCTGTAAGGCTCTAGAAAAATATTCTTTAAAAAATCCACGCCTTTTGTAAGGCTCTAGAAAAATATTCTTTAAAAAATCCACGCCTTCTGTAAGGCTCTAGAAAAATATTCTTTAAAAAATCCACGCCTTCTGTAAGGCTCTAGAAAAATATTCTTTAAAAAATCCACGCCTTCTGTAAGGCTCTAGAAAAATATTCTTTAAAAAATCCACGCCTTCTGTAAGGCTCTAGAAAAATATTCTTTAAAAAATCCACGCCTTCTGTAAGGCTCTAGAAAAATATTCTTTAAAAAATCCACGCCTTTTGTAAGGCTCTAGAAAAATATTCTTTAAAAAATCCACGCCTTCTGTAAGGCTCTAGAAAAATATTCTTTAAAAAATCCACGCCTTCTGTAAGGCTCTAGAAAAATATTCTTTAAAAAATCCACGCCTTCTGTAAGGCTCTAGAAAAATATTCTTTAAAAAATCCACGCCTTCTGTAAGGCTCTAGAAAAATATTCTTTAAAAAATCCACGCCTTCTGTAAGGCTCTAGAAAAATATTCTTTAAAAAATCCACGCCTTCTGTAAGGCTCTAGAAAAATATTCTTTAAAAAATCCACGCCTTCTGTAAGGCTCCAGAAATATATTATTTAAAAAATCTACGCCTTATGTAAGGCCTTTAAATAAGCTTTAAAAAATCCTCGTCTCTGTTTTACCAAAATTTTTCTCTGAGTGCTTGTTAGTTATAAGTCACAATATCTCCAGACATTTTAGAACCCCTTTCTATATTATTGGCCTCAGTGGCCGTGCAGCCAAACCCCTTCACATATATATTTTGTTGTTGTTTTTGTACTGTGAGTAGTTTTGTGGTGACGACGACGCTCCCAACAAACCGAACTCTAAGTGATACAAAAGAAGGGACGACGAGTTTCCTTTTTGTCCAAAGCTGTCTTACATTTGTTCTTTTTCGGGACAGTTTTGTTTGAATGTGGAGCTGTAGGATGGTGCTGATGGTGGTGGTGGTGGCTTTAGTTAGTACTGATGGTGCTGGTGACACCGTGAGTGTGTTTAAGTCCTTGTTCTTGTGACTATTCATCTGTCGTGTGTTTTGTCTGTCCGTCTGTCCTCCCGTCCATTTAGTCTGGTTTCGATTGTTGTTGTTTGTTTTTGGTTCGGTTTGAATACCTTGTTTTTTGTCGGGTTTTTGAAAAATTTTTAATGCATTTTTAAAATAACTTTACTTAATTTGTTGCCTTTTGTGTTTCATAATGATTGTCTTGTCTCAGGTTTTTTTTTCTTCTTTTCATTCGATTTTCGAAAGCGGCTAAGCTATCTTCTGGGCTTGGTGTAGGATATGATGATGAGGATGGTTGGTTTGGTGCCTATGGTAACTATAGCTAATGTGATGATTGTTGTTTTTGTTGTTGTCCTCATCATGTTCTTTTCCTTTTTGGATAATTTTTTGACATTATTTTCGATTTGGTATTTGTTGTTGGATGGTTGGTTGTTTGTTTGTTCGTTCGCGTTGTTTGGGAAACATTTCAAGATTCCCAATTTGAAAGTCGTCTGCTGTTTCTTTTCTTCCCTCTCTTTTTTTGCTGTATAAAATTTATGGGATTTTAAACATTTTTGAAATGTTCTTGTCTCGACAGTCTGCCAGAAATGAAGTCAAAGTAGGACGAACAGAATGGAATACTAAAGCAAATATTCGAAAACCAAAAAAACACAAAAAAGAAGAGCATCGACGAATGAGGCAAAAAATTCTTGGAAATTGATAAAGTTAATTAAGTGCCATAGACAATGAAAACATGGCCCGTACAACAATGAATGCGTAGGCATTAAAGTCATCATCATCAGCAGCAACAGCGGCAAATAGCGGCTGCATTAATGGACACACGATTACAAGGACAGCCAGTGACGACAACACCATCATTAGCATCATTATGGAGTACAAATGAATGATTGGATAAGTGGCAAAGCCCTCATCAACACTGGGAAATATAATTATTGGACATACGCGGCCATCATGATCGGGACAAGTGTTGTCAATTAAATGTATTGTATTATTTTTAGACCAAAGAAGGTCAAAAAGAGGCCCTTCCGTGGGTTGTTAAATAAATTTATTTTTTTTTTTCAATTTTTTTAAGAATATTTTTCTAGAGCCTTAGACAAAAGGCGTGGATTTTTTAAAGAATATTTTTCTAGAGCCTTACAGAAGGCGTGGATTTTTAAAGAATATTTTTCTAGAGCCTTACAGAAGGCGTGGATTTTTTAAAGAATATTTTTCTAGAGCCTTACAGAAGGCGTGGATTTTTTAAAGAATATGTGCCAACACTGTAAAATTTATTTATTGACATAGTGCCAGCCATTACTGCAAAATTGTTGTTGGATTTAATTTCCTTTAAAGGCCCGCTTTCTTCTCCCACTTTTCTTCTCTTTGGTTGGTTGGTTGGTCATTGGTCCAATTGAAATATTCCGTTTGATTTCCAACAACGGCACGGCTTGTGTATTCGCTGAATATGAATATTCTAAGGATATTGCCGAAGAATGCCAATCAAATACAAAGTAGCACAATCTATACCTTCCATCATCCATCCAAGAGAATCCCCGGCCACTTTCGTTATCGATTGTTTTCGTCGTCGAAAGAACGAGCGAACGCCTGTCGCTTTGTTATAGAGTCATAAATTTATTAATTTATTCGTTTATAAATAATTTATTTGTTTTGTGTGTCTCTCTCTCTTCTTAAAAATATACAAATTTTATTAATTTATGTAGTTATACGCTCCCCGCGATTCATCCATCGCATCCACAGCTTCAGTTCGATGGCTACACATCAATCCTTTCTTCTTCCACGGTTTTGTTGGCTTTCAGTTTTCAAATTAATTTTTTTTTTGCCGATTGTTGTTGTTATTTTTGTTAAGTGCTGCTGATGTTGTTGTTTTTGTTTACTTGTCAGCATTTTTGAACGGAGATTGTTTTTCATGTTTTTATTGGAATTTTATTTTTGTTGTTGTTGTTTTTTGATTAATTTCTTTAATTCTTTCAGTATTGAATTCAGTCGGTCAGTCAGGCCATTGTTGTCGCGCTGCAGTGATTGTCTTAAATTGAATCCGTGCATGAATGAAACATTAATGAATTGTTCTCAGGAGAGGGTGATTTTTTTCGGTTTTATTTTATATTTATGTGGAATTGAGGTCATGCAAAGATCAATAATGTTTGTATTCATTTTAAAAATATTTAAAATCAGGGGAGTTTGTATGATTCAAAATTTAAAAAAAAAATTAAAAATATTTTTTCCAAAGTCCATTAAGGCGTGGATTTAAAAAATATTAAGGCCTGGATTTATCAAAAATATTTTTTCCAAGGCATATTAAGGCGTGGAGGGTGGCGTAGCCGATTATAGATACCAAGAACGGTTCTGATTGGCTTTAACATGGCGAAGTCCAGGCTTATCTTGGTCTCTCTTTCATCTCAATTGTGGATACTGACCTCCCCGCGGTGTGGTAGCTATTCTCATAACCCGATGAAATAGTGAGTTAATATTTGCCGCGAGTTCATCCATAAGAACTATAAAAAAATGGGTTGAGGCGTCGGGTTATTGCCCACACTGGGAAAACCCTTCCAACTATGAAAAAGCATAGAAAACCAAAAACCCCTAATGTTGACGACCCCCGCATAAACGACCCACGATCTGCGAATCTGCGCTTGGAATGTGCGCACGTTATACAGAAAAGGCACAATTTTCGCTTGGGTGGATGTACTCAAGTAGTACAAAGCCGATATTAATGCCTTACAGGAAATGCAATGGAAAGGGACAGGCGTGAATAAATCAGACGATTACACACTGTATTATAGCTGCCATGAAACAAGACCTGGATTTGGCTGCGGATTTATGGTTAATAGGAGAATAAAAGACCTCATCTCCAAATTCACTCCAGTAGATGAGCGAATTTCTATAATCCGCATAAAAGCGAAATTCATCTACATCAGTCGTATGTGCGCACATACTCCGACCTAAGATAAAGATAAACAGATCAAAGACATATTTTATGAGCGCCTAGAAACAGCATATGATCGCTGCCCTGGCTATGATATTAAAATTCTGCTAGGAGATTTTAAAAACAAAAATCGGAAGGGAAATTATCTTTTGCCCCAACGTCAGAAAATTCAGCCTCCATGAAGAAACATCAGACAACGATATGGTAGTTAGCAGCACCAGATTCAAGCAACCCGATATACACAAGGCCATTTGGATTTCTCCCGATCGAACAACGTGAAATCTAATCGATCATGTTGTGATAGACGGAAGGCATTCATCCAGTGTTTTAGACATCCGATCGATCCGGGGAGCGAATATCGATTCGGACCATTACCTTGTGGCAGCCAAGGTACGCACCCGTCTTAATGTAGCAGAAAAGGTGCGATGTAATGTAACACGGATATTTGACGTCGAAAAGCTGCAAACACAACAGATAGCAGAAGCCTACTCCGCTCAACTTACCCAACGTCTTGACGAAATCACCCCTTGTCCCGATAATAATATAGAAGCACAATGACAGAGAATTGCCCACTCCCTACAAACTGCAGCAAAAGCAACACTTGGGTACCAAAGACCACCATCAAGAAATCCGTGGTACGATCAGGAGTGTCGGGAGAAAAGGAGAGAGGAGAAACGTATTTTCAGAAAAATTAAGAAACAACAAGAAGAGCGTGAGCAAATCGAAATGTACAGGAGTCAGAATGAAGTCCGAAAATTCTAACAACGGGTAAAATACCAAACCAAAGGCTTTAGTGCAGGCACATCCTCCAGTAGAGATAACGAAGGAAACCTGGTGACAGATACAGACAGCGTGTTGAGGATCTGGAAGGAGCATTTTGAAAAGCTTCTGGTATCAAATAGTAGCGGTGAAGATGATACTCCAGAACCAATAAGATGATGGTATAGAGTGTGTAACACCTAGCCAAGATGTGGTCATAAAAGCAATTAATCGGCTCAAGAACAGTCAAGCAGCAGGGGCCTATGGGTTACCAGCCAAACTATTCAAGACTGTTGGACAGATGCTGGTCAGGAGTATGCACCAGCTGATTAGAACAATTTGGCTAGAGGAATCCATGCTCAATGATTGCAACCTCAGCATCCTGTGCGCCGTGCACACAAAAGGAGACAAGACGATATGTGCCAACTATAGAGGAATTAGCCTTCTTCCTATCGCATATAAAGTGCTATCCAGTGTACTGTGTGAACGATTGAAACCAATGGTCAATGTCATTATTGGTTCATACCAATGCGGCCTCAGACCTGGCAAATCCACCAGTGATCAGATTTTCACTCTGCGCCAAATCCTGGAAAAACACATCGACACATACCACCTATTCGTCGACTATAAAGCCGCATTCGACAGCCCTATCCGTTCAGAGGTGTATAAAGCCATGTCTACATTCGGCATTCCTGCAAATTAAAGCAGTTATGCAGGATAACTTTAAGTGGCACATGTTAAGCAGTTAAAGTCGGAAAGGACCTATCGGAACCCTTCAATACCGAACGAGGATTCATACAAGGTGACAGTTTGTCGTGTGATCTTTTTAACATCCTGCTGGAAAAGGTCATACGAGACGCAAAGGTGAACAGAAATGGCACTCTGCACACCAAGCAACACATGTTACTCGGATTTATTAAAGAATATTTTGCAAGGAATATGTAAGGCGTGGATTTATTAAAGAATATTTTTTCATGGCATATGTAAGGCGTGGATTTATTAAAGAATATTTTTTCAAGGCATATGTAAGGCGTGGATTTATTAAAGAATATTTTTTCAAGGCATATGTAAGGCGTGGATTTATTAAAAATATTTTTTTCCATATTCAAATATTTTAAATAAAATGCATACCCTAAATATAACAAAGGACCTCTTTAAAATTTCCAAATAGAGTTGTGTAATTTAGTTTGGATAGTCAAAAAACCCCTTACATTGCATTTTACAACAATACAAATTGTTCTAATTGTAACAACAATAAAAACTACAACGGTTCTACTTTTTCGGAATATTTTTCATTTCCATTTAACAATGACCCAATTTTTGGTAGAGAAATAAATTCAAAGCAACCAAAACAAAAAATTGTGAAATATGCATACATTTCCTTTTTGAACGTGCGAGGGTGTATGTGTAAGTGTATGCCTGTGTGGGTGAGGGTATTTTGTGTATGTACGGCAGGCCATAACAGATTTGGATTTAATTAATGTGGGCCAATATATATTCCCTAGTTTTATTTGTAACAATGGACTCATCAGCTGTAGCTTTTGGAGCAAAACTAACAACAACGCCAAATAGGCAAAACGCATAGATACGACAGCAACAACAACGACAAGAACAAAAAGAAAAATCACAAAACAAAATGAAAACAATAAACACTTGCTTGCCTGCCTGCCTGACTAGTGTCGGCTGGCTGAGTGGTTGGTTGGCTGGCTGGTGGGTTCGTTGGATAGCTTACTTTGCCTATAAAAGCTTATCGAAACAATTTGAATCGGTGTAAGTCCGGATAAGCCTACATAAATTTTCAGCTGATTCGGCAGCAATTTAAGGCATCCTTGACCTCCTCTAGATGGCTGGCTGGCTGACTGGTGTTGTTGGTATTTTAGCAAACACCAAAATCACACGGACCACATGATGATGATGACGGCATGTAATAGGCTGGAGGGTAGGGGTAGTAAGACAATTCACTACAAAACAACATGCCCTCCACCCCCTATCCCCCCTTCACAATCCTCCCAAAACAGCAGTTGTATTTTTCGCCATTACATCCGCCCAAGAGAAGGAGGGGGAGACTTTCTACGCCGCTCAACACCAATTAAGAGGGAATTTTCAGTTTCATTTGTGTGTAGTAGTTGTTGCTATAGCTCTAAATGCTATTGCCTTTGCTTTATTCTATGCAACAACAACAAATGGGGTTATTTCATTTCATTGTTGTTAACAAGTCCAAAAACGATAGCTATAAGGCAACATCAGCACCAAACGAATTTAAGGCATTCCATGATGGTAACAAAACTATTTGCAATAATTAGTTGGTAAGTTCTGCAAATCGTTAGCGGAAGGCGAGCAAATGGGAGAAGGAGTAGGAGGGATGGAGGTACTGAGAATTTTGAATTTTTAGCAAATGTTTCGAAAATCTACACAACCTGTTAATATTAACTGCACACAGTAATAAGCGCTTTGCACCTTGCTACAACATCGACGTGGTGATAAATCATTGGCTGTTTGACCACCACCACAAGTGGACTTGGTGGTTATTATGCGCCGCATACAGGTGGGGTGCTTTTGTATTGTAGGGATTTGATCAACATATATGCTTTAAATTTTAAAAATGAACAACTGTTTAATTTTTGATCAGCAAAATGAAGCAATATTTTTGAAAATATTTAATTTTTAAGGTGTACGAATGTAAAATAGAACAATATGATCTATGATTATGGAAAATATGAACGACCTCTATACAGGTTAGAAAAAAGGACCTAAATACATAATATCAGTTCAACGAACAGCTACAATATTTTCACCATCAGGGCGTGGATTTCTGTTTTTCAAAGCCCATTTTTTAAAATATTTTTTCCAAAGGCCAACAGGCGCGGATTTCTCCAAAATATGTTTACAAAGTTAAAACAAGGCATACATTTTTTCAAATATTTTTTTTGACGTTAACTGGCCAGTTCGTCATTTCACTGGGATAAAAATATTTCCCACATATTTGAAGATTTTTATACGCTACATTACTAAGGGTATTATAGCTCTAAGTGGCCCATGAGCGCCCTGAAATATTGGTCCTATATCCACCGTTAAGTACACTGATCATCATATCTCGACTAGCTGATTCGATCTAGACATGTGTGTTCGCCCGTCTGTCCATTATAATTTGTAAGCTCGCTACAGGTCACTGTTATGAACCATTTGCCACGAAATTTGGCATGCAGGTTCGGTTTGGACCAAGGAAGGTCACTATTGTTTTTTGTAATACATGGGTCTACCAATTCTTATTATTTCCATTACTAAAGTAGAGGGCATACATTTCGCGCTGATCGCTTTAAAAAATTTACATGAAGTTCCGGTTATGGTTAATGACCATGCCTATAATTTTCGATGATGATTAGATGATATTTATGGGATGATTTCGACTGAAAAGTTAATTTTTGAGTGTTCTTTAAGTTAATTTTGAGCCCACAAATATAAGCCGAACATCACAACACATTACACGGGAACGGAATTTAGTCAACTTCTTAGAAGGACTGTCTTAATACTGATCGGTCAATATTCAGTGGGTCAAATTAACCAAGACTTTTTTGTGTAAAATGACAAAATGTTCATCTGTTCATTCTCGAACATCGGCATTGTCAGACGTATCGAGCTGTTGTGAGAATGGATGAGGAGGCCCCAGAAGGTTCACGTAGAAGGGGAAGGCCACGAATTAGATGGAAAGATCAAGTAGAAGAGAACATTTCGAAACATGGTATTTTAAATTGGAAGAGCTTTATTTTAAGCTAGGTTTATGGAGCAAATGTTTTGTCCTAAGCCAGCTAAGTATGTAAGGAAGTTCATCTTATGGAAGGACAACAAGATTCGGAAAATATGCCAGGGTAGGAGAGGGGAGTTGTTGACCTCTATTCGGAGTGTGTAAATATCGCCAAATATTGCCCAGGCTCGGAATGTAGATCCGCAGACAGTTAGAGTTCAGTGGTAGCTGTGTAGGGTACCACGTAGTTGGCTCCGTCCAACTAACCTACTCCGCTCACTGGTTTAACCATAGGAAGGATAATCGATGAGGAACCTGAGATTTCACCAAACATCACTCAGAGAACTTGCTGACAGAATAAAAAGACCCACTGGTCGAATGACCAAGAGCAAATATAATTTCTCGACCAAAGAAATCGTTCCAACCCCATACATCCTCGAATTGTGAAGCATATGCTAGAAGTCATGAGACTAGTCAAGGATCAAAAAATCGTTCTCAAAACCAGCCAGTTTCTCGAGCATCCCGAGAGTGACAGAACGAACAGAGTCGTAAATGATCAATTCCAGCTGAAGTAGTACCACCACAGATCATCAACAAACAACATGGAATCTTAAAAGCATCGCAGACCAATTTTACCCAATCGAGGACTGAACCCGGAATGCTGAAATAGAACATAGAACTCACACCGGGAAATCTGTAGTTGCAGTCATTGTATGTAACCGCAGTTCTCAATATAAAGAATCAGAAATACTAAATTTCAATATATCTGTTCTGAAAATGCGACTAGGACCTTAAATCCATTAAAATGATAGGACCACAATTAACTTCAAACCACAGCTATTTCGATTGGAAAGTGTGGCTAGGGCTATATAAACTCGATGTGAATTTTAATTAGGACTACATTGTAATTGTCCTACCAGAAGATATTCTATTTTTATTTGAATATTAAAACTTATCATGATGGACATCTATGATTGGGTTTTTATAATTCTCTGTGGCGTTAACATTGTGGGTAGTGTTCCTATTTTACCATACAACATTGTGCCAAGAATTTATGATGCACCACGTCATTGTTGTGGGAGAAAACTGTAAGCCTTCACATTCGACCGAACTTGACGTGATTTTTTCGGTCTTGCATCTTCTGGAGGTTTCAATTGGCGTCAATGAGCGATGGTTTCAATGTCATAATCATATATTCATGATTCGTCTCCATTTTTTGACCATTTTAAGGTAATTTGTAATCCAGTTGCTTTTGCTAAAAACTTAAAAATGTAGGGTGAAATGCATAGGGTACACCAAGACACGACTAATCTTTGTATTTGCCGATAGCTATGCAATTTTCCATATAATTCCGGTTATGCTGAAATACGACATATAATATGGTGGTGATCAGTGGTAGTGATGAAATGAGAGAGACCGGTGTTTTCGTGTTTTTAGTCGCTCAAGATATAAAACCAGAAAACCAATAAATACGGGAAGGGAAGCTAGTCGACGATAAAGCATGGCTCGGTCAATATAGCAGAATGATCGGCCAATATTTTTCTAATCACACGAATCCAGACTTTTGAGAGATAAATTTAAAAAACCATGACATTTCTAATTGAATTATATACACCGACATAGGAATTACACTAAAATGTTCACCGGATTTTCATATGTTGATATTGTTTTCTAGATTTGTTATCACACCAGGCGGTGGATATATCGCAGAATCAACGGCACGGCAATTACATTCGCAGAAAATTAAAGTCCAGTGGTAGTTGCGTAGAGTATCATATTGATGGCCCCGTCCGACTACACTGCTCCGCTCACTGGTTAAATATTAGAAAATCAAATGCATAGTGTGAAATATACAGAAACTTCAATGTGTCAATGTGAAATGCGAAAATTTAAAAAAAATCCTGTAACAAAATTAAAAGTGCTAAATATACGCTAGTTGCTAGGTCACTTTTTTGGTGCTAAACGTGTTTATGAAGTGTTAAATCTAGCACCTACTTCCTTACTTAGCTGGCTTGTGACAGAACTTTCGTCCATAAGCCGAGCTTAAAAAAGATTTCCAGGCGAGTCGGTCTTTTGCGCAGTTTTTACAGTTTGAAAGATTATATTCGGCAATGTTGCCTTCCACTTGATCTTTCCTTCCCCTTCTGCGTGAACCTTCAGCTGGTTCGCTTTTATATGCCTTTTGGGCTGGGGCATCTTCATCTATTCTCACAACATGTCCAAGTCAACGTAGTCGCTGCAGCTCAATACGAGGATAGCTGGTACAGCTCATGGTTCATTTGAAGGCGATATTCACCGTTCCACAGTTGGTCCGAGCCTACTGGACGTCTTGCGCGTTGATACCATCAGCTTGGTCTTCTCGCCGTTTACTGCCAGACCCACTTTGGCTGACTCCTTCTCAATTTGTTCAAAGGTGGCTGTTACCGCTCTCAATGTTCGACTCATTACGTCGATGTCATCTGCGTAGGCGAGTAACTGGTGTTGTTTGGTGTACAGAGTGCCATTTCTGGCGCAGAGTGAAAATCTGGTCAATGGTGGACTTGCCAGGTATGAAGCCGCATTGGTATGGTGCAATAATGTCGTTGACCATTGGCTTCAGTCGTTCACACAGCACGCTGAATAGCACTTTATATGCGATGGGAAGGAGACTTATTCCTCTATAGTTTACACATATCGTCTTGCCTCCTTTATCTTTTTTGTGCACGGGACACAGGATGCTGAGGTTCCAATAATTGGGCATGTTTCCTCTAGCCAAATTGTACTAATCAGCTGGTGCATGCTCCTTACCAGCATCTGACCACCAGTCTTGAATAGTTCGGCTTGTAACCCATCGGTACCTGCTGCTTTATTATATTTCAGCAGATTGATTGCTATTCTGACCTCATCTTGGCTAGGTGGTATACACTCTATACCATCATCTATTATTGATTGTGGGTTATCTTCTTCATAGTCACTATTTGATACCAAAAGCTTTTCAAAATGCTCCTTCTAGACCCTCAACCCGCTGTATGTATCTGTCACCAGGTTTCCTTCTTCATCTCTATAGGAGAATGAGACTTAACGAAAGCATTCGGTTTGGTGTTTAACTCGTTAGTAAAATTTCCGGACTTCATTCTTACTCCTGTACATCTCGATTTGCTTCCGCTCACGTTTTTCTTGTTCTTTCTTCTTTTTCTGAAAATACGTTTCTCCTCTCTCCTTTTCTGCCGATAGATCTCTTGCATTACGTGTTGCTACTGTCTGCAGGGTTGACCTATATGCTGCGTTTTTCACATCAGTAGCATTACGACACTCCTGATCGTACCATGGATTTCTTAATGGTGGTTTTTGTACCCAAGTGTTGTTTTTGCTGCAGTTTGTAGGGAGTGGGCAATTACTTGCCATTGTGCTTCTATGCTATTATCGGGACAAGAAGTGCTGTCGTCAAGCAAGTGGGTAAGTTGAGCGGAGTAGGCCTCTGCTACATGTTGTGTTCCGACGTCAAGGTTCCGTGTTACATTATCTTGCACTAAAAGTGCTAAATTGGCAATACTGGATGTAAGAGATGTGTGGATCTGGAATGAACTAGTTCAAAAGAACTATTTTTCAAAAGGAATGCTCAGAACTATATCCAGATAATTTATTCATTTAGTTCATTGTGCTCCATACCTAATTTTTCTCATTCATTTAATTCCACTAGCCAGAGTTTGGTTGTTCCGTATAGAACTGGTTCATTGAAACTACTCCGAGAAAGGAACAATCGAAACTAGGCCCAGCGATTTCGTTCCTTTATTCCCGTATTCATCGCCCTTTCTTGTTAGGTTTTCAGTTTCCTCAATTCAATTTTTAACTTTCCACCAAGGTATTAACACGAAACTATGTGAACTAAAAGAAACAAAAGGAATGGCGAACGGTAGGCATTCAAATGAACTATCGTGGAGTGTGAACTACAAGGAACACAGGAACCAGTTACTTTTTAGAAGAGGGATGATAAATATCGATCCACTTTGTGAACTATATTGCCAACGCTACATCAACCCATTGAAAGGCAACTGTCTTTAAAATTAAAAATCATAAATTCAGATCAGATTCAGGAATAAAAAGAACTCAATAACAGTAAAAAATAACCAGAGTCCAAATAAGTTAAAACCAAAATGAATTGTGTTAGGGGATTTATAGCATTTGAAATATGAGTATTTTGCTGTACCTGTGAAGGTACAATGACCATTAATGAGCTAATGAACAATAAGAAGTGTAGTCGACCAAATTCATCAAATGAACTAACGTGTACCAATGATCGATTGAACCTTAATTGAACCATGGACTTAAAGGAATAACTAGTTCATTTTACGGATCAAATTACAAAAATCAAACTTCTCCAGATACGCGATACGACGTTATCCGATATGACTCAAAATATGTCTGAAAACCGATCTTACTGTCATTTTGACTAATATACTTGTACATTATTAAAAAAAAAAAAACATTTCACCGCTATTATGGGAATCGCCAACAAGAAATGTCTTTTAACTTTCTCAAGTATTTCGAAAAATTATGTTTTTCAATTTATTCATAAATTTAATAAACATAAAGCAACTAAATTCTCCATAGCAGCCCAAACCGCAACATGGACACACACAATGTAATTTGTAAACTAGTGTTATTATTCATGGACCGGTACATTAGCTGAGCTGCCGTTTTACACTTGCTACGCATTCTACAACAAAAAACACACAGAAAACGCAAAAATAATAGCTGTTGCAGTTACAGAAGCCAAATAACATTCTGATTCTAAAAGTTCAGCTTTCTTTTTTTTTCTGCAAAAGTCCTCCCCAAATGTAATATGAAAAAAATTAAAACAACAAAACCCCGAAGAATCCGCAAGTTGGTAAGAAAACATGTTGCAACGGAACTTGGGCTAACCAGCCTCTGGAGTCCAAAAACGAAGAACGAAAAAAATGTTAAACGCATCTACCCAAAGCTAATGAAACATGGCAAAACGGGAGTCGAACAAATGAAGAAGAACGAAGACGAGAAAAAAACTGAAGACGACGTCGAAGAATGTTTGGATGCTGCAAAAACAAATGCAAACTGAAATCAGAAGTCCACGGAGTCCACAAGCGGCAGAGCGAACCAAATCAACATTACCACCAGAAGCTGTAGCAGTTTCAATTAAATGTTTTGTTGAATATTTGTTAAAGCAAAAGTTAATTACACAACAATTTGTACAGGTCTCCGACAGTTGTTGGTACTCTGCTGTCGGACTGCCACTGTAGTCATCGTCATTGCCGCCACCATCATCATCATCCGACATCGTCATCATGGCCAGCACCAGCTCAATGCTACTGATGTTGTGCTTGGAGCTTGGCGAAGTTGATGATGGCTTTTTCTGTGTGTATATGCCCTGGTCTCATTTTGTTCGCCATGGCGATGATGGCTTCCATGGCTGTTGCAAAATAATGCTGGCCGACTGGTTGGCTGGCTAGGTAACTGGCTGGCAGCCCCTTGGCCATTTCCAATTGTAAATGTTGTTAATGCAGATGTGATGCTGCTGCTGCAAACGCCCCATCTATTTGCCCAACGTCGTTCGCATCTATTCGCTGCTGCAGCTTCTTCTTCTACGGTTGTGCATTTAATGGATATTTCTTTTTAATATCTTGTAAATGCAAAACAATTTATTGCATAACGGACACACACCATCTGCCCGTCCGTCCACCCTTCCACCATTCATTCGTGCGTTCCGTCTTAACTGATGAAGATGATGGCCGGCCAACGAAACAAACGGACAGACAAAACAGCGATTAAGCCACAATACACAAAACATCATCAGCCAGCCAGCCACCACCATCAGGAAGCAAAAAGGCCAGCACCCAAACACAGGAGAGTCCCAAAAAGAAAAATATTGCAAAATTAATATCTCTCAAAAAATTGATGTTGAGGGAGGGCAAGATGGAGGATAGATGAGTTGCAATTGAAGTCAAACTGAAATGAAGATGAGTTTGACTTAATACCGAAATGTTAACGAGGTAGGAGGTTAAAAGGCGAGATGGAGAGCCTTAGACAAGGGGTGGATTTTTTAAAAAATATTTCTCTAGAGCCTCAGACAAGGCGTGGATTTTTTAAAGAATATTTTTCTAGAGCCTTAGACAAAAGGCGTGGATTTTTTAAAGAATATTTTTCTAGAGCCTTAGACAAAAGGCGTGGATTTTTTAAAAAATATTTCTTAGAGCCTCAGACAAGGCGTGGATTTTTAAAAGAATATTTTTCTAGAGCCTTAGACAAAAGGCGTGGATTTTTAAAAGAATATTTTTCTAGAGCCTTAGACAAAAGGCGTGGATTTTTAAAAGAATATTTTTCTAGAGCCTTAGACAAAAGGCGTGGATTTTTAAAAGAATATTGTTCTAGAGCCTTAGAAGAAAGGCGTGAATTTTTAAAAGAATATTTTTCTAGAGCCTTAGACAAAAGGCGTGGATTTTTAAAAGAATATTTTTCTAGAGCCTTAGACAAAAGGCGTGAATTTTTAAAAGAATATTTTTCTAGAGCCTTAGACAAAAGGCGTGGATTTTTAAAAGAATATTTTTCTAGAGCCTTAGACAAAAGGCGTGAATTTTTAAAAGAATATTTTTCTAGAGCCTTAGACAAAAGGCGTGGATTTTTAAAAGAATATTTTTCTAGAGCCCTTCTATGGCGTGGATTTTTTTAAAGACCAACTCCCTTTTTAATTTCTTAAAATTTTGTAACCACCATTGTTTTCTTTAAAATTACAGAAAATCAAATTAGGTACTGCACAAAAAATCTAAAACCGAAACATTTTTTGTTTTGATAATTTCTTAACTGTTTTTTCGTCATCGTTTCAATTTTTTTGGTGTATGTGTGTGCGTTTGCCCCTTTTTCTGCAATCTTCCAATGATGACTAAATTCTTGATTTCGATTCGAATCATTTCGTCCACAAAAAGAAGAGGAAAAAAAGCTGAAGTTTCAGAGAAGAATACAAATCCATTTGAAGATGTAAGCGGCATTTACCAACATCCCCATAACCATAATGGATGGAGATTGTCTTCTGATTTCAGTCCCAAACACAGAGTGAGTGGAGTATGTGAATGGTGAATGAAGAAGTGAAATGGAATGGAATCAAATGGGTTGGGAGAGATGGGCTGATGGATTGACTGGCTGACGACGATTGTATGACTTGGATAGATGGATGGATGGCTTGTTCGCAATGTATGGCCAATGTGGACAAAAGGCTAAGCTGGCCGACCGTCCAGCCAGCCAACCAGGCAACCAACTGACCATACATTTAGTTGATTGTTCGGTCGGTTGTTCGATAGCCCGTTCAAATGTAACGTCTAAAACGTTCTGGCAAAATGAAAAATTACTGCTTTTAAGTACTTAAGATTTTGCAATTGTTGGTACCTTGCCTGCCTGCTCGCCTGTCTTCTTAGTGTTGTTGGAGAAAATTTCTGTACAGCTGACTGGCTGGTAAATAACACTGATGGCTGGGCTGAGGTTAATGGCTCCTTCGTTTCGATGTGTATGGGTTTTCCTGAAAACGCATGTGTGTACGTATGTATGTCGTGCATATGAAGTAATCTTTATCGACTTGACCTAATGTTTGCGGTATTGTTTGTTCATAATGCAAGGATGTTATGCTTCATCGTATTTTCAGTTTTCGACGGAAGCATTAAACTTGACGCAGACAAATTGACAAGCAGAAAAGAGAAAAAAATCAATATACTTGAAAGTAATCACAACAGGAGATTAAATGCTATATTTAAATTTTGATAAAATAATGTAAAATTGATTTACCTATTAAATAATATACCTGATGTTTTATGAACATAGTATTGGGAGATAATGTTGATGGTAATTACCTGAAATGAAAAATAAAAACAATTTATTAAATATTATTATAATAAAATAAAAAAATCATTTTTTAAAGGAGATTTTAATGCAAAAATCGAAAGGTTCCACTTTTTGGTCCTACTGTCGGAAAATTCAGCATCCACGAAGAAACATCCAACAACGCCATCCGACAAAGGTTGATTAACTTCGCGACAGCAAAAAACATGGTAGTTAGCAGTACCAGATTCAAGCATTTCGATATACCCAAGGCCACTTGGATTTCTCCCCATCGAACAACGAGAAATCAAATCGATCATTTTGTGATAGACAGAAAGCATTCATCCAGTGTTTTAGACTTCCGATATATACGAGGAGCGAATATCGATTCGGACCATTACTTTGTGGCATCCAAGGTTCGCAACCGTCTTTGTGTAGCAACAAAGGTGTGATCTAATGTAACACGGAAAGTCGACGCAAACACAACAGCTAGCAGAGGCCTACTTCGCTCAACTTACCCACCTGCTTGACGAAAGCACTTCTTGTCCCGAGAATAGTATAGAAGCACAATGGCAAAGAATTGCCCACTCCCTACAAACTGCAGCAAAAGCAACAGTTGGGTACCTAAAACCACCATCAAGAAATCCATGGTACGATCAGGAGTGTCGTAATGCTACTGATGTGAAAAACGCAGCGTATAGGGCAACCCTGCGGACAGTAGCAACACGTAATGTGATGGAGAATTATCGGGAGAAGAGGAGAAACATGTTTTCAGAAAAAGAAGAAAAAACAAGAAAAACGTGAGCGTGAGCAAATCTAGATGTATAGGAGTCAGAATGAAGTCCGAAAATTTTACCAACGAGTAACACCAAACCGAAGGCTTTGGTGCAGGCACATCCTCCTGTAGAGATGAAGAAGGTAACCTGGTGACAGATACAGACAGCGTGCTGAGGATCGGGAAGGAGCATTTTGAAAAACTTCTGGTATCAAATAGTAGCGATGAAGAGGATACCCCAGAACCAATAATAGATGACGGTATAGAGTGCACCTAGCCAAGATGAAGTCAGAATAGCAATCAATCGGCTAAAGAATAATAAAGCAGCAGGTGCCTATAGTTTACAAGCCGAACTATTCGAGACTGATGTTCAGATGCTGGTCAGGAGCATGCACCAGCTTATTAGTACAATTTGGCTAGAGGAATCCATGCCCAATGACTGGAACCTCAGCATCCTGCGTCCCGTGCACCAAAAAGGAGACATGACAATATGTGCCAACTATAGAGGAATAAGTCTCCTTCCCATGGCATATAAAGTGTTATCCAGTGTGTTGTGTGAACGATTGAAGCCAATGAACAACGACATTCTTGGACCATACCAATGCGGCTTCAGACCTGGCAAGTCCACCATTTTCACTCTGGAAAAGACCCACGAAAAACACATCGACACATACCACCTATTCGTCGCGTTTGACAGCCCTATCCGTTCAGAGGTGTTTAAAGCCATGTCTACGTTCGGCGTTCCTGGAAATTAAAACGGCTATGCAGGATAACTTTAAGTGGTACAAGGTCAGTAGTTAAAGTCGGACGGAGGATTCCGACAAGGTGACAGTTTGTCGTGTGACCTTTTTAACATCATACGAGAGGCGAAGGTGAAAAGAAATGGCACCAAACAACACCAGACATAATGGGCCGAACACTGAGAGCTGTAAAACCCACCTTTGAACAAATTGAGGAGTCTGCCATAGCGGGTCTGGCAATAAACGGCGAGAAGACCAAGCTGATGGTATCAACGCGTAAGACGTCCAGTAGACTCGGACCAACTGTGGTTCTCAAGTTCCACAGTTCGAGATAGTCACAGCTTCGAGGTAGTCAAAGATTTTATTTTATTTTATTTTATTATTTTGAAATTCGGAGGATAGTGTTGGCCAACAGATGCTACTACGGTTTGACGCTGATACTATCCGTTCTATTATATGGATCTGAAGCATGGGTACTTACGCAAGCAGATGAGGCAGCTCTTGGAGTGTTTGAGAGAAAAATTCTCCGAAAGATCTATAGACCGATCTGCGTTGACGGTGAATATCGCCGTCGAATGAACCATGAGTTGTACCAGCTTTTCTTGGACATCGACATTGTTAGAGGTATTGAGCTGCAGCGACTACGTTGGCTAGGTCATATTGTGAGAATGGATGAAGATGCCCCAGCCCAAAAGGCATATAAAAGCGAACCAGCTGATGGTTTACGCAGAAGGGGAGGGCCACGAATAAAATGGAAAGATCAAGTGGAGGACAATATTGCCGAATATGATCTTTTAAACTGAAAAAAGTGTGCAAAACACCACCGCGCCTGGAAATCTTTTCTAAGCTCGGCTTATGGAACGAAAGTTCAGTCACAAACCAGCTAAGTAAGTAATTCAAGGAGTAGATTTTTAAACATTAATTTTCAAGGACCAATTCAAGGTGTAGATTTTTAAAAAAAGAACTGTAAAGGACAAATTCAAGGCGTAGATTTTTAAAGAATTTTAAAGGACCAATTCAAGGCATAAATTTTTAAGGAAGCAATTTCCAAGGACCAATTCAAAGCGTGGATTTTTAATGGAGGATTTTTCAAGAACCAATTTAAGGCGTGGATTTTTCAAGGACCAATTCAAGGCGTTGATTTGGAATTGTTCAAGTTTTCTCATGTGGTGTACAAGGGGTTCGATCCCCTCAAACATGATTTTGTTTTTATTTTTTTTATTTATGATCAAAGATTTGCAATAAAGGACAACTTTAATCCTGATTAACATAATTACATTTTTTTCACAATATTTATTTAAATTGTTACACTTAATATTTGTATCTGTAATAACATCGTCAACCTTGATGTTTAATTGTTGATCATCAATCATCGGTGGCAGTGGTGGCTACTTAAATAAAAACGACAAGCAAAAACAACTGTTAAACCTTGGGACATCAACACAAATCATCTGTCAGGATATAACAACGACAGAGTTGTTTTTTACGCACCTTCTTCTTCGCTGTCGCCTCGTTTAAGCTAATCTACATAATTGTCTATAAATTTAAAAGAACATATTTTTTGCTGAATGTTTGTTCGTTTGTTTGTCACTGGACGATATCGTCTTTTGTATGCCGGACATGTGGTCACAGGAGGACGTCTAAAACACCTGTCCAACAATGGAAACAGGCAAACAAACACAGCAGAAAAAACGAAGAGAAAAGAAAGTAAACCGATGGCGTCTTAGATGACATATATCTCTAATCGCAAGTTTGTCTAAACGATTTTTTGCCCTCTTGTTTACTTGTGTGTGTGTGTTTTTTTTTTACTGCTCTCCTCCTCCCCCTAACAAAGTTTTGAAAACAATGTTTAAGCGAAATAAAAAATAATGTTATAGCCATTTGCGCTGGCTAGGTGGTTGGTTGGTCGGTAGGTGAGCTAAGGTATGATAGGATTCGCACGTTCGTCTATGTCGTTTGTTGGCCGTTGCTTGTCGTGTTTCTTTCATTCATTCATTTGAAATCCTGGTGATTTAGAGACACTTTGCAAAACTTTGCCTAACTTCTAGAGACGAGCCAGCTAACATTTGAGTTTTTTTCTCATCGTTCTCCTATTTGCTAAAGTGTGGCGTGCACTTCCCGACACCCCCACTACTGCAAGTGGATATAAAATGGCATTCTACTTAAACATTATGTCACACCTTATGTTTTTGAATTCAACAGCAACAAAAGTTTAGCAAGAGTGTTTTTTTTTACTTTTTTCTGCTGCTACAACTCCAGGACAAACATTAGACTACTTGGGAAAAGAAATCTAGGAATAAGGAGAAAACATGCTAAAGGAATCGTACCGAATTAAACTGCAAGAAAAGTTTCAATTTTTGTGTGTGTGTGTGTTCAATTCCAAACACCACAAACCAAAATGTTTCTTAAGTTAACCACCTTTTTGGTGGAGGGGGGGTGAACGTGCGACAGTTTTTTTCTTTTGCAAAAGGACAACAAAACACATGTTTAACACATACTGTGAGTTCACCTTGTGGCGTGTGGGGGGCGAAGAGGAGCCAAGTGGAGGCCAACACCACAGCTATAAAAATAATAAATTTTCGAAACGCAGCGAATATTTACAAATAATTTACGACAGTTTTAGCAGCAATAGAAGAGGAATATGAATGAGTTTTTGTTTTACTCTAATAATGGTATGGGCAGTGGAAAGAAATTCTAAGTATGAAATATGCGTAAATTAATTATAGTTATAATAAATATTTTATATAGGCAACTAAGGTGGGCCAATAAATTTATATGAATTTTTTTTTTTCATTAGTGTGTTCTCAGACTGACTTTGCTGAACATTTTGTAAGTGGGATTTTTTTTATATATTATATTTGAAGGACTACCACAGCGTAGTTTTTTGTAAGACCCAATAATTGTCTAAAATCTATCAGATTGGAAATTTTTAAAGAATATTTTCTTTAAGGACTCAACAGAAGAATGATTTTTCCAGAAGAGATTTTTTGAAAGTCTAACAGAAGTGTGAATTGTAAATG
Organism: Musca vetustissima; assembly: GCF_032173495.1. NCBI lineage: Eukaryota > Metazoa > Arthropoda > Insecta > Diptera > Muscidae > Musca > Musca vetustissima. The sequence goes on along the minus strand of NW_026882109.1, from coordinate 3,987 downwards.
ATTGATTATTTTAAATAATATTTTTAAAGGACCGTAACTGTGTACAGTTTTAAGTAATATTTTTAAATTAAGATAGATATTCGAGCATGACTATTTCAATGCCCAAAAATCAATGAAACTAACGTGGTTTTTATAGGAAGACTTTTACATTGTCCAAAACAGGCTTGGATTTTTTTAAAATATATATTTTTACATGGATACCAATATCAAAGACCAAAACAATCGTTCCTATGGACTACGACAAGCGGTTATTTCTTACAGAACATTTTTAGGGACCATTAAAAGCGTGTATTGGGTGGCGTAGGGGATAATAGATAACAAGCAATGGCTCTCATTGGCTTTAACATGGCGAAGCCCAGGTTTATGTTGGTCCCTCTTTCGTCTTAATTGTGGACACTGACTGTCACCTGGGTAATTATTTTCATCACCCGTTGGAAAAGTGAGCTAATATGTGCCGCGAGTTCACCCATAAGAACTATAAAAAAATGGGTGGAGGCGTCGGAAAATTCAGCCTCCACGAATAAACATCCGACAACGACATGATCGACTTCGCGGCAGCAATAAACATGGTACTTAGCAGCGCCAGATTCAAGCATCTCGACATACACAAGGCCACCTGGATTTCTCCAGATCGAACAACGAGAAATCAAATCGATCGTGTTGTGATAAACGGAAAGCATTCATCCACTGTTTTAGACATTTTATCGATCTGAGGAGCGAATATCGATGCGGACCAATACCTTGAAGCAGCCAAGGTTCGCACTCGTCTTAATGTAGCAGCAAAGGTGCGATCTAATTCAACACCGAAATTCGACGTAGAAAAGCTGCAAACACAACAGGTAGCAGAGGTCCACTCCGCTCAATTTACCCACCTGCTTGATGAAAGCACTTCTTGTCCCGATAATAACATAGAAACACAATGGCAAAAATTGTCCACTCCCTACAAACTGCAGCAAGAGTAACATTTGGGTATCAAAAATCACCATCAAGAAACCCTTGATACGATCAGGAGTGTCGTAATGCTACTGATGTGAAAAAAACCAGCTTATAGGGCAACCCTGCAGACAGTAGCAACACGTACTGCGACGGAGAATTATCGAGAAAAAAGGAGAAACGTAGTTTCAGAAAAAAGAATAATGAAAGAAAGAAAAACGTGAGCTTGAGCAAATCGAGATTTACATGAGTCAGAATGAAGTCCGGAAATTTTTCCAACGAGTAAAACACCAAACCGAAGGCTTTGGTCAAGTATTTCCTTCTCCTGGTGACAGATACAGACAGCGTGTTGGGGGTCTGGAAGGAGCGTTTTGAAAAGCTACTGGTATCGAATAGTGTATGGTAATGAGGGGATTTACACTTTGCCACGGCAAAAATATTGATTTTAGAGCCCACTTTGTTTGCACCAATATTTGATTCGGTGTTCGATGTCGATTTATAAATTTCCGACCGACCGTATGCTCCCTTGTCTCTTTGGAGCACACGAAAGATCTCTAAGGGCGTAACCGACTCATCCACAGTTTGCTCATCAACATTTTTAAACCAAACCTAGATTTATTCCGAAGATGGAGAACATTTGTTCAATCCTTTCCGTACCTCCCGCACAAAATAGTCAAAATCTTGCAGACAAATTATTTTATAATATCATGCGAGCGGACTTTGCACAACATAATATTTTAACCTAGCCAGAATAATGTTGGAGGATGGAGCAGTATAGTCTGCTTATTCTTTGGCCAGATTTCCTTTCCCGGAGTGAAATGTCGTTATTTTCGGGTCATAATTGTGATATATGTATCTACATGCAAAATTTCGTGACGATTGGTCCATAATTGTGGCCTGTATCGTTTTACAAATTATATGGACAAATCCAAGCTTGGATTTAAAAGGGATTTTTTTTTTATCAATCCAAGTGCAAATATTTAAAAGAATATCTATCTGTTCAAGGACCATTTCATGCATTGATTTATCTGCCTAACCAATATTTTGATGAGGCACAGCCTAATTACCCTTAAGGCTGAGGGCATAAACGTAATTTTCAGCGAAATGTTTACAATTTTGTGCTAAAGTGTATATAATCTTATTAGCCATGAGTCTGTGGGTTTAAAATTAGACGGCCATTTTTGATCCATTCTATTGTATTTTTACAATTATTTCATAAACCCACTGCTCAACTTATGGCCAAAAATGGAATCTCCGGTCCATAGTGTGTTCAAAAAATTGTTTTGTATGACTCTGAATTGAGAGTGGAGAAAGATAATACTCTGAAACCAAAATAACCATTTTCGATTATCAATATTCGCATTAAAATTATCCGTGGAGTTATTACCATTCCAGAATGCCAAATTGAAGACAGTTCAGTAGGAAAATGCGCCTAGAACCGCCCTAAATACAGAAAATGGGGAGAAATTTTTATATAGGCGCAACGTCAAAACATGGATATACATTTTAAACTTTTTCTGCAAGACCGTTATATCCCATTATGATTTCATTTTTGTTTTAATCTCATGTGATTCTCTTGGTTGTGCGAATTAATATTCGAAATCGGCTACTGAGTCGGTGTCGTGTTAAATAATATAGTCAGATTCTAAGTCTTGGTAAAAATAACTCTACTAAACAGCAATGATAGGGTCACAAATCGCCGGCCAATTGGTCAGGCTAATTAAACACATAAAATCATCCTTGGATACAGTTAGGTTACCCGAAAGCTCTATTTTCTGAAAATACTTTCCCATAAGCGATTTGGGAATATTTCATGCGATATATACCCTAAAATAAATTTTTTGCAGTTTGCCCAATGTATGAATTCAGTGCTATTATTTGTTTTTTATTTAATATTACGGTTTGGTTATGATATACCCATATATAGACATACATTTCCCCACTTTGGAAGTGTTATAATGTCATTCCCATGAAATAACTGTTTAAATGCATGTTCTCCAACCTACTGAATTTCACCTGTTAAACAATGTATGCCCTTAATTTTTCAAATCCGCCTTTATATTTTCCCTTTTTAAAACTAAAGCAGAAAATGTTCCCATTGAACCAGATTACCTTTGGAAACCATTACCATCCATGCACTCATCCATCCATCCTTTGGTTAGTTTTCCATTAAAAACTATAAAATTGTTTAATTTTGAAGGTGGTAACGAAACTAAACATATTTAACACCATAACTAATATTAACTTGTAGTTAGACGGTGAGTAAGTCAGTCAGCAGTGTGGCAGCATTACAAAAACAACAATGAAACAAGAACAGCAACAACAACAAGAAGAGCATTAGCAATAACAACACAAATTAAATGTAACATAAAATACAGATTAAAAGATTCTAATCGTAAAATGCCAGGCACACGAATTACAAAAAAACTTCATACTAACAACAATGAGGAATAACAATAATATCAACAACAGCAGCAACAACAACAACAAAGAACTTTGCAAATAAACCCAAGTACTTGTCGTTCGTTGTTGGAGGAAAAAAGTGGAAATACCAGCGGAACAACCCAGAACACCAGCCGGAGCACCAGCAACAAACAAAAGGCCAGAAAAACACCTCCTGAGAAAAAAATGAAACGCAAAAAAATCATAAGGAAGGTAAAATACGGAACACAACAACTTATCCAAGAGATCCGTGAAAAACAAATGCCACGGGAGAAGGAACAGCCAACAAAGTCGACAACAATGTACGAAGGTTGGGTTTTTCTTGGGACTGTTTAAAAATGAAAAACAACTTTAGGTGTTTTAAAGGAAAATGAAAAACAACTTTACTTATTACGGTTAACAACAACAACAACACCCAGAACAACTATAATAATGAAAGCAACAACAATATCATCAGCAACAATTTAAAGAAAATTGTTGTTGCAAAATGATTGGGCCTCTTGGGCAACGGCGTAGAACTTTTAATAGGCCTCGAAAACATACTATTTAAAAAATCCACCCATTTGATAGGCCTCGAAAACATACTCTTTAAAAAATCCACGCATTTGATAG